>NW_021703772.1:106514543-106814381 GCF_005190385.1 Monodon monoceros | reverse complement strand
CTTTCTTTCTTTCTTTCTTTCTTTCTTTCTTTCTTTCTTTCTTTCTTCTTTTTCTTTCTTTCTTTTTTATTTTATGAAAGTGAATACACACAATAAAAAGAAAACTTTATTTTTTGTCCCAATTAGTATTTGAAATAGCAAACCTGCTTTTTTTTTTTAATTGGAGTATAAATGTTTTACAATGTTGTGTTAGTTTCTGCTGTAGAACAAAGTAAATCAGCTATATGTATGCATATATCCCCTCCCTCGTGAGCCTCCCTCCCAACCCCTCTCACACTTTTCAAAAGTTCGCTTTACACAGTACTCTTATGAAAGTTCTATATATATTAGCATCTGTTTTTGCCAAATGAAAGAAATCCCAAGATAATTTTTGGTTTTACAAAAAAGGCTAACAATGAGAACAGTGTTCAGCATTTGTTTGGCAGGGAGTTGTTATAGAGGCAGTTTGCACCCTGAGGAGCAGCAAGAGTGGCACCTCCAAGCTCCTTCTGGAAACTACACTCAGCATCTCAGTATCCAGCTGCCACAGCCTTGAGCTGTGTCTCTGAGCACCTGTGTTTCTCTTAATGTATTCTGTGCATCCCTTAACAAGATGTGTCCTAAAGTAATTGCTTCTTTGCTTTAAGCCATTTTGTCTCAGGGAAGTTTTCATAGGAACACTCTACTTTCATAGGGTAGGGGAAACCTGTAATATCTTGAATATATAATAACTCATGAAAACAAAACAAACAGAAAAAGCAAACCAGTAAGTTTCAAACTGGAAAAAAGACATGAAGAGATATTTTACTAAAAAGGTTATATAGATATCATATAAGGTTAAACATCATTTGTCAGCAACAAAAATGCATATTAAAGCCACAAAGAGTTATCACTATATACCTGTCAGAATGGCTTAAATGAAAAAAAAAAAAGTGACAACACCAAGTGCTAGCGAGAATGTGGACAAACTGGATCATTCAAAAATTCCTATTGAGAATGTATAATGGAATAGCCACTCCTGAAGACAGTTTGCCAGTTTCTTATACTAACCATGCAACCAACACGTGACACAGCAGCAACTGAGTTCATCCATCCATTTGTTCATCCATGCCAGAGAAATGAAAACTCATGTTCATACAAATGAATGTTTAGAGTGACCTTATTCATAATAGCTAAAAAACAACCCAGAGGTCTTTAATGGGTGGATGCTTAAACTGTGGAATGCTACTCAGTAATAAAAATAACAAGCTATTAACACATGCAACAGCCTTGATAAATCCCCAGAGAATTTCATTGAGTCACAAAATGTCAACCCCAAAAGGCTACATATTGCCTGATTCTGTTTATACAACATTCTTGAAATGAAAAAAATTATAGAAATGTAGGCTAGATTAGTGGTTGCCATGAGTTAAAGGAGGGAATGAGAATCAAAGGTAGGTGGACGTAGCTGTAAAAGGGGGACACAAGGGATTTTTGTGATGAAGAAAATGTTCTATATCTTGACCATAACAATGTTAATATCTTGATTGATTTTGTATTGTAATTTTTCAAGATGTTACCACTAAGGGATAGAGGAAAATGGGCATAATGAGTTTTTCTATATTATTTTCTATAGCTACAATGCACTATAATTATCTCAAAATTCAAAGCTTAATTAGAATAACCACTTGATCATGGAGGTTTTGTTACTAGGTCTACTTGGGATATTGGCATCCTCCTTGACTTACTGTGCATTCTTCCTGAAGCCTTGTAACTCCTTTGCATGTGCGCCCAGCTCACAATTTGACGTATGCGTTTTCTCCCCAGCAGTGGCACAGTTTCCTCTGCTTTCTGTGAATTGGCTCCTAAGTGACCAAGTCATTTGTGGACCAGACATGCCAACTCAGGACTAAACTCAGCAGCTATGATTGAGACCCCCTTCTTGCACAGAATGTAAGGCTTGGAGAGTGCCTTCAAGGCCATTTCCTGCAGTGACTTAATTTCCTGAAGAGGAACTTAGGCCCTGAAAGAATCAAGATTAGAATCTGACAGGTCTCATGCTGAGCCCAGCACATTTTTTGACACTTGAGAACTTTCACAACATGTAAGCCTTTCTCCACTAACAGCTCTGAGTTTTAAAAAGCTATTTAATGGGGTGTGGCCAAGATGATGGAGTAGAAAGACCCTGAGCTCACCTCCTCCAACAGGTACACCAAAATTACGACTAATTACAGAGCAACAATCTATGAAAATGACTTGGAGAGTAGCAAAATAAAGAGTCTCCACAACTAAAGATATAATGAAGAAACCACAACGAGACAAGTAGAGTAAGAGTGGTGGAGACACGGTATGGTCAGGATCCACACCCATGGGTTGGCGACCCACAAATGGGGGGAATATCACAACCACATAGGTCCTCCCCAAGGAGCAGGGGACCAAGCCCCACATGGGGCTCCTAAACGTGGGGTTCCTCCTGCAACTGGAAGATGAACCCCCAGAATTTCTTGTTTTTGAAAACCAGCAAGGCTAACTTATGGGAGAACCAGAGGACTGTAGAAAATGGAGACTCTGGTCTTAAATGGCATGTTCAAAATCTCACAAACTCTGAGTCCCAGTACAAAGGCAGTAGATTGAAAGGAGCCTGGGTCAGACTCACTTGCTGATCCTGATGAGCCTTGAAGAGGGAGGAGCCAGGCCCTAAGGACTGACTTGCTGGCTGCAGCCATTCTGGGGAACTTGTTCTATTGCAACTGACACGAGCACTGGCAAGCACCATTTTGGAATTGTGCTTCTTGCCTGTTAGCCCCAGGGGCTTACTACCCTCCAGTGGGCTGCAGCAGCCCCATGCTCCCTGGGCCATGCTACCAGACACTCAGGGACACAGTCCTGCCTACTGGTGGGCAGGTAGCAGGCCCATGACCTCCCCCAGTCATGTAACCAGCTCCACTGGAACACAGCCTTGCCTACCAGTGGGCTGGCAGCAGCCAAGCATCACTAGGCTGTACTGCCAACTGCATGAGAAGCCCACCCCAGTCTTGAGCGGGATCACAACTACCACACAAGGCAGGGCCTCACAGCCAGCCTGGCTGGGAGCCACCCTCAACTACCAGCACTCCCATGGTAGTTGGCCCCACAAGAGAAGGTCACATGCAGCCCACATAGGGGGCACCCGTACCAGAGGGGAGTGTGGTGCTAGGCCCCATACAATGTCTCTTACATAAAGCTACTTCCCCAAGATCAGGAAACAACTGATCTAATTATAGAAATTTAAAAAAAAGAGAATAAGGCAAAATGATTGAGATAGAAGAATGTTCCAAATGAAGGGATAAGCAAAACCTCAGAAAAAGAACTAAATGAAGGGCAGATAAACAGTCAAACTGACAAAGAGTCCTAGGTAATGATAATAAAGTAGCTCACTGAACACAGGAGAAAAATGGATGAACATGGTGAGTTTTTCAACAGGGAGTTAAAAAATATAAAGAAAAACTGAATGGAGCTGAAGAATACAATAACTAAAATAAAAATACACTAGAAGGTATCAGCAGTATATTAGATGATACAGAGGAGTGGATCAGTGAACTGAAAAACAGAGAAGTGAAAATCATACAAACTGAATAGAAAGGAAAAAGAAATGGGACTTCCCTGGTGATGCAGTGGTTAAGGATCCACCTGCCAATGCAGGGAGCACGGGTTCGATCCCTGGTCTGGGGAGATCCCACATGCCATGGAGCAACTGAGCCCATGTGCCACAACTACTGAAGCCCATGTGCCTAGAGCCTATGCTCCAAAACAAGAGAAGCCACTGCAATGAGAAGCCCACACACCGCAACAAAGAGTAGCCCCTGCTTGGTGCAGCTAGAGAAAGCCTGTGTGCAGCAACGAAGACACAATGCAGCCAAAAATAAATAAATTAATTAAAGAAAAAGAATTAAGAAAAATGAGAATGATTCAAGAGAGGTCTGGGACAACATCAAGCCTACTAACATTAGCATTATAGGAGTGTCAGAAGGAGAACAGAGAGAGAAGGTGGCAGAGAATTTTTGGAAGAAATAATAGCTGAAAAAAGACCTAACCTGGGAAAAAAACAGATGAGGACCAGGAAGCACAGACAATCCTAAACAAAATGAGCCCAAAGAGGTCCACACCAAGACACATTATAATTATACTGGCAAAAATGAAAGGTAAAGAGAGAAGCTTAAAAGCAGCAAGAGAAAAGTCACTATGTACAAGGGAACTCCTGTAAGACTATAAGCTGACTTTTCAGCAGAAACTTTGCAGTCCTGAAGAGAGTGGACTCCCAATGTGATGAAAGGGAAAAACCTACAACCAGGAATACTCTACCTGGCAAGGTTATTATTCAAGTTTGAAGGAGAGATAAAGAGATTTACAGACAAGCAAAAGATAAAAGAGTTCAGCACCACAAAACTGGTTTTGTAAGATATGCTAAAGGGATTTCTCTAAGCAGAAAAGGCCACAACTAGAAACATGAAAATCATAAAAGAAAAAATCTCACTGGTAAAGGCAAACATACAATAAGTGACCTATAAATCTAGGAGGAAGCTTAAAAGAGAAAAGTAGTAAAATCATCTATATCCACAATAAGAAGGTAAGGGTTACACAAAACAAATATTGTAAAATATGACATGAAAAACATTAAATATGAGATGGCATTGTAAAAATTGTAGAGTGGGGCTTCCCTGGTGGCGCAGTGGTTGACAGTCCGCCTGCCAATGCAGGGGACACGGGTTCGTGCCCCAGTCTGGGAAGATCCCACATGCCGTGGAGCTGCTGGGCCCATAAGCCATAGCCACTAAGCCTGTGCGTCCGGAGCCTGTGCTCTGCAATGGGAGAGGCCACAACAGTGAGAGGCCCGCATACCGCAAAAAAAAAATAAAAAATAAAAAAAAATTGTAGTCATTAGAATTCATTCAAACTTGAAGTCATCAACATCATATATATATATATATATATATATATATATATAAACTACAAACCAAAAATCGATACACACAAAAAATAAGGGAGATATCCAAACCTAAACATAAAGATGCTCATTAATTTACAAGGGAAGAGAGCAAAAGTAGAAGAAACAGAAAAGAACTACAAAACAATCCCCAAACAATTAACAAAATGGAAAAAAATACATAGCTATCAATATTTGCTTTAAATGTAAATAGACTAAACACTTCAATCAAAAGACACAGTGGCTGAATGAAGAAAAAAAATAAGACCCATGTATATGCTGCCTACAAAAGACTCCCTTCATATCTAAAAGACACACAGACTGTAGGTGTGTGTATAAGACACTGATGAAAGAAAATGAAGACAGCACAAACAGATGGAAACATATACCAGGTTCTTGGATTGGAAGAATTAATATTGTTAAAATGACCCTACTACTCAAGGCAATCTACAGATTCAATGCAATCCCTATCAAAATACCAAGGCATTTTTCATGGAACTAGAGCAAATAATTCTAAAATTTGTATGGAAACACATAACACCCTGAACATCCTAAACATTCTTGAGAAAAAAGAACAAGGCAGGAGATATCACACACCCTGATTTCAAGCTATTGAACAAAGTTATAGTAATCAAAACAGTATGGTACTGGCACAAAAACAGACACATAGATCAATGGAACAGAATAGAGAGCCTAAAAATAAACCCACACACTTATAGTCAATTAATCTATGAAAAAGGAGGCAAGAATACACAATGGAAGAGGCAGTCCTTTCTCCATTGTATATTCTTGCATCCTCTGTCAATAGACGAATGGATAAAGAAAATGTGGTGTGTATATATATATATATTATATATATATAATATATATATAATATATATTTTATATATATATATATAATGGAATACTTCTCAGCCATGAAAAAGAATAAAATTTTGCCATTTGCAGCAATATGGATGGACTTGGAGGGCATTATGCTAAGTGAAATAACTCAGACAGAGTAAGATAAATATTGTATGATGTCACTTATATGTGGAATCTAAAAAATACAACAAACTAGTGAATAAAACAAAAAAGAAGGAGACTCACAGATATAGAAAACAAACTAGTGGTTACCAGTGGGGAGAAGGGGGGAGGGACGGTGTAGGAGTAAGGGATTAAGAGATACAAACTATTAGGGAGCAAGAATATACAGTGCAGAAACGACAGCCTCTTGCATAAATGGTTTTGGGAAAACTGGGCAGCTAGATGCAAAAGAATCAAACTAGACTACTTTCTCACAGCATATACCAAAATAAACTAAAAATGGATTAAAAACTTAAATGCAAACCTCAATCCATAAATCTCCTAGAAGAAAATAGAGGAAGTGTGCTCTTTGATATCAGTCTTAGCAATATTTTTTGGATCTGTCTCCTCAGGCAAGGGCAGCAAAAGCAAAAATAAACAAATGGGACTACATCAAACTAAGAAGTTTTACACAGGGAAAGAATCTATCAACAAAATGGAAAGGCAGCCTACTGAATCAAAGAAAATATTTGCAACCTATAGATCTAATAAGAGGTTAATATCCAAAATATACCAAACACTCATACAACTCAATACCAAAAAAAAAAAAAAAAACCCAGACAAACCCACAACCAATTAAAAAATGGGCAGAAGATGTCAGTATTCATTTTTCTAAAGAAGACACAGAGGTGGACAACAGGATGTGAAAAGAGGCTCAACATCACTAATCATCAGGGAAATAAGACTAAAAACCATGATGAGCTATCACCTCACACCTGTCAGAATGGCCAGTATTAAAAAGACAACAAATAACAAGTGTTGGTGAAGATATTGAGAAAATGGAACACTCAGACATTGTTGGTAGGAAAGTAAATTGGTGCAGCCATTGTGTAAAACAGTACGGAGGTTCCTCAAAAATTAAAAATAGAATTAACATACAATTCAGCAGTTACACTCCTGGTTTTTTTCTGAAGAAAACAAAAACTTTAACTTGAAAACATATATGCACCCCATGTTCCTTACAGCATTATTTACAATAGCCAAGATATGGAAGCAACTTAAGTGTCCACTGATAGATGAATGGATAAAGAAGATGTAGTATATATTTACAATGGAGTGTTACTTGGCCATAAAAAAAGAAATCTTGCCATTTATGACAACATGGAAGGATCTAGACGGTATTATGCTAAGTGAAATGTCAGACAAAGACAAATACAGTATGGCTTCATTAACATGTTGAATCTAAAAATCAAAACAAACAAAAGATAACAAAATGAAAACACTCATAGATATAGAGAACAAAAGGAGAGTTTCCAGAGGAGAAGGGTTGGAGGGGTGGTTGAAATAGGTGAAGAGAGTTAAGTGTTATGAACCTCCAGTTATAAAAGAGATTAACCACATAGAGCATAAGGAATATGGTCAATAATATTGTAATAAGTTTGCATGATGACCATTTTATAATACATGCAAGTGTTAAATCACTACGTATTATGCCTGAAACATACATAATATTGTATGTCAACAGTATTTCAACAATAAAAATTTAAAAAGCTATTTATTAAATTATTGCCCCCACCCCTCACATTTGTACAAGATTTTTATCCTCCATTTGTCAGAAAGAGAAAAACAAATACCGTATGCTAACACATATATATGGAATCTAAAAAAAAAAAAATGGTTCTCATGAACCTAGGGACAGGACAGGAATAAAGACGCAGATGTAGACAATGAACTTGAGGACACGGGGAGGGGGAAGGGTAAGCAGGGACGAAGTGAGAAAGTAGCACTGACCTATAGACTCCCAAATATAAAATAGATATCTAGTGGGAAGCAGCTGCATAGCACATGGAGATCAGCTCCGTGCATTGTGACCACCTAGAGGGGTGGGATAGGGAGGGTGGCAGGGAGAGAAAGAGGGAGGGGATATGGGGATATATGTATACATATAGCGGATTCACTTTGTTATACAGCAGAAACTAGCACACCATTGTAAAGCAATTATACTCCAATAAAGATGTTAAAAAAAAATCCTCCATTTAAAATCCAAATGGTACTACAGTTTCTCTACATAGTAGTTTTAACTAGGCTCTGTTAATTAGCTGGATGACATGTTGGTAAATGTTTAAAAACTGGTTTCTGAACAAAAATGAATGTGTATGTGCATGTTTACGTGTGTATGCTCATACACACATACACATATATACATATATATTTACATATGTTGATGATAAATTTTACCTGTATAAAGGATGTATATGGCACACAATTTACAAATAATAAAATATACAGTACTCTTTATCACAAATTCTGTATAACAAATTGATTCTCACAGAATGCTTTATTGGTTTTCGCTTAACTCATAGTCACAGTCAACCCATGGTTGCAACTGATGAACAAATGTAGTTCCTACTTGGTATTGACTGACATTTTTTTGTTTACATTAACAGGCAAGATACAAAAAATGAGACAATAAAGATGTACTGGAACTTCATTCACTCATCTGTGACCTGAGGGAGTTCTTTGCTGATTCAGATAATGATCTTTTAACACTAGAAGAATGTTTCCTAAATTTTTATGCTATTTGTAAAGAAACTACTAGAGACACAATGTATTTTGAAAGTTAATATGCATTACTAACTTTTCTCCATTACTTTCTCTAGTGTAGCCAAGGGTAAGCAAAGTTTTACTTCTGGTGTCAGAATATAAATATTTTAGGCTTTGCAGGCCATGCAGTCTCTGTTGTAAATATTCAGCTCTGCCATTGTTGCAGGAAAGCAGCCATAGACAAAACATAAATGGTTGGGTCTGGCTGTGTTCCAATTAAACTTATTTACAAAAACAAGTGGCAGGCTGGATTTGGTCAGTGGCATTGTCTATCAAAATGTTCTATATTGGGGTGAGGAAACTTTCTGTAAAGAGCTAGGTAGTAAATATTTTAAGCTCTGTGGGCCATATAAGGTCTGTGTAGCATGTTCTTTGTTTTTTGTTTATAACCCTTTGAAAATGTAAAACTCATTTTTAACTTGCAGGCTAGATTTGACCCACTTGCCTTAATTTGGTGATCTCTTGTATAGACAATCAACAAAACAATCAACAAAGCTTTGATTTGTAGGATTTGTCTATTTCTCTGGTGTAATTATCTCCAGGGCTGATTTTAAACTATTAACGTGATATCACTGAATCCAGATTTGGGAAGAGATATACAATAGGACACCATTATATATGTACTTCTACTATATACATAAATAATCTCAAGAGCATAGAAAAGAGTCAGGGGCACTAAAATCATTATGAAATAATGAACTGTTAAACGTTTTCTTGAAATATAGTTGATTTACAACGCTGTGTCTAATTTCTGCTGTACGCCAAAGTGACTCAGTTATACATATATACATATAATTTTTTTCATATTCTTTTTCATTAGGGTTTATCACAGGATATTGAATATATTTCCCTGTGCTATATAGGACCTTGTTGTTATGCAATGATGAATTTTTGCACATTTATAGCCTTTGTTTTAAAAATTATGTAATTATAATTAAATCGATTAGAATTATATTTATAATATATATTAATAAATATAATTAAATATAAATTTAATTCCAATTAAATTCATTAATAATAATATAAATTTTATACATTCAGTAGAACTTAAATTCTATTAGAATTATAAGCTGGAGATGACCTCGCTGGTGGATGGATTCTTACTCATAATCATAAGGTCCATTGTCTCAGGACTATGTCAGAGTGTGCTACAACAAAGCAGAGGAAGGGAACAGTTAGAGTAGTGGGACCTGAGGTATAGATCTAAAGCAGGATCAGAGAGCCAAGGGAAATCAGAGCAGCAATCATCTTACCTGCACAGGTAGATGGCAAATGGTCTGGGGAAATTTTAGAAGTGGGGAACAAATCGATTGCCAGGCAATGACTCCCCAGCACGTTTCCAGGTACTGGGTGGGTGATTTCACACGGATCTGGTCCTATTAAGGGCTCAGCAAATACTTTATTATTAGTATTATTTTAAATAGGTAGAGAATGGGAGTCTGGGATTGAAGCCCACAGTGCTTGTTCCACTGAATCAGAAAGGAAACTGCAGCTCCTAATGAGGCTCTCAGCTCTGGAATGCCAAAGGGCCAAGCCCACTAGGCTCCTTTGTGGGCATAAACAACCCAGCTACACAGGGTGCAAATGAAGGATGACTGTGTGCTCATACACAAATTAACAGGCAGGTTCATTCCACTCCAGCTCTAAGCAGAGAGCAGCCACTGTTTGTGGCAGCAGCATACATTATAGCTCCAAGGTTTCCACCCACAATAATGTCTTGTCACAACAGCATCAGGAAACTTGGCTTAGTGAATAGGAGTGAATGCCAGACAAAGCCAAACAGGGTCTATCTCCTATTCCCTGATGTTTCTCTTTGTTCATTCTTGGTCTCTGACAAGCTGCATCTGAAAGAAAAGAATTAATCCCCAGCAAATCCTGCAACACAACTGTGTATGGGGAAGAGGGCGTCTTTACTCAGCAGCCAGCGAGAATGTCATTCCAAGTGTAGGGGTTAAAGGAGAAGTGTCAGGCAGCCCTGAGGAGAAAGGGACTGCTCCTGGGAAACAATAATCTATTGCAAATCTTGACCAGGAGGCAGCTTAGTTGTGCAGTAATAGCAAAACCTCTGGCCCAGGAAAAAGAAGTGAGCTGCAAGGGGACAGAAAATGTGATATTAGAGATAAAAAGTAAAGACAGACCAGTGACAGCATGGAAAGAGCTGAGATACTAAATTTAGGGTTGTTGTACATCGGTGATTGGCTTTAGAGAAACTCGTGGACAGGACTGGTCCTACATGTCCCAAGGAGTGGCTAGGGCGTCCTTGAAGACTGGAAGCAGGTTTCCTTGTGTGGACAAAGAATGTCACCTGCCATACCAGTAAACACAGGATGTTGCAACCATCAAGCCATCAGCCACTGCAGTCACCCTGACTGTGCACCCTGAGGGGATTCAGGATGGGGAAGCACAGGACACCGGCCCTAGATAGTTAAGGTGCATATCAAAGGAATGATTTCAATGAGCCCAGATTCTTGCTTCTTCCCATACATAGAAAAGCTCTAAATTCATTAACTTGAGATGTTTGTTTTTTCTTTAATTAACAGTAATCTTTGCATGTGCCAACTACTTGATATTTGTTACAAAAATTCCTATAGATCCTGGCTCCTCTCTTACCTCTTTGGAGCAAACCCTCAGAGCTATCTAAGAGTCTGCCTCCCTGGGCTTATGTCCTCAGCAAGTCCATGGAATAAAACAAATAAAATTCTCAACTTATAGGTTGTACTTTTTTTTCAGTGGACACTTGCCTTAAGTAATGCTAGTGCAATTTTAGGAGACTGGAGCTTTCCTAGAAAAAAAAAATCCAATCTGCATAAGCAATCCAGACATTAAATAAACATTTTCATCTTTTTCTATAGCATTGTAATAGAGGTATTTAGAAGGTGGATGGGGCAGAATGTTACTGCTTCAAAGCAAAATTTCATCCAGGTGAACTCTGTAGAATAAGCTAAAAGATAGAGCATCTGTGCCTAAATATATAGGCCTGGCCCTCCCTACCTTCTTCTACAAAACCACTCCAATACTCCCAACCTCCTTCCCCATCTCAGTGCATGATGATTAAGCTGAGAACCTGGAAAACATCTCAGCAGTCTCCAGGTTAAACTCCCACAAGTGGTCGGTAACTAAAGCCTGTCCGTTCTACCACTTACATTTTATTCCTACTTGTAGCCTTTGAGTCAACCAGATTCCACTTCCCTCTCAAGGACTTGCTTCTTAGCTGAATCGCTGCTGACTGCCCTTCTGGAGTCTCACCTACTCTTCATCCTTCCAACTATTGCCAGAGTGATCTCACATGAACCTTTGATCACTTGCTAGTCATCTTTAAGTATAAACTTAAATTCATGGTAGGGTTCACAAGGCACTTTGCTATCTGGTTTCTGCCAAGGTGCCTCCTCAGTTGCATCCACCTTCCCCATTTTCCTTTTTCCCACTGCCCCTCCAGGCCAGTTTGCATTTCTTCTTTTTTTTTTTTAATTTCATTTTAATTGGAGTATAATTGCTTTACAAGGTTGTGTTAGTTTCTGCTGTTCAATGAAGTCAGTCAGCTCTATGTATACGTACATCCCCTTCCTCTTGGACCTCCTTCCCACCACCCCCATCCCACCCATCTAGGTCATCACAGAACACTGAGCTGAGCTTCCTGTGCTGTATAGCATATTCCCACTAGCTATCTATTTTATGCATGGTAGTGTATATATGTCAATCCGAATCTCCCAGCACGTCCCACCCTCTCCTTCCCACTCTGTGTCCACATGTTCTCTACATCTGCATCTCTATCCCTGCCCTGCAAATGGGTTCATCTGTACCATTTTTCTGGATCCCACATATATCTGTTAATGCACGATATTTGTTTTTCTCTTTCTGGCTTACTTCACTCTGTATGACAGACTCTAGGTCCATCCACATCTCTACAAATGACTCAATTTCGTTTCTTTTTATGGCTGAGTAATATTCTGTTGTCTATATGTACCACTTCATCTTTATCCATTCATCTGTCAGTGGACATTTAAGTTGCTTCCATGTCCTGGCTATTTTAAATAGTGCTGCAATGAACATTAGAGTGCATGTATCTTTTTGAATTATGGTTTTCTTAGCATATAAGCCCAGGAGTGGGATTGCTGGGTCATATGGTAGCTCTGTTTTTAGTTTTTTAAGGAACATCCATACTGTTCTCTACAGTGGCTGTATCAATTTACTTTTCCACCAACAGTGCAAGAAGGTTCCCTTTTCTCCACACCCTCTCCAGCATTTATTTTTTGTAGAATTTTTGATGATGGCCATTCTGACTCATGTGAGGTGATACCTCACTGTAGTTTTGATTTGAATTTCTCTAATAATTAGTGATGTTGAGGATCCTTTCATGTGCCCCATGGCCATCTGTATGTCCTCCTTAGAGAGATGTCTATTTAGGTCTTCTCATTTTTTTTTTATTGGGTTGTTTGTTTTTTTGATATTGAGCTCCATGAGCTCTTTGCATATTTTGGAGATTAATCCTTCGTCTGTTGCTTCATTTGCAAATATTTTCTCCCATTCTGAGGGTTGTATTTTCATTTTGTTTATGGTTTCATTTGCTGTGCAAAAGCTTTTAAATTTCATTAAGTCCCATTTGTTTATTTTTGTTTTTTATTTTCATTACTCCAGGAGGTGTGTCAAAAAGTATCTTGCTGTAATTTATGTCAAAGAGTTTTTCCTATGTTTTCTTCTAAAAGTTTTATAGTGTCTGGTCTTAAATTTAGGTCTTTAATCCATTTTGAGTTTAATTTTGTCTATGGTGTTAGGGAGTGTTCTAATTTCATTTTGTTACATGTAGCTGTCCAGTCTACCCAGCACCTCTTATTGAAGATGCTGTCTTTTCTCCATTGTAAGTTCTTGCCTCCTTTGTCATAAATTAGTTGAACACATCTGCATGGGTTTATCTCTGGGCTTTCTATCCTGTACTATTGATCTATATTTCTGTTTCTGTGCCACTACTATACTGTCTTGATTACTGTAGCTTTGTAATATAGTTTGAAGTTGGGGAGCCTTATTCCTCCAGCCCTGTTTTCCTTTTTCAAGATTGCTTTGGCTATTCAGAGTCTTTTTTGTTTCCATACAAATTGTAAATTTTTTTGTTTTAATTCTGTGAAGAATGCCATTGGTAATTTGATAGGGATTGCACTGAATCTGTAGATTGCTCTGAGTAGTATAGTCATTTTCACAATTTTGTTTCTTCCAATACAAGAACATGATATATCTCTCCAACTGTTTGTGTCACCTTTGATTTCTTTCATCAGTGTTTTATAGTTTTCTGAGTACAAGTCTTTCACCTCCTTAGGTAGATTTATTCCTAGGTATTTTATTCTTTTTGTTGTGATGGTAAATGGGATAGTTTCCTTAATTTCCCTATCTGATCTTTTGTTGTTAGTGTTTAGGAACGTGAGAGATTTCTCTGCATTAATTTTGTATCCTGCAACTTTACCAAATTCATTGGTTAGCTCTAGTAGTTTTCTGGTGGCATCTTTAGGATTTTCTACATATAGTATCATGTCATCTGAAAACAGTGACAGTTTTACTTCTTCTTTTCCAATTTGGATTCCTTTTATTTCTTTTTCTTCTCTGATTGCCATGGCTAGGACTTCCAATTAAAGTTTGTGAGAGTGGACATCCTTGTCTTGTTCCTGATTTTAGATGGAATGCTTTCAGTTTTTCACCATTGAGAATGATGTTGGCTGTGGGTTTGTCATATATGGCCTTTATTATGTTGAGATAGTTTCCCTCTATACCCATTTCCTGGAGAGTTCTTTTACCAATTTGTTAATATGGTGTATCACATTGATTGATTTGCGTATGTTGAAGAATTCTTGCATTCCTGGGACAAATCCCACTTGATCGTGGTGTATGATCCTTTTAATGTGTTGTTGTATTCTGTTTGCTAATATTTTGTTGAGGATTTTTGCATCTATTTTCATCAGTGATATTGGTCTGTAATTTTCTTTTTTTGTGATATCTTTGTCTGGTTTTGGTATCAGTGTGATGGTGGCCTCACAGAATGCATTTGGGAGTGTTACTCTCTCTGAAATTTTTTGGAAGAGTTTGAGAATGATAGATGTTAGCTCTTCTGTACATGTTTGATAGAATTCACCTGTGAAGCCATCTGGTCCTGGACTTTTGCTTGTTGGAAGATTTTTAATTCAGTTTCAATTTCAATATCTGTAATTGGTCCATTTATATTTTCTAATTCTTCCTGGTTCAATCTTGGAAGGTTGTACTTTTCCAAGAATTTGTCCATTTCTTTCAGGTTGTCCATTTTATTGTCATATAGTTGCTTGTATTAGCCTCTTATTTTCTTTTGTATTTCTGTGGTGTCAGTTGTAATCTCTCCTTTTTCATTTCTAATTTTATTGATTTGAATCCACTCCCTTTGTTTCTTGATGAGTCTGGCTAAAGGTTTATCAATTTTGTTTATCTTCTCAAAAAACCAGCTTTCAGTTTTATTGATGTTTGCTATTGTTTTCTTTGTTTCTATTTCATTTATTTCTGCTCTGATTTTGTGATTTCTTTCCTTCTACTAATTTTGGGTTTTCTTTGTTCTTCTTTTTCTAGTTGCTTGAGATGTAAGCTTAGATTGTTTATTTGAGATTTTTCTTGTTTCTTGAGGTGAGCTTGAATTGCTATGAACTTCGCCTTTAGAACTGTTTTTGCTGAGTCCCATAGGTTTTGGATCCTTGTGTTTTCATTGACATTTGTTTCTAGGTATTTTTTGATTTCCTCTTTGATTTCTTCAGTGATCTCTTGGTTATTTAGCAGCACACTATTTAGCCTCCATGTTTTTGTGTTTTTTTAAGGTTTTTCCAGTAATTGATTTCTAATCTTATAGCACTGTGGTCAGAAAAGATGTTTGATAAAATTTCAATTTTCTTAAATTTTCTGAGACTTGATTTGTGACCCAAGATGTGATCTACCCTGGAGAATGTTTCATGTGCACTTGAGAAGAAAGTGTAATCTGCCACTTTTCCGTGGACTGTCCTACAAATAGAAATTAAATCTGTCTGGTCTATTGTGTCATTCAAAGCTTGTGTTTCCTTATTTATTTTCTGTTTGGATGATCTGCCCATTGGTGTAAGTGGGGTGTTAAATTTCCCCCCTATTATTGTGTTACTGTTGATGTCCCCTTTTATGGTTGTTAGTGTTTTCCTTATATATTGAGGTTCAATCTTGGAAAAATATTTATAATTATTATATCTTCTTCTTGGATTGATCCCTTGATCATTATGTAGTGTCCTTCCTTATCTCATGTAACAGTCTTAATTTATTTATTTTTAATTATTATTATTTTTAAAATAAATTTATTTCTTTATTTTTGGCTGCATTGTATCTTTGTCTTGGTTCTTTGTTTCTGTGCATGAGCTTTCTCTAGTTGCAGTGAGCAGAGGCTACACTTCATTGCATTCCATGGGCTTCTCACTGTGGTGGCTTCTCTTGTTGTGGAACTTGGGCTCTAGGCATGTGGGTTTCAGTAGTTGTGGCCCACAGGCTCAGTTGTTTTGGCACATGGGCTTAGTTTCTCCATGGCATGTGGGATCTTTCCAGACCAAGGATCGAACACATGTCTCCTGCACTGGTAGGCAGATTCTTAACAACTGTGCCACCAGGGAAGTCTTATAACAGTATTTACTTTAAAGTCTATTTTATCTGTTATGAGTATTGCTACTGATTGCTGAGTATCAGCATTCTTCTGATTTCCATTTGCATGAATATCTTTTTCCATTCCTTCACTTTCAGTCTGTATGTGTCCCTAGGTCTGAAATGGGTCTCTTTGTAGACAGCATATATATGGATATTGTTTTTGTATCCATTAAGTCAGTCTGTGTCTTTTGCTTGGGGCATTTAATCCATTTACATTTAAGGTAATTATTGATATGTATGTGCCTATTGCCATTTTCTTAATATTTTAGGTTTGTTTTTGTGAGTTTTTTTCTTCTCTAGTGTTTCCTCCTCAGAGAAGTTCCTTTAGCATTTGTTGTAAAGTTGGTTTGGTGGTGCTGAATTCTCTTTGCTTTTGCTTGTCTATCAAGCTTTTGATTACTCTGTCGAATCTGAATCAGATCCTTGATGGATAGAGTAATCTTGGTTGCAGGTTCTTTTCTTTCATCACTTTAAATGGATCCTGTCACTCCCTTCTGTCCTGCAGAATTTCTGCTGAAAGATCAGCTGATAACTTTCTGGGGATTCCCTTGTATATTACATGTTACTTTTCCCTTCCTGCTTTTAATATTTTTCTTTGACTTTAATTTTTGTTAGTTTGATTAATATGTGTCTTGGTGTGTTTCTCCTAGGGTTTATCCTGTATGGGTCTCTCTGTGCTTCCTGGACTTGGGTGGCTATTTCCTTTCCCATGTTAGGGAAGTTTTTGACTATAATTTCTTTGAATACTTTCTCAGACCCTTTCTCTTTCTCTTCTTCTTCTAGGACCCCTACAATTCAAATGTTGGTGTGTTTAGTGTTGTCCCAGAGGTCTCTGAGATTGTCTCCAGTTCTTTCCATTTTTTTTCTTTATTCTGCCCCTTGGCAGTTATTTCCACCATTCTGTCTTCCAGCTCACTTATTCGTTCTTCTGCCTCAATTATTCTGCTATTGATTCCTTCTAGTGTATTTTTTATTTCAGTTATTGTGTTTTTCATCTCTGTCTGTTTGGTTTTTAGTTCTTCAAGGTCTTTGCTAAACATTTCTTGTATTGTCTCAATCCATGCCTCCATTCGGTTTCTGAGATTTTGGATCATATTTACTGTCATTACTCTGATTCTTTTTCATGTTGGTTTTCTATTTCCTCTTCATTTATTTAATCTTGTAGGTTTTTACCTTGCTTCTTCACCTGTAACATATTTTTTGTTGTCTCATTTTTTTTCTTTTGATGGGTGGAACTATGTTCCGGTCTTACTGGTTGTTTGGCCTGAGGGTTCCAGCACTGGTGTTTGTAGGCTGTTGGGTAGAGCTGGGTCTTGGTGCTGAGATGAGGACCTCTGGAAATTCTCACTTCAATGAATATTCCCTGGGGTCTGAGGTTCTCTGTTAGTCCAGTGGTTCAGACTCTGTGTTCCCACAACAGGAGCTCAGGCCCAACCCCTGGCCCATGAACCAAGATCCTGCAAGCTATGAGGGGTGGCAAAAAACAAAACAAAACAAAACACAAAGAGCAGAACAATAACAGAGTAAAAACTAAATAAGATTAGAAAACTAACAGATATGTTAGAAAAAATAACTTATAAATGAAACAATGATGGAAAGTAAAAGAGAAACACAATAGCAAAAAAGAGAAAAAAAATTTAAAAAGACCAGAAAAGGCCTTGCCTGTGGAGTTTGGGGCTCAGGCAGGGGCAGGATTTCAGTGGGGTTGTGGTCTAGGCTTAGGACGCATGTTGCTGGAAAAGGCCCTGGGGGGTGTGGGCAGGCCTTAGGCTCAGCAAGACTGGAGGGGCCCTGGAGTGCCTCCGGCTTCGGAGTTTGGATAATCAGGCCCAGAACCTCAGTAGGTTCCCCATTCACCTCTCCTTTTCTTCTACCCCCCAACCATGCCCCCAGGACTCATGCAGCCGGAGGGAACCCTGAAGAGTGGAGGATCCAGCCTGGGACCCCAGCAGGCTTCCTGGGCCCAAGTGGGCAGGGGAAATGCCAGCCATGTTCCCCCTCAATCCTCTGAACCCCTCAGGGTCCCTCAAGGCATGGGAACCCCTCCCTTACCCCATCTACCCCTCAGGGGTACCAGTCCTGTCCAACCTCCACTTCTCCTCCCCACTCATTACCCTCTCACATCCTACCCAGTTGCTTGGGGGTTCCTCCTGTTCCCTTGGGTGTTGAGGTCCCCCACCAGGGTTAGGTGCCCTAGTTGTGGGGAGACGTGAACTCCACATCCTCCTACTCCACCATTTTGACTCTGCCCCCAACATGCAGTTTGAATTTCAACAATACTGAATTGCTGGTAGATTTAGGTGGCTTGGCACATGCTGTTCTTTTTCTTTGAATGTCCTTCCTTTGTTTTTCTCTCTCATCTTGAAATGGATTCCTGTGCTGTAGAACTCAACAGTAACAATCTTTCACTCTCTAACCCAGGCAGAGATTCTTAAAACAGGTCATGCCTCTTTTCTATAAAAAGAAGTACTGCCTCAATACACATAAACCCTAGTCTGGAAAGATACTTAAAATTGATGCTTTGCTATGGAGAAGTTGGGGAATTTTTTAAGGCAAAACCAATACATTTCTTAAGGAAATGAAAAAAAAGGTATTTTAATTTTTAAAGATGTAAAGTCTGAGGCATGAATCACACAAATATCTATTAACTGCCTGTAGATGACTATATCCTGAGAAGTGGTAAAAGATGAAAAAGAACAGGTTGTTTGAAGATTTTATTCAGTATAAAGTGGGAAATTTTAAAAATTCTTGAATAATGGAGTGACATATAGTATATTTTCTATGTTTTATTTATGTATTTTTCACATAGTAAAATTGCTTTTTAAAAATTTGGGATTCTTTTTTGAGATATTTTGGATATTATCAATCCGTTATCAGATATATGATTTGCCAATATTTCCTCCTATTCCTTAGGCTGCATTCACTCTGTTGACAGTGCCCTTTGATATACAACAGTTTTAATTTTGATGAAGTCCAACATCTATTTTTTCTTTTATTGTCTTTGCCTTTGTTATGAAGATTTTCCCTTACATTTTCTTCTCAGAGTTCTATAGTTTTAGCTCTTACATTTAGGTCTTTAACCCATTTGGGGTTAATTTTTCTTTATACTTTAAGATAAGGGTCCAACTTCATTCCTCTGCATGTGAATATCCAGTTTTCCCAACATAGGTAGTGGAAAAGACTGTTCTTCCCCCATTGAATGGTCTTGGAACCATTGTAGGAAATCATCTGACCATATACACAAGGGTGTACATCTGGGCTCTTTATTCTATTCCATTGGCCTATGTGTTTGTCCTATGCCAGTACCACATGTTTTGATTACCATCGCTTTGTTCTGTTTTAAAAGGTTTTATTGCTTAAAGGAGGGGTATTTGTGATCTTATCTCTGGGATAACCAACTTGGACAAATCATCTTGGTCAGATACATGAATGTCATTATTCTAAACCCAGAGACTAGAGGTCCAGATAGAGGAAATGGGTGAGTTCACTAAAGGAAATAGTCAGTCTACTGTCATGGAAGGAAGCCAGACTGGAGCTGTGTAGGCTGCTCCTTGGCCTTGCTGCCATTAAATGAATGAGACCTTTTGTTATCAGCTCTGGATCTGACCATCAGTCAGGAGACTTGTATTTTCTGGGACAACATGTGTGCTGATTTATGTATGGTACACCATAATAAGTCAGAGACATTGAAGGCATTGCACCAAACTAAAGCTAGAGATTGATAGTGTTGCCCTGAAGAGGGGAGGTATCAATCACCCAAATAGTCCTTGTCACCAGAGTGGCATGGTTTGCCTGGTGAGAGGGGCAGAGATCAAGACCAGCCTGTAACTCAAAGCTAAGCTCCAGGAAACTTCCTCAAGAAGCTAAAGGTGAAGTGATCCTTCATATCAACTTCTCTCAGGGCAAGATTTCCAGGTGAAATTCAGTTATAAATCCTGATCAGGTCTACAATCCCATCACAACTTTCTTTGGCACATTTGGGATACAGAAGGAAAAATTATTTAAAAAAGGGAGCTTATAAGGGACTCTGTCCTATGCTCCCCTATATGTCTTTGTTATAAGAAGATGTTCAGAGTCCTTTGTTGGATAACTTCCTGTCCAGCAATGGTTTGTATCTAGAAATACAACCTGATTCCCTGAGGTGAGGTGTGTGTGGTGGGGTGGGAAATCATTACATGGTTGTTAGAATTTTCAGGGATCTTTTCGTGATCTTTCCTGAAGACCTTCCAAGCAACATCAATCAATGTAATGTTTTCATATTCTTGACTTTCTAAATGTCTGAGCACATTGTCATAGAGTCTGGAAATGTCAGTAATGGCAGAATCTAATTTGATATATGGATATGCTGTTGATACCAGAAGACCAGTGATCAGAGACAGGAGGCAATTTCCTCCAAGCCTTGGTACATGGGTAATGAAGCCACTTAATTACACTCTTAAATGACTAAGTAACATAATTAAATATGTTGGTGTTATTGAAATTCTACCCCTCTCCCAAGACTCCTATATCCCCTAATAACAGGAAGGATTATATGTGTATGGCCTATACACTGTAGAAGGCATAAAAAAATGTAGCTACTGTCTACATATACTGCATACAGTACACATGCAGTGTACATGTAACTACAGTGTAAAGCCACTCTTTTGTTCTTGGATCCTTTGTCCCTTCCATTCTGAACTCTTCTTTCTCAATTCCGTCCTTCTCACCTTTCCTTCCTTATCTCTCCTATCTTCCTTTCAAAGTCAGTGTCCTAGGACATCTTCTGTACCAGCTTTCACAAAGTCACACCCACCTAAGTTTACTGTCTCTGACCCCCACAATTCTGACTGTAGTCCTCCCAGCCTGTCCCAGTTTAGTTAGTCTGGTCTCTGACCTCTGGAACTCTCACTTTCCCTGAAAAACTGTGTCATGGGTATGCCTGGATGGTGTATTTGACATTATGAATAAATACCCCAACCCAGCGAAACATAACAAAGCCAACACAGATCTTAGCAAGATCTTGTAATACTTCACTAAAAAATGTGCTTGATTAGAGGTGTTTGGGTATCTAAGTGGGCTTGGGAGAGGCTGTTCTGGAGAAAAGCCTTAAGGAGCTCTTCAGAGACCATTCTCTGGGTCAATCCTACTCTTCCTGTGCATTGACCACCTAGGATTGTGTTGAAAGGGGAAGGTCATTGAGAAGGCTCAGGTGGTCATCATAATTTACAAAGTCTTACATTGATTCTCAACTTTAGCTGCACGTTAGAATTAGCTGGAGGATTTAACCAATACCAAAGCCCAGATCACATTCCAGGCCAATTAAATCAGAAGCTCTGAGGGCAAAACGCAAGTGTCAGTACTTTTAAAGCTTTCCTAGGTGACTGCATGTCAACTATAGACAGAAGCTACTGTTTGTAATTCACAATAGCAGAAAAGAAAGAGGAAGAGAATGAGAGAAATACCAATAATGTAATTGCCATGCACTGATCAAATTCTGGCCTATGGGCTAAGCACTTTATAAGACAATAAAACTTTATTTTCTTTAATATTTGTAACAATGTTATGAGATTGGTAATAATAGCCTCATTTTAGAGGTGAGGAAAGTGAGGATCAAAAAAAAAAAGGAAGTTAAATAAGTTAGTCAGGGTCATACAACTGTCAAGAGGCAGAGCTCAGTAAACAACAACAACCATAACTAATGGGTCTATTTGATTCCAAAGATGATGCAATCTTGGGAATCCCCTGGTAGTCCAGTGGTTAGGACTCCATATTTCCACTGCCGGGAGGCCCTGGTTTGATCCCTGGTTGGGAAACTAAGATCCCACAAGCCATATAATGTGGCCAAAAAAAAAAATGAGATACTAAATAATTTTTAAAGAAAGATGATGTAATCTTAACTCCCGTCTCCATACCTTGTTCCTTCTCTCTTCTTGTCAGTCTGCTGCTCTTGAAGGATGCTGAAGAAATGACCACAGGGGTAGGAATCAGGCTGATAAAACTACCTAGCTGCAGACAATGTGTGACCATTCATAACAAAGAAAGACAACTCAGAGGACAAAACCAAAAGCACACAGGACAGAGCTGAGGACCATGGAGGGTTATTTCAGGTTGGAATCTAATCAAGGATTCCCTCTGATTTTGCCAGGCTGGATTTCAAAACTGCTTGTATCGTCAACTCCTTTAATTTCCCCCTTATTTGGGTTGGAATGTCCATACTTATTTTCCTAACCATTGTATGCTAGGAATATTTAGAGACAATAACAGGTCTCTTTAGTTTCACAGGCCCACAGATGGAGAGAAATGACATTTAATGGGGTACATTTAGAAGCCTCATCCATACCTAATTTAGGTGATGAGATTTTGGACAGTTGAGCTGATGAGTTTTAGATGAGATTTTGAACTTTGATACTTTAATGGCATGAGATCCTTGGGAACCTTGGGAAGTTATAAATGTATTTTTCATATTGGGTAGGCAGAAGTTATGAGGACCACAGGGCAGAATGTGGTAGGCAGAATTCTATGATGCTGTCATTATTCCTGTCCCCTGGTGTTTCTCCCATGATTATATCACATGGCAAAGGCATGTTTTCGTATGTAATTGAGGTTACTAATCAGTTAAAATTAAAATAAGGACATTATCTGGGTCAGCCCAACCTAATCACATGAACCCTTTAAAAGAGCAAAGTTCTTTCCAGTGAGAGAGGCTCTCTGTTGCCGAGCTAGAGGGGGCTATTGGGTAAGGACCCAAGGGTGACGTAAAGGAACTGAGAACAGTTCCCAGTCAGACAGATTATGCAATTTTTAACCACAGAAAATGATCATACCTAAATTAATACAGCAGAAAGTATATTACAGCTTTAAAAAAAGTCACTGTAGCAGCTGTACAGGGAGGCTGACTTGAGGGTGGTAAAAGAAAAACCATCTGGCAACCCAACTGCACCTTAAGCACAGGTGACCCTAGAGGAATCTGGAGCTGGTGGTAAATTGAAGCTAATAAGAGCAACAACACATCCCAATCTTAGATCAACTGTTAACCAGCTTGATATTCTCCACATTACCAACCTAGTAGAAGAGGCATGCTCATTTCTAGACCTCAGTCCTCTTTACCTCAGGCCCCTCTGTTCTACACATAATGCTCAGAAAACAGTGAGATATCATGAGACCAACAAAGATCAAGGAAAAATAATTCACTGTCAAGATATAAAGCATTCAACAGACCAGACTCAGAAGTGCCCTGAGAAGGAAGCAGAGAAGGAATTTTAAATAACTATGATTAAAATGTTAAAAGCTCATGAACAGGATAGGGAATATTAATTAAAAGAAACTGTAGGCGCTTCCTGCCCTCTTTGTCTCCATGAGGGCCAGCAAAGCAATCTCTAAAAACTCATCCCATTCTCAACTTTTCAGTTGAACTATTTTATACGCTTGAGTGGGCTAATGTTCTAATGATAGTTGATTTAGTATTTTAATTTCTTAGAATGTCTTGTATATCTGGCCTATGACCTAGATCACTATTGAAGTTTTACACATTTAAACATCCTGTTACTCAAAGATAGCTTGTCTACTCTGTGACAATGATTCTCAAATGTTCATTTGCTAAAGAATCACCTCTTGGTAGATTGAATAATAGCACTGCCCCCTGCAAAGATGTCCATGTCCTTAGCCCTGGAACCTGGGAATGTCACCTTATATGATAAAAGGGACTTTGCAAATGTAATTAAAGTCAGAATCTTGAGATGGGGAGTTTATTTTGCATTCTCCAGGTTAGGGCCTTTGTAATCACAGGGTCCTTATAAGAGGGAAACAAGAGATCAGAGAGGAAGTAGGAGATGGGACAAGAGAAGAAAGGGGTTGGAGGGAAAGAAGGAAGGGATAATGAATGAGGGAATGGAGGTGGTCTCCAGAAGCTAGGAGAAAATTCATTCTCTGATAGAGCCCACAAAACCTCTGGTACCTTGATTTTAGCCCAGTGAAACTCATTTCCAGAACAGTAAGAGAATACATTCGAGTTGTTTTTAGCACTAAATTTGCAGTAACTTGTGTTACAATAACAATAGGAAACTAATTCATATCCAGAGCTTGGTAAAATAGAAACTGCAAAGTAGCACTTCTAAAGATTCTTAATGAGTTGTTCAGGAATCTGAGTTTTCAGTAAGCACCTTGGTGCTTGTGATGCTGTTGATCTGTAAAATAAGTTTAAGAAACATTACACAGTTCTATACAAATGCCAGGTATTTTTATTATGAGCTAAGAGAATTCAGGCATTTCTTTTTCATTTAGTAATTTCTTTGTACATCAACTTGACACATGGTGAAATAACTTATCTTTTGAGATGCTATTTTATGTATTCTCCCCCAAAAAAGGAAATTATAGAACTCAAAACTGTTTAGTTCTGCTCTTAACATTAACAAATTTAACAAGGAAAATCTTTTTTCCCTCTAGATGAACATTTTTTAATCTGATAATGTTAACTTTTTAAACAGCCTGATTCATCTTCTCCATCTCATTCAAGAACATGCAGAAGGGGCCAACTATAGACACTTTTAGCGTTTCCTAAGATTAATTTCATGCTAATGTATAATACCAGGTGCTGTTAAATTTCTATCTGTTTTCCTTGTTGGTTTGTTTGTTTTGTTTTGTTCTGTTTTTCTTCATGAACTTCCCCATATGTTCCTCCAAATGACTGCCTTTTTTACTAGCCTTTTGTCAAATATAGATACATTTTTAAAAGTTTCCAGTTCAACAATGACAGCTTGTAGCAACCCTGTGGACCAGTCCAGAATGGCCCAGTGGGTTCAGGCAACTTTCAGAAACCCCTGATGAGCTGGCTGGGGCTCTCCTAGGGCTTCAAAATGCTTTATTCTGAGCAGTAGGACTTCATTAAAATGTTTCACATTTGTGTGGCAAAGACAAAGTACAGAGGAGCAAGGATAAAATGGGCAGTTACATTGGAGCAGGAAGGTTTGAGCCTTCTTAAAAATGTTTTTTTTTTGTGCTACTTTTATTTCCATGGGCATTGAGACAGACAGTCTCACATATCCACTCAGTGGCCTGTCACCTTGTCCTCTTGGAAAGATTTCCCTTATACACCCTCACCATTCAATGCATATGTAAAAAAAAAAAAATAAAGTCAAAATATAGATTATTCCTGAAAAGAGTAAAGTATTGGCTTCCATAGCTTGGATTCTGGACCAGCCTCTCTCACCAGAACCCACATCTATATTTTCCAAAACAACTGCTTTGGAGAAATTTAGACTGGAGACTTATAACTGGGCTTCAAGAAATTTTCTATCCTTTATACACAAAGAAAGGGCTAGATAGATGAATAGTCACCACCTGAGGTACAGGAATTACAGAAATCTGATGGCTGTTCTGAATACTCAGATAGGATCTATCTCTCCTGTAGCCTCTTCTCTACTTTGTTCAAATCTGATTCACACTATATCACACTTACCTGTGTGTGACTCTCCTTAGACTAAGATCTTGGAAAAGCAAATGAAATTCATTTCCAACTTTGCATCATCAGTACCTAAGGGCCAGAGTGGCCTGCAGTGATTAATTGTTAATGTCCCCTTTACTTTTGGGGGCCTGGGAGATGATGCTAAATGGTGTCACACAGGATGTTATCACAGTACTCAAGGAGAGTACAGATTAAATTTCTGCTCAGACATCAACCGGAAGTATGTTTTTCAAAACAAAGGAGTTCTTTGTAATTTGCATCACTAACCTCAAATATTCTTCATTGATGCAGCGATTCAACACACAGGCCCAAAACTCAGACTAGAGAGAGAATTAAAGAGCCAAGCAGGCAGTCCGAAGACAGCTCTGGCACCATGAGAAAAATGCAAGCAGTCAACAATTTTTACAGTATGATGAAAGATGCAAGGCCTCATAAGAATCAATAGATAGAGACTTGATCTGAAAACGAATTTTGAGCATTTGCCTATGCAAAGAACAGGCACTTTCTTTAGCGAGCAGTAACTGCTAATTCACGAATGTCTTTTTTCTAAATTAAATGAGGTGAGGCGAAACAGAAAGGTGCGCGCAGAGGAGAATCAGCAGAACTCACTAACGCTTGACACTAATCAATCAAAAAGTAATTCCAGCCAAGAATACTAATATGGTGGGGGGTAGGGGGAGAATGTTTGCTTCTCTTTGTCTTGCCAAACTTCCAGACTCTTCATCCCTTGATCAAAGTCTCTCCTGAAAAAAACATTAACTATTCTGATTGGTCAGAATCAAAACCATTCCTAGGACCCCACTGGGGGTCCATGCCCTCATGACAAGCTCTGAACTTTTAATTTTCACATCCAATACTTAGTTATAAAGGGTACTTTTGTGATTTCTGTTGCTTCTTGAAAAGCACATCTGGGAAAGTTCTCCAAATTGACAAGGGGAGACCCTCCTGCTGTGTCTCTGATCTGTCTGTTATCTGTAGGTAAAGCAAACCAGTGAGGCCCCCTCTGTAGACAGTAACTTGTTAATTTGTAATAGTTCTCACAGTCTGCCTCTTGTGTTCATAAGAATTCTGGCTTCTAGATTTAGATTTGGGGAAGAAGTACAAAGAGCCACATGAACCTAAGACCTGTAATATTTGACAGAGATTCTTAGACTACCAAAACCATTTTCCTCTACATTAAATGTATTTTCTGTATTTTCCCCAGCTTTATAGAGATATAATTGATATACAACATTGTGTAAGTTTAAGATATACAAAGTGGTGATTTGATATATGTACATATTACAACATTATTACTTCAATAACACATCCATCACCTCACATTTTTGCAGTGTGTGTCTGTACGCGTGTGGTGAGATCTACTCTTAGCAAATTTCAATTATATAATAAATATTGTTAACTTTAGTCACCATGCTGAATATTAGATTCCCCAGATCTAACATCCAAGTTGCAAATGGCAGGATTTCCTTTTTATTAGGCTGAAAATATTCCATTATATGTGCACATATATATCACCTTTTCTTTATCCAGTCATCCATCAATGGATATTTAGCTGGTTTCCATGTAATGGTTACGGTGAATAATATTTCAATGAACATGGGATGCATATATCTTTTCAAGATAGTGATCTTTATTTCCTTTAGATATATACCCAGAAGTGGGATTTCTGGATCATATAGTAGCCATATTTTTCATTTTTTAAAGGAAATTCTATACTGTTTTCCATAATGTTTGACCAATTTACATTTCCACCAAGAATACACAAAGGTTCAGTTTTCTCCACATCCTTTTTATCTCTTCACTTTTTCATAATAGCCATTCTAACAGGTATGAGGTGATATCCATTGTGGTTTTGATTTGCATTTCTCTGATGATTAGTGATGTTGAGCACCTTTTCATGTACCTGTTGGCCATCTGTATATCTTCTTTAGAAAAATGTCTATGCAGATTCTCTGCCCATTTAAAAAATCATATTATTATTATTATTTTGCTATTGAGTTGTATGAATTCCTTATATATTTTTAATATTAACCCCTTACTGATATATGATTTGCAAATATTTTCCCATTCCATAGGTTGATGTTTCTGTTGCTGTACAGAAACTTTTTAGCTTGCTATAGTCTTGTTTGTTTATTTTTGCATTTTTTTCTTCTTGCCAAGACCAATGTCAAGGAACACTTCCTCTGTATTTTCCTCTAGGAACATTATGGTTTCAGGTCTTATATTTAAGTCTTTAATTCATTTTTAATTAATTTTTGTGAGTGGCATAAAGTGAGGTCTAGTTTCATTCTTTTGCATGTAAACATCCAGTTTTCCCAACACCATTTATTGAAAAGACTATCTTTTCCTCAATGAATATTCTTGACTCCCTTGTCAAATATTAGTTGATGTATATGCATGGACTTATTTCTGGGCTCTCTATTCTATTTCATTGGTTTGTGTGTCTGTTTATATCCTTGTGTGTGTTTTGATTACTATAACTTTGTAGTATAGATTGAAATCAGAAAATGTTATGCCTCCAGCTTTATTCTTTTTTCTCAAAAATTGCTTTGGCTACCCAGGATATTTTGTGGTTTCATACTTATTTTAGGATACTTTTTTCTACTCCTGTGAACAATTCCATTGGAGTTTTGGTAGGGACTGCACTGAATATGTAGATATCTTTGGGTAGAATCAACATTTCAACAATATTACTTCCGATCCATGAACACGGAATATCCTCCCATTTATTTGTGTCTTCTTAAATCTCTTTCTTCAAAATGTTGTAGTTTTCAGTATACAAATCTTTCATTTCCTTGGTTAAATTTATTCCTAAGTATTTTGTTCTTTTTGATGCTATTGTTAATGGGGTATTGTCTTTCAGATATTTCATTGTTAGTGTGTTGAAATGCAACTTATTTTCATGTTGATTTTGTATCCTGTGACTTTACTGAATTCATTTATTAGTTCTAACATTTTTTTGGTGGGGCCTTTAGGGTTTACTATATATTAGGTCATGTTGTCTGCAGAGACAGTTTTACTTTTTCTTTCCAGTTTGGTTGTCTTTTGTTTCTTTTTCTTGCCTAATTGCTCTGGCTGGCACTTCTAGTAATATGTTGAATAGGAGTGGTGGGAATGAAAACCTGTGTCTTGTTCTTGATCTTCAAAGAGAAACTTTCAGCTTTTCACCATTGAGTATGATATTACTTGTGGGTTTGTCATATACAGCCTTTATTTTACTGAGATTTTTTCCTTCTATACCCATTAAATTGAGAACTTTTATCATGTAAGAGTGTTGAATTTTGTCAAATACATTTTCTGTATCTATTGAGGGGATCATATGTTTTTTTAATTGAAGTATAGTTGATTTACAATATTGTGTTACTTTCAGGGATACAGCAAGGTGACATATATACATATATATTCAGATTTTTTTCCATTATAGGTTATTACAAGATACTGAATATAGTTCCCTGTGCTATACAGTCAATCCTTGTTGCTTATCTATTTTATGTAGAGTAGCTTGTATCTGTTAATCCCATACTCCTAATTTATCACTACCAATCTCCCTAGAGGATCATATGATTTTTATCCTTCATTTTATTATTGTGGTGGTGTATCATATTTATTGATTTGCATATGTTGAAACATGTTTGCATTCCAGGGATATATCCCACTTTAGCATGGTATATAATCCTTTTAATGTGGTGTTGAATTTAATTTGCTAGAATTAACAGATGAATACATCTGAGATATTGGCTTTACTTTTCTTTTCTCATAGTGTCCTCATCTGGCTTGGGTATCAGGGTAATACTACCTTCATAAAATGAGTGTAGACACATTCCTGCCTCTTCAATGTTTTTGAAGAGTTTGAAAATAATTTGTATTAATTTTTCTTTAAATGTTTGGTTGAATTCACCAGTGAAATTATTTGGTCCTTGTCTTTTCTTTGTTGGGAAGTTTTATTTTCTGTATTCTTAATGCTCTGGCATCTGGGGCTTCACTAACTGAAGAGGGACTGCCCCTCACAGGTTAGCTAAATTCCCAAAGATAGCAAGTAATTCATCCAGTAGTGCACTGTTCATATGTAAATTAACCAATCCAAAGCCTATATTTTCTCCCTCCCCACCTCCTTTATTGAGTTCCCACATTCTGGGGCAATATTACCCTGTGCTAATCACTGCAGGACCAAGTATCAGACAACTAGGGACAGCCTATGTGCCCCAGACCCTGATGAAATTATTCAAACTAGCCAATCCTATGCCTGCTTAACCTGTTTTACCTATTCCGTGGAAACCACAGAAAACTTCTTGCTCACATTTTCCTCTTATACCCTATGATTCTTGACCAACCCTGCTTCTTTCCCACATGACCTTAAGTGGTATAGCCTGCCTTCTTCTCTTGGGCACAATGAGTAACAAACTATCTTTTCAATGGCGATCATCTCCTGAGCCGTTGGCTTCATCATACCTGAGTGATACCTAAAACCTACATTTTAAAACATCCTCACATTTCTTCTTACTGGCAGAGTCTTCCTCCTATTATAGAAGCTGATAATGCCATTTATTCTCTTTTTCAGTTTCCTTGCAGTTAGTGTAGCCATGGGATCCAGTTCTGGTCAATGAAACAAAAGAAGTCTTTTACAAGGCTTCTGGAAATTATATTCCTTCTAAATAAAGGTCAAGAGATTCTCGAAGAAAGCTCTTTTCTGCTCTCTTTAGGCTTAGACTTTGGACACAATTGTGTTTGGACTTGATGCTTGGAGGGGAAGCTGTCCCACTGCAACCAGGAAACAACGCATCTCCAGATGAAAGCCAACACATTGAGGATTGTGCCAGAGGGAGGAAGGAAAGAGTGTTGGTCCCAGAAGTCAGTATCAAGTCTTTACACATTTGTACCAAGTACAGCCTAGCTCTAGATGACTTTTATGTAAGACTGTACAGTCCTTACCATTTAAGTCAGTTTTAGTAGTATGTTCTGCAACTTGTACCCAGTGACATCCTAAATGGTACCAACTGCTTTCAGGATGATTATAGGGCTTTCCACAAGATTATTAAAGTAGTATTTATTTCTCAGTTGGCTTTTAATCTTTGTGTGTTTTCCCCCATGAAACAGAGCCATGGAATGTCTAGAAGGGAAAAGCTATGAAAAGGACACTGAACACCTAATGCAATATTTAGTCGTTAGGGTAAGCTGTGACAAAGTGAGAGGGTGGAATGGACATATATACACTACCAAACGTAAAATAGATAGCTAGTGGGAAGCAGCCACACAGCACAGGGAGATCAGCTCGGTGCTTTGTGACCACCTAGAGGGGTGGGATAGAGAGGGTGGGAGGCAGGGAGACGCAAGAGGGAAGAGATATGGGAACATATGTATATGTATACCTGATTCACTGTATTATAAAGCAGAAACTAACACACCATTGTAAAGCACTTATACTCCAATAAAGATGTTAAAAAAAAAATTTAGTTGTCCACAGTAAAACTTCCGTACAAGTTCCTTGCTTAGGAAGAATTAGAAATTTTAAGGGAATACAAAGAAAAACATTTATGGTTTATTGTAGATGACTATGTAGTTATCTATATCATATTATATAAAGTTCTCTTTATATCTCATGCTTTAATAAGTATCAATAAATACTTTTCTTGTCTTCATAAGTGTGCAAGTTAAAAATACCTCAAGCCAAAAGTAAACTTAGATGTGTGGAATAGAGAGGTAGCTATTGTATGGTGGTTAAAACCAAGGTCCCTGGAGGCATGCTGTCTCAATTTATAATCGTGATTTAGTATCTTACTATGTATATAATAATGGGAAAGGTACAACTCAAATTGCCTCAGTTTTCTAATTTTTAAATGGGATGATAACAATAGTACGTGTAGTGTATATATATATATATATATATATATATATATATATATATATATAATCTCCTATAGACAATCAGTTATATTTTCACCTGCTATAATTTCATCGGTTTTTTGCCCAGTTCATCAAACCAAGATCAGACCCTTCAAGAAATGTCGGTAAAGTTCATATGTTCCAGAAATATAGTTCTATTAGTCTAATCCTTATATTTTGTACATACTAACTTGATCTTTTACCTCACAGCTTAATTTTTTCAAGAAAGAGTATTTCTATCAACCCCAGAAGCTCAATAATTTGGGTAGATGTTTTCCCTTTTTGTCTTATTTAATGTCAAAAATATTCTCTGCACTGAATTCCAGCTCTGGGAGAAATAAAAGATGAAAACTTAGTGGACTAGTATGAACACACCAGTCTCCTGGGAATCACTGCTGTACATTTTCAGCAAATTTCCTTACAATAAAGTCAACCTCTAAATCATTGTCTTTTTACCTATTATATCACCTTAGAGAATCCATGACTATGTGGCCATTACTATTACGAAGTACCTACTATACATCAAATACTCTACAAGGTGTTTGATCTGCATTAGCTGCTCCTACAGAAAGCTCATGTGGTACATGAGGTACAGGGGAATCAAGCCAGTTGTCCAAGGTCATATAGCTAGTAAGTGGTAGAGCTAGGATTAGAACTAGAGACTATTTTTGTCCCCAATCATTTTCCATCCATGAAACCCTGCTAACTTCCAGAGGATAAAATAGTCCTAAAATGATTTTTTTGTGATTTTTTTTGGTGGTAAAATACATATAACATAAAATTTACCATTAGTGACATTTAGTACATTTACTATGCTGTACAACTATAATCACATCTAGTTCAAGAATGTTTTCATTACCCCAAAAGGAAGCCTGATACTCATTAAGCAGCCTCTCCCCATTTCCCCTTCCCCTCTGCCTCTGATAACCACTAATCTTCCTTCTGTTACTAAGAGTGTTCCTATTTTAGATATTCCATATAAATGGAATCATACAATTATTTAATTGCCTTTAAATTTTTTAAATATAGAAAGTATATAAAACCAAATTATTGAAACTTTATCTTATAATGGGAAAGTTTGTAGATTAATTAATACAATAATTTTGATCTTAATAAAATAATTTTGATCTTGGGATCTTTGCTTCATTTATATCATGGGAACTATTGGCAAAAGAGTCCAGGGTTTAGAGTAAAGAGGTTTGGATCTATGGCCTATCTCAGTGATTTGCTGACTTTGTGATGCTAGGGAATTAATTCAAGATAACATTCTGGCTCTACAGTGGTCAGTCTACACCATCTTGAGTTCCAGTCTTAGAATGTTCCTCCCTTGCAGGCTGTGTTTTAGGAACAAGTCTTAACACAGGTGGCAGCAGCTGGGTAGCACAATCCCTATTGTCCTAAGAATCAGGTCTATTTCTATAAATAACATTCAAAGTAAAAATAAAGAGGTGACTAATTACATCATACGATTTTAAAGTCATCATCACACCTAGCTCCACCCCAAATATAGTGTCAGTCAGATTTTCCATTTGACCATTAAACTCATCTTTTGAATAAATGTGTTGTTTCCAGGAGGTCACTGCTGAACTGCACACATCTCGTCTAGTTGCTAAGATGCTCTTCCACTTTGTGTGCTGTGGAAACACCACTTTGAGCTGAGTGTTTGTATCACAGCACCACGTTCTGCTTTTCCCAGGAGGAATCAGCGTGATTTTCCTACCTGACTTGCCAAGCATCTCTAGTAAACATTCCGGCCGCTACTGGATCAAGTCAGTTTGTGATGTCCATTAGACCTGGTTTGCATTGCTCTTCTTCACGGTGGCCAGTTACAAAGCCAGGGTCTCAGCTTCTCACAACTCTGGTGTTACCCATTCTGGTTTCCTTTCTTTGCCTGCTGGTGGCTGATACTGGAGAAACTGTAGCAAGACACTTAGGTGCTGAGACTGCGGCACCTGTGGCTGCTCTGATCCCTGACCCTCCACATACAAGCTGGGGGAGCGTGGACAAGTTTCCTGACCTCACTTCTCTAAACTTCTGTTTCCTTCCTTGCACACTGTAAAAAGAAGAATGTTTGTTGTCATGCGGATCTGGAAATATGCAGCTCACCCCATGAAGATGTGCATCAAAATGGCCAATGTTACATGGGTTTTGGTGTTTAAACTGACATCCAGGGTAGATTGGGCTGGAAAAAGTTTTGTACATTGTATTCTACAAGGAATGTTTAAGAATATGAAAAAGAAATAGGATGCAGTAATAGCTAACATTCACAGCACATGGAAGAGACAGGAGTTATCATCCACATTTAATGATGAGAAAACCAAAGGATAGCAAGGTTAACCAGTCCAAGTTCACAGAGCAAGTCAATGATAGGGCTGGGATTTGGTCTGAGGCAGCTTATCTCCAAAGTCAGCGAAACATATCTCTATATTTCTTGAACAATTCATCCAGAAATGAATTTCAATAAAGTTTATTTTATTGTCAATGGTAAAACTAGGTCCGATGAGAGTCAATAAGGAGGTAAATTTCTGCATGTGCTAACAATATTAGCAATGAAACTGTGACACCCCATGAAGAAACAAATTTTGAAGCAATACACATGTTCAAGCAGAGGCTGCAGCATGATCTTTGGGGACTTACAGTTAAAAGGTTTCTGCACTGAAAATGGCTGGTGAGGTCTGATGAATCCTGGTTTTCTTCCTAAGATTCCATGAATGTAGATCTCAGCATTCTAGAATAGATCTGCCACTTTCTGCATGACTCCAGCTTGTCCAGCACATGGCTGGATCACTCATAAACATCAATTCTAATCTTCAACATAGTCCTGAAAATAGCTTCTCTTATCCCCATTTTACAGAGGGAGACATTGGTCTCAGACACATACTCAATTAGTAAAGGATTGGTATTTTCGCAGGCCTTCTAATTCCAAACCTTCTGTTCTTTAAAAGCCACTTTTGTGTAATAGTGAATCCCTCAACACTAGCCAAAAAATGAGGTATCGGTGCAGGAGTACTTACCTGATTCATTCCTTACTGTGTTCTCTTTAATTGTTATAATATTAATGTAGACCAGGGTGGTGACAGCATTCATAATTTTAATCTGAATGCCACCTTAATTGGCTTTTATTGCTGCTTGGGAATGGGTCAGGGCTGTAAATGGAATATTTAAGTTGAAATGTCGTTTTCAATACTTAATAGAATCCAAGTAGGATTTTATTGATTAATTAGTGTCTACATGAAGCATTTTATTTTTCTAAAGGCCAGTAATGCTCCTGACTGTTCCTTAAATGTTAACATATTCAGATAATTATAACTGCATCATACTTGCTGCTTAGACTGTTTGAATTATTTGCTGTTATCAAGGTTTCAGATTCAAGTAAAGCAATCTTTTAAAATAAAAATGATCTTTAAATAAAGTAATTGTCATAGAAAATCTCTCTTAAACACCTATTAATTTATGACTATAAACATGCTAGCGCCCTTCTACACAGAAGTTCATTTGCAAATGCTTTAGAGGTAACAGAGAGGGGCTGGATAAAAAGGGAGACCCTACAGCCAATGGAGATCCCTGAAACATAGCAGTGTTTTAAGGTCAAATGTATTGCCTAAGGAATTTGAAATCTCAAATTACAGTATAGCAGCATGAATGAGAAACCCAGGTTTAAAACTCAGTCCAAGTATATCCAACAAGTGGTGCTTGATCAAACCCTGTTTCAAGTGTCACTTAACTGCTATCACCTCCTATTTCTCTGAAACAAGCTGACCTGAGATTTGAAGATACTCAGACACTTGGTGCCTGAAGAAATGTGATTAAATGGAAGAAATTAGGAACAGGCAAAAATGTGTTTAGCAATTTCTGTTTGTTGGGCCGATGCCTATCTGTACTAGGTCGATGATTTTATCATGAATGGAAAGACCAGCAAAAAATAGGTATGTATTTTTATCAAGCGAATTAAAATATCATGTATCTGAGACACACATATAAGTCTCAAATTATATTCTGAAGGGACTTAAATTACTGATGATTTGGAAATATTTTCCAGTTGCATTAAAAATAAACACTGAGCATTTATCTATGGAAAAATATTTTGCTGATTTCACACATATTTGTGAAAATGAATATCTCCCTGTTATCTATATGCCAGGGACTATACCACATGCTATTCAGATTTCACAAATTACTGCATAAAGTAGTGTAATTATCCTCATTTTACATACCAAGATGATAACTACTTAGACAAGGTTAAGTAGCTTGCTTGAAATTATTTATTTTTGTCTAAAGAGCCAAGTCTGGTCTTACTAGAACTACGTAGTAATAATAATAATAATAATAATAATAATAGCAAATGTCCTGGGCCATGCCTTTCCGGTTGAAACTGAGTCTTTGAGAGTGGGACCAAGACATCCACAGTGTATTAGTCAGAACCATGCACCTGATTTAGTCTCACCCCCAAAGATTCTGATATAAGTATAAAAGATTCTGGTATAAATATAAAAGATACCTGTATAAATATATATATATATACATACACACACACCTATATATGAGTCATATATATTCCTGCATATGCATAAAAATTCTGCCTATATATATAAAAAGATTTCTGTATGTACATAAAAGATTCTGATCTCCTGAAAAGGAATAGCCAAAGCAGTCTTGAGGGAATAAAACGGAGCTGGAGGAATCAGACTACCTGACTTCAGACTATACTACAAAGCTACAGTAATCTACACAATATGGTACTGGCACAAAAACAGAAATGTAGATCAATGGAACAGGATAGAAAGCCCAGAGATAAACTCACGCACCTATGGTCAACTAATCTATGACAAAGAAGGCAAGGATATACAATGGAGAAAAGACAGTCTCTTTGATAAGTGGTGCTGAGAAAACTGGACAGCTACATGTAAAAGAATGAAATTATAACACTCTCTAACACCATACAAAAGTAAACTCAAAATGGATTAGAGACCTAAATGTAAGACCAGACACTATAAAACTCTTATAGGAAAACATAGGAAGAACATTCTTTGACATAAATCACAGCCAGATTTTTTTGATCTACCTCCTAGAGTAATGGAAATAAAAACCAAAATAAACAAATGGGACTTAATGAGACAAAAACTTTTGCACAGCAAAGGAAACCGTAAAAAAGACAAAAAGACAACCCTCAGAATGGGAGTAAATATTTGCAAATGAATCAACAGACAAAGGATTAATCTCCAAAATATACAAACACCTCATGCAGCTCAATATTAAAAAAACAAACAACCCAATCAAAAAATGGGTAGAAGACCTAAATAGACATTTCTCCAAAGAAGGCATACAGATGGCCAAGAAGCACCTGAAAAGCTGCTCTACATCGCTAATTATTAGAGAAATGCAAATCAAAAGTACAATGAGATATCACCTCACATCATTTAGAATGGGCATCATCAGAAAATCTACAAACAACAAATGCTGGAGAGGGTGTGGGTAAAGGGAACCCTGTTGCACTGTTTGTGGGAATGTAAATTGATACAGCCACTATGAAGAACAGTATGGAGGTTCCATAAAAAACTAAAAATAGAACTACCATGTGACCCCACAATCCCACTACTGGGCATATACCCTGAGAAAACCATAATTCAAAAAGACACATGCACCCCAATATTCATTGCAGCACATTTACAATAGCCAGGTCGTGGAAGCAACCTAAATGTCCATTGACAGATGAATGGATAAAGAAGGTGTGGTACATATATACAATGGGATATTACTCAGCCATAAAAGGGAATGAAATTGAGTCATTTGTAGAGAGGTGGATGGATCTAGGGACTGTTATACAGAGTGAAGTTAATCAGAAAGAGAAAACCAAATAACGCATAGTAACGCTTATATTTAGATCTTAGAAAAATGGTACAGATGAACCGGTTCGCAGGGCAGAATAGAGACACAGTTGTAGAGAACAAATGTATGGACACTAGGGGAGGAAAGTGGTGGGGGGTGGTGGTGGTGGGGGAATGAATTGGGAGATTGGGATTGACATGTATACACTAATATGTGTAAAATGGATAACTAATAAGAACCTGCTGTATAAAAATAAAATTAAATTAAATTAAAAAAAGAGTTCCTTTAGGATCTCAAGAACTACAATGCAGGAAACACAGATTTAGTTAAACCCAAAGAGTGTTCTGAGAAAAAGGGAGAGTCAGGGGCTTATAAAGACAAAAGGCCACAAGGTTGTTAAAGTTGCCTGTCAAGAATTGTGGTTGACTCTGATGAAAGCCAGGAAATATCTGTCCTTAAGGAATCATGAGTTGTTTTAGGGTAGGGGCCTGATCAGCAGATAGGCTGCCACAAGTTGTTTAGGGTAAGGATCTGATAAGTATTTTGAGTTTCTGGCAGATGTTCTGAATGACTTCATTATGACAATAAGTGGTCAAAACGTCAGATTCTATCGAGGCTGAGACGTGCATAAGTCACATTTCCTTAATGGCCTCCCTGTTGCGTTTTAGAGGCTCTCTTAGCAATATCAACTCCATTCTGATTTTCCTTTCACACATGTGAACACTTAAGTGACAGCATCAACTGGTCAGGGGAGACTTACAGACTCAACTTTTCTCCAGTTTCTGCTCAGTCAAGCAGCCTAGCCAAATAAATCTCAGTGATTTATGAGAAGACCAGTGTTTCAGCAGCTCAACTACCCCTACCTCCACTGGCCAGTGTGGATACTCAAGTTTCATGTTTTTTAGTCTTCCCTAAGTGTGGAATTCTAAGGAAAATCCTGTCCTCATTACGGCTTACGACCCAAGCAAAGACTGGCCTCTGAGCACATGCTGCCTTCACTCTCCACCCTGAACAAGCACATAGAGGAGGAAAGGTTGAGCAGGAGAGAATTAGTCTTTACTAACTTCTACAGCATGCCAGGCTCTGTACTTAATGCTGAACAATCTATCTATCAGTCTATCTAACATCTAACTAGCTAGCTATCATCTGTCTATCTATCATCTATCTATCTATCTACCTATCTATCTATCGTCTATCTATCTATCATCTATCTACTTATCTAACTAGTCTAACTACCCATCCATTACACTGAACAATTGGAACACTGCTGCAGGTTGTAAGAAGAAAAAAATATTTTTTTCTCTGCTACATATTTAAAGATATTAAATGTACTCTCTTTTTCTCCTCCCTTGAATGACATTTTTGACAGTTCTTATAACTTATGTTAATCTTATTAAAGAAACACATTGTGAGATGGCTTCATAACTAATTAAAATATTCAATCCAATATAAAATCAGAATTATGAACTTCATTTAAATTTGAACCTCATTCCTTCCTCAGTTCAGGTCTTCTGGGAACTGGCACTCTGTAATAAAGAAGAGTGTCAGTCTCTTTGTTTCTCAGCTCCTCCAGGGTTTAGAAGGAAGGATTTGAGGGTAGGAGGGAGAAGGAAGCAAGAGACAGGGGGTGAGTTTGACCATGAATTTCCAAAACTGGTGTTGTCTGATTTAGGTGGGAATTTACACCTGATTCCTGCTCTTATGTGGTGCTTCAGGGGTTCTTCAGAGATTTCTCAGTTTCACATACATTTTGCCTGCAGTTCCCTTAAATCAAGCAATACCTCCCTCATCTGCTCACCCATCATTTTCTTCTCAGTCTTTGTTCCTGGTGGCCCATCCCATTCATGGAATCACCTCATCTTCTCCAACTGCTCACTCAAGACTCCATATCAGCCCGTTTCTGTTGGAATTCTCATAAGGACCCAATGGGCACAGTACTATTTTTATTCCCATTTTCTAGATGAGGAAGCTGAAGTTGCAGAAGTTCAAGTAGCTTGCCCTAGTTCACACAGATGAACGACAGTATGATTCTTAATCTCCAATCTGTATGTATACAGTTTCCATTCTTACCTATGTGCTTCCTTTCCTCCTATTCACAGCCATCGTATTTTCCTAAACATCTCAGCAATTATACAATAAAGCTTAAGGGTTAATAAATAGTTGAAAGATGTCAGAGAAGAACATCTTAAGATAGGAGCCACAACTCTAGAACAGGTAACCCAACCAGAAAAAGACAACAAAAATGAAATTGCTGGAATAAATTGATCACATCATTGCAACCAGAAGGACTGTGAATAATAACACATCCCAACCACATTTCTGGGCCTTTTTCCTCTAGTCTTCAATATGTTGATACTGATTGGATGCAAGGCATGCTTTATACTTTCATTAATATCACAGGCACTCAAGTGTTATACTTTCCCTAAAGCTTTGAAAGTTTCTTCCCTCCCTCCCTCCCAACCTCCCTCCCTCCCTCCTTCCTTCCTTCCTTCCTTCCTTCCTTCCTTCCTTCCAACAGCTTAATTTATATATATATATTTCACATACTACACAATTTATCCCTTTAAAGTGTACAATTTAGTGGTTTTTAGTGTATTCACTGAGTTATGGAGCCATCACTACAATCAATTTTAGAACATTTTTATCACCCAAAAATGAAAACCAGTAATCATTAGTATTTATTGCCCATTACTTCTTTCCCCCAGCCCCTGGCAATAACTAGTTTACTTTCTTTTTATGGATTTGTCTACTTAGGACATTATATATAAATGGAATCATAAAATATGTGGCCTTTTGTGTCTGACATCCTTCACTTAGCATAATTATTTCCAGGTTAATCCAAATTATAGCATGTATAAGTATTTATTGCTTTTTATTGCCCAGTAATATTTCCTTGGTTGGATATATTACATTTATTCATCCATTCAATTGACTGACATACGGCTTTTAGCCAATTTTTGTCTACTATAAATAATGATATGAACATTTATGTACTAGTTTTAATATAGATACATCGTTTCTTTTGTCTTGGGTACAAACCTAGGAGTGGAATTGCTGAGTCATGTGGTAATTCTATGTTTATACTTTTGAGACATTTCCAGATTGTTTTCCAAGGTTGTTGCACTGTTATACATTTCCACAGTGTATGAGGATTCCAGTTTCTCTTTATGTTTGTCAACACTTGCTATTTTCTGTCTTTTTGCCTATAGCTATCCTAGTAGGTATGAAGTGATATCTCAAGGGTTTTTATTTGCAATTTTCTATTGTCTAGATGTTGAAAATCTTTTCATGTGCTTTATGAGACATTTGTATATCTTCTTCGAAGAAATGTCTTTGTAGATCCTTTGCCTATTTTTCACTGGATTGTTTGTCATTGGCTTATAAAAATAATTTATATATTCTGGATAGAAGTCCCTTGTCAGATACTAATTTGAAAATATTTTCTCCCAACTTGTAGGTTGTCTTTCACTTTCTTGATGGTATCTTTGGAAGAACAAATGTTTTAAATTTTGATTATGTACAATTTATCTACTTTTTTTTCTTTTTCTGCTTGTGCTTTTGGTGCCATATCTAATAAATTATTGCTTAATATAAGATCTGAAGATTTACAGCTATGTTTTCTTCTAAGAGTTTCATAATTTTAGTTCTTATATTTAGGATCTTGTATTTACCTCTTAGATCCATTTTGAGTTAATTTTTGTATATGGTGTGAAGAAGGAGTGCAACTTTTCTTTTGCATGAAGATATCCAGCTGTCCTAGCACCATTTGTTGAAAAGATTAGTCTTTTCTCATTGAATTGTCTTGTGATCTTTGTCAAAAATTGTGTCCATATATGTGAGTATTTTTTAAATGGATTTTCAGTTCTAATCTGATCTATATGTCTATCCTTATGTCAGTACCATACTGTTATTTTTAATTGAATGAAAAATTCTTTAAATTCTATAGTGCATTACAATTTTCAAAAGTTTCACACACATGATTTCATATAATACCATAAAAAAACCCTTTGTTTTCCCCTACCCTTATGTTGCTCCTCCCCCTTACCTCTCCCCACTGGTAATCACTAGTTTGTTCTCTATATCTTTGAGTCTGATTCTTTTTTGTTTTGTTCACTAGTTTGTTATATTTTTTAGATTCCACATATGAGTGATATAATTGAGTATTTGCCTTTCTCTGTCTGACTTATTTCACTTAGCATAATGCCCTCCAAGTACATTCATGTTGCTGCAAATGGTAAAATTTCATTCTTTTTTATGGCTGAGTAGTGTTCCATTGTGTGTGTGTGTACGTACCACATCTTCTTTGTCCATTTATCTGTTGATGGACACTTAGATTGCTTCCATACCTTGGCAATTGTAAATAATGCTGCTATGAACATTGGGGTGCATGTATCTTTTCAAATTAGTGGGTTTTTTGGGATTTTTAATTTTTTTTTGATTATATACCCAGGAGTGGAATTGTGAAATTGCTGGGTCATATGGTAGTACTATTTAGTTTTGTGAGAAACTTCCATGTGTTTTCCACAGTGGCTTCACCAACTTACGTTCCCACCAACAGTGTAGGAGGGTTCCCTTTTCTCCACATCCTCACCAACATTTGTTATTTGTATTCTTTTTGATGAAAGCCAGTCTGACATGTGTGAGGTGATATCTCATTGGGCTATTTTATTTTCCTGATGATTAGGCACATCTCTTCATGTGCCTGTTGGCCATCTGCATTTCCTCTTTGGAAAAATGTCTATTCACGTCTTCTGCCCATTTTAAAATCTGATTTTTTTTTTTTTTGAGGTTGAATTGTACGAGCTGTTTATGTATGTTGCATATTAACCCCTTATTGGTCACATTATTTGTAAATATTTTCTCCCATTCAGTAGGTTGTCTTTGCATTTTGTCGACAGTTTCCTTTGCTGTGCAAAAGCTTTTAATTATGTCCCATTTATTTATTTTTGCTTTTGTTTCCTTTGCTGTAGGAGACAGATCCAAAAAATATTGCTGCAATTTATGTCAAAGAGTGTTCTGCCTATATTCTCTTATAGGAATTTTATAGTATATGGTCTTACATTTACATTTTTAATCCATTTTTAGTTTATTTTTTGTATATGGTGTTATTAGAGAATGTTCTAATTTCATTCTTTGCATGTAGCTGTATGTTTTCCCAGCACCACTTATTGAAGAGACTGTCTTTTCTCCACTGTATATTCTTGCCACCAATTGCTGTAGTTTTGCAATAAGTTTTGAAATCTGTGAGTCCACCAATTTTACTCTTATATTTTTGCTCCTCTGGGCCCCTTGAATGTCCATGTGAATTTTAGATGAGCTTGTCAATTTCTGTAAAGAAACTAGCTTGGATTTTTACAGGTATTGCATTGAGTCTGTAGAATAACTTGGGGAATACCGCCATGTTAACAACATGAAATCTTGTTGCTTGTATATGTGAAGTCTTTCCATTAATTTAAGTGTGCTTTAACATATTTCAATGAAGTTTTATACTTTTCATTGTTTAAATCTTGTATTTCTTTGGTAAATTTATTCATAATAGCTTATTATTTTTATATTATTAAATTAATAGTTTTATTAATTTATTTTTTTGTTTTTTTATTGCTTGATTTTACACTAGTTTTACAATAAATTTTTGCATACTAATCTTGTATCCTATAATTATCATTAATTCATTTATTTGTTCTAACAATTTTTTAGTGGGTTTCTTAGAATTTTCTGTATACAAGTATTATAGGTTGAATTGTGTACCCCTCCCTCCATATTTATATATTGAAATCCTAAATTCCAGAATATGACTAAGAATATTCCAGAATCCTAAGCCTCAGAATATGACTTTACTTGGAGAAAGGGTCTTTACAGAGGTAATCTTGTTAAATGAGGTCATTAGGGTGGGATCTAATCCAACATGACTAGTGTTTTTACCTAAAGGGGGAAATTTAGATACAGAGACACACATAGAGGCAAGATATGTAAAGGAATATAGGGAAAAAACTGCCAGGTCATGGAGAGAGGCCTGGGATGGATTTTTCCCTCACAGCCCTCAGAAAGAATCAACAATGCTGACATCTTGATTTTGGACTTCTAGCCTCCAGAACTGAGAGACAATACATTTCTGTTTTTAAATCCATCTAGTTTGTGGTACTTTGTTATGGCAGTCCTAGAAAACTAATATAACAAGATCATGTCATCTACAAATAGTTATAATTCTTAATTTAGAATATGAATGCCTTTTATTTATTTTTCTTTTCTAATTGCCATGGCTAAAACCCCCAGTGCAATATGAAATAGAGATAGAGAGACATCCTTGTCCTTTTCTTCATGTTTGATTAAAGCTTTCAGTCTTTCATCATTATGTATGATGTTAGCTGTGTGTTTTTCACCCGACCCTTTACCAGGATGAGTAGCTTCCCTTCTTTCCTAATGTGTTGAGTATTTTTTTAATCATGAAAGACTGTTGGATTTTGTCAGATCGTTTTCTGTATCTGTGGAGATGATCATGTAGTTTTTGTCTATTATTCTGTGAATATAACATATTACATTGTTTGAATTTTACCTCTTGAAATAATCTTGTATTCCTGGAATGAGTCCCACTTGGTCATGGTATATAATCCTTTCATAAGTTGTAGTATTTAGGGTAGTATTTTTAAGGGTTTTTCCATGTGTAATGATAAGGTAAATTGGTCTATAGTTTTATTTTTTTGTGATTTCTTTGTCTGGCTTTGATATGAGGGTAATACTGACTTTGTAAACAATTGAAATATGTTACTCTTTTATTTTTCAATAGAAAGTGTTTGGAACTTGTATTAATTCTTCTCTAAATGTTTGGCAGAATTTACCAATTGAAGTCATCTGGTCTTTGTCTTTTCTTTGTGGGAAGTTTTTGATTAATAATATACTCATTTAGATCTATTCAGATTTTCTAAATCAATTTTAGTCTTAAGTCAATTTTGGAAATTTGTGTGTTTCTGAGATTTTTTCTGTTTCATCTAGGTTATATAATTTGTTGCAGTCCAATTGTTCATAGCATTCTCTTATAATCCTTTTTATTTCTGTAAATTGGGCAGGAATGCCCCCTCTTTTTCTGGATTCTAGTAATTTGAGTCTTCTCTTTTTTAATTTGGTGGGCCTAGATAGAGTTTTGTCAGTTTCACTGATGTTTTCAAATAACAGGCTTTGAGTTTTGTTGATCTTCTCTGTTGTGATTATATCCACTCACTTATTTCTGCTCTAATTCTGCTTGGGTTTACTTTACTTTTCTTTCTCTAGTTTCTTAGGGTGCAAAGTGATTTGACTGATTTCAGATTTTCATTTTATTTTAGCATACATACTCACAGCTATAAATTTTCCCATAGGCACTGCTTAAGCTGCATCCCATTTGTTTGAATATATTGTGTTTTATTTTTCCTTTCTATCAAATTATTTTCTTTTGTTTTCAGCTTTATCAAGGTATGACAAATATATTTGTAAGACATTTGAAGTGTACATCACAATGATTTGAAATGTGTATACATTGTGAAAGGATTCCTTCCAACTAATTAATTAACACATCCATCACCTCACATACTTATCTTTTTCTCTGTGTGAAAATATTTGGCTTCTCCTCTCTTAGCAAGTTTCATTTATAGAGTACAGTGTTATCAGCTGCAGTCACCATGTTCTACATTAGATCCTCATATATTATTTATCTTGTAGCTGAAAGTTTGAACCCTTTTACCAAACTCTCCTATTTCCCCCACCTCCTAGACCCTGGCAACCACTTTTCTACTCTCTGTTTCTGTGAGTTTGACTTTTCTTTAGATTCCATAGATAAATGATGCCATGCAGTATTGGTCTTTCTCTGGTTTATTTCACCTAGCACAATGCCCTTAAGGTCCATCCATATTGTAGCAAACAGCAGGATTTCATTTTTTATGGCTGAATTATATTCCTGTGTGTGTGAGTGAGTGTGTGTGTGTTTGTGTATGTGTGTGTGTGTGTGAGATATTTTCTTTAACCATTCATCCATTGATAAGCACTTAGGTTATTCTATTTCTTGCCTATTGTGAATAATGCTGCAATTAACACAGGGCAGATATCTCTTCAATGTCCTATTTTTATTTCCTTTGGATATATACTCAGAAATGGGATTGCTGGATCATAAGGATCATATAGAGCTCTATTTTTAATTTTTTGAGGAACCTCCATATTACTTTGCATAATGGCTGTGCCAGTTTACATTCTCACCCACACTGGACAGTATTCTCTTTTCTTCACTTCCTTGCTAGCAATTATTATCTATCAACTTTTTGATAACAGCCATTCTAATAGGTGTGAGGTGATATCTCATTGTGGTTTTGTTTGCATTTCCCTGGTGATTAGAGATTTTGAACACCTTTTCATGTATCTGTTGGTCATTTGTATGTCTCCTTTGAAAAAATGTCTATGTAGGTCCTTTCCCCACTTTAAAATCAGATTATTTGTTTTTTTGCTATCAAGATATATAAGTTCCTTACACATTTTGTATATTAACTCTTTATCTGAAATGTGATTTGCAAATATTTTCTTTTATTCCATGTGTTGCCATTTCATTCTGTTGATTATTTCACTGTGGAGTAGCTATTTAGTTTGATGTTGTCCCATTTGTTTATTTTTCTATTGTCTTTGTTTTGGCATCAAATTAAAAAAAAAGTCATTGCCAAAACCAATGTCAAGGATCTTACCTCCTATTTTCTTCTAGGAGCTTTGTAATTTCAGGTCTTAAATATGTCTTTAATCCACTGTAGAGTATGGTGTAAGGTAGGATCCATTTTCAAATCTTGCATGTGGATATCTATTTTTCTCAGAACAATTCATTGAAGAAATTTTATTTTTCCCGTCGCCCATTCTTGGCTCCTTTGTCATAAATTAAATAACCTTATATGCATGGGCTTATTTTGTTTCTCTTTGTTTAGTTCCATTGGTCTGTGTGATTATTTTTATGTTGATACTGTACTAATTTGACTATTATAGCTTTGTAATATAGTTTGAAATCAGCAAGTGTGATACCTCCAGAATTTTTTTCTTTCTCAGGGATACTTTGACTAGTTAGGTATTTTACAGTTCCATAAAAATTTTAGGATTTTTTTTCTATTTCTGTAAGAATGTCATGAGAATTTTGATAAGAATTACATTCAGTTTATTTGGGTATATGTACATTTCAACAATATTAACTGTTCCAATCCATGAGAACAGAATATTTTTCTATTTATCTGTGTCTTCAGTTTCTTTCATCAATGTCTCACAGTTTTCAGATCTTTCATCTCTTTGTTTCAATTTATTCCAAGTATTTATCTTTTTTTAATACAACTGTAAATAGGATTGTTTCCTAATTTTCTCTTCTGATAGATCATTGTGAGTGTATAGAAACACAACTTATTTTTGTATACTGATGTTGTACTCTACTATTTACTGAATGTATTTATTTTAATAGATTTTTTGTGGGGTTGTTAGGATTTTCTATATTTAACATTATGCTATCTGCAAATAGAGACAACTTTACTTCTTTCTCTCTGTTTTGGATGACTTTTATTACTTTTTCTTGCTTAACTGCCCAGGCTATGACTTCCAGTACTATGTGTAATAAAAGTGGAGACAGCATGCATCCTTGTCTTGTTCTTAATTTTGGAAGAAAAGCTTCCAGTTTTTCACCGAGGTGAATGATGTTAACAATGGGCTGGTCATATATGGCCTTTATTCCCTTAAGATATTTCCCTCTACTCCCAATATGTTGAAAATTTTTGTCCTGATTGGATGTTGAATTTTGTTAAATATTTTTCTGCATCAGTTGAGATGACCATATGATTGTCATCCTTTACTTTGTGAATGTGGTATTTCACATTTAATGGTTTTTGCATGTTGAACAATCCTTGAAGCTCTGGAATAAATCCCATTTTGTTATGGTGTGTGACCCTTTTCATGTATTGCTGAGTTTCGTTTGCTAATATTTTGTTGAAATTTTTGTCCCTATGTTCATAGAGGACATTGGCCTGTACTTTTCTCCTTAGCTGGTTTAGGTATCAGGGTAATGCTGCCTCTTATAATGAGTTTGGAAGTCTTCTCTTTTTAATATTTTGGAAGAGTTTGAGAAGGATTGATATATATTTTTTTAATGTTTGGTAGGATTCATCAGTGAAGCAGTCTAATTCTGGACTTTTCTTTGTTGGACAGTTTTTGATTACTGACTCTATCTCCTTTTAAGTATTGGTCTGTCAGATTTTCCATTTCTTCATGATTCAGTTTTAGTAGATTGTATGTTTTTTAAGAATTTATCCTTTCTTCTTGGTTATCTAATTTGTTGGCATATAATTTTTCAGAGTAGTCACTTAGTGACCTTTGTATTTTTGTAGTATCAGTTATTATATCTCCTCATTATTTCTAATTTACATATTGGAGTCCCTATCTTTTTTCCTGTTAAGTCTAGCTACTTAAAAAATAGCTCGTAGTTTTATTAATATTTCCAACTGTCTTTTTAGTCTGTATTTTATTTATTTATGCTCTGATCTTTGTTATTTTGTTTCTTCTACTAACTATGAGCTTAGTTTATTCTTCTTTTTCTAGTTCTTTTATGTGTACATTACATTGCTTGAGCTCTTTTTTTTTCTTAATGTAGGTTTTTATTGTTATGAGCTTCCATTTTAAAACTGCTTTTGCTGCATTCCATATGTTTTGATATGTTGTATTTCCATTTTTACTTGTCTTAAAATATTTTTTGATTTCTCTTTTGATTTCTTCTTTGACCCATTGGTTGTTCAGTAGCATGTTGTTAATCTCCACGTATCTGTGAATTTTTCATTTTCCTTTTTGTTATTGATTTTTACTTTCATATAATTATGGTCAGAAAAATGCTTGATATGATTTCAATCTTCTTAAATTTGTTAATATTTGTTTTGTTTCATAGCATGTGGTCTATCCTTTCTTTAACAGGAGGAAGTCTCTTTAAAATTTCTTATAAGGTGTTCTGATGGTGATGAACTCCTTCGGCTTTTGCTTGTTTGGAGAATTCTTTATATGTACTTTAATTCTGAAGAACAACTTTGCTGAGTAGAGTGTTATTGGTTGGCAGTTTTTTGTTTTTTTCTTTCAGCACTCTATCATTCTATTCCTTCTGGTCTTAAAATTTCAGATAAAAAATATGCTCATAGAAGTTCCCTTGTATGTAACAAGTTATTTTTCTCTTTCTGCTTTTGAAATTCTCTCTTATTTTTAACTTTTTACAGTTTAATTATAATACGTCTTTGTGTAGATCTCTTTAGTTCATCAAATTTGGTACTTTCTGGGCTTCCTTGATCTAAATGTCTGTTTCTTTCCCCAGGTTAGGGAAGTTTTCAGCCATTATTTCTCCAAATAAGTTTTTTCCTCCCTTCTCTCTGTCTTCTATTTCTGGGACCCCTAAAATACCTATTATCATCTGCTTAATGGTGTCCCATAAATCCCTTAGGCTATATTCTCCATTTTTCAATCTTTTTTTTCTTTTTGCTCCTTTGATAGGATAAATCCTACTGCCATGTATTCTAGTTTGCTGATTTTTTTCCTTCTGCTTGATCTAGTCTGCTGTTGAATCCCTTTATTAAAATTTTCAGTTCAGTTATTGTATTCATGGTTTGTGACTTCTGTTTGGTACCTTCTTATAATTTCTATCTCTGTTGAAATTCTCACTTTGTTCATATTGTTCCCCTGACCTCTGTGAGCATTTTTGTGAGCATTTTTATGAGCATTGTTTTTAACTTTTTATTGTGTAAATCACTTATTATCTCCATTTCACTTTGGTCTGATTCTGGAGTTTTATTTTATTATTTGTTTGAAACATAGCCCCCTATTTCTTCATCTTTCTTGACTCTCTGTGTTGGTTTTTGCACATTAGTTAAAACAATCACCTCTCCTAGTATTGATGGAGTGGTCTCATGTAGGAGTAGAATCTTATTTTTCAGCCTGTCCTCAGCTCTTGGTTGTCTCTCAAATATTTGTGATTGTCCAAATTACCTTCTTTGTTTTTAGCAACTCCCAGTCATTCGGGGTGTGCCAAGATCAGTCAGTGTCCCAAAGGGGAGGATTTGAGTCAACACCTGGGAGAGGGACTATTTTGCCTTCTCCCTCTGCACTGGATCCATGTGTATAGCCATGGAATGGGGAGGGGGTTCCTCCTGCACCTGTTAATAACAGCTTTTTGTTTGTTACTGTCCTGTAGTACTTGTGCAGGCAAACTCCATTGGCTATTAGAGCCTAGTTATCTAGAGGCCTGTTTCTTGGGCAGCAGCTGAAAATTTGGCAGCACCAGATGTATATACAAATTTCTTCCAGGGAGATATTGGCAATTTGGTAGCAAGTTTGAGTGAGTGGGCATTAGTGGTGTAACTGGTTTTCCCAGACTCTGTGGAGAATTACAGTCAGCCTCTACATACATGATAAAATATAAGGCTGGCTCTCTGGTAGCAGTTTTTAAAGTGTGCTAATAGACTCTTTCATGGGACAGTTTGGGAGATGGGTATTTCTGTCTGCTTCCTTTGTTCTGAGACTTAAGGGGATAGACACGGTGAGTTCTCACAGCTTGTTAAAGACTGTTTCTTTGCTTGCTGTAGTTTTGTGTGCCTCATGAACACAAGCCCTCTTGGCTTTCAGAGCTAGGTATTTAAGATGTCCATCCCTCATATGGGAGTCTTAAAAGTTGGGGTTCTGGGGGCTTCCCTGGTGGCGCAGTGGTTGAGTCTGCCTGACGATGCAGGGGACATGGGTTCATGCCCCAGTCCGGGAAGATCCCACATGCCACAGAGTGGCTGGGCCTGTAAGCCATGGCCACTGAGCCTGCGTGTCCAGAGCCTGTCCTCCACAATGGGAGAGGACACAACAGTGAGAGGCCTGCGTACCATAAAAAAAAAAAAATGTTGGGGCTCTGGATGTCCATCCAAACTCTCAACCCTTGGAGAGAAGGTGGATGTTGGGAGTTCCCTTCTGAATGTATGGCACTATGCCAGTGGTAGGATTCATGGTGAGAGTTTGTCCCAGCTATTTCTACCATTTCTATGTGAGCATTGTGGATATTTTCTCACTTGCCAAGTGTATAGGTATCACTTGGCTAGTTTTGGCTTTCTTTCAGAGGGAATTACTTCTTGTGTAGCAGTAGATTCTGTGTATCCATTGGAGGAGGTGAGTTCAGGAGGCTTTTATGTTGCCATCTTGGATTAAAATCACTGTATCAAATTATTTTCTAAATTTCTGCATGATTTCTTCTTTGACCCAATGGTTATTAGAATGTGTGTAGTGAAATTTCCATATATTTACAAATTTCCCAAATTTGCTCCTTTGAATTTTAATTTTATTTCTTGTGTTTAACAAGCATGCTTTGTATTATTTAAAACCTTTAAAATTTATTAAAACATGGTTTATAGTCTAGCATGTGACCTATATGGAGAATTCTCCAGTGCACTTAAGAAGAATACATACGTATTTTGCTGCTATTTGGTGGAATGTTCTGTAGATATCTGTGAGGTCTACTTGGTTTGTTCAATGCTAGTTCTTTTATTTTATATTTAATTTTTTTTAGCCATTGTTAAATGTTGTATACCAAAGTCTTAAACTACTATTGTTTAATTGTCTATTTCTCTCTTCAATTCTGTCAGTTTTTGCTTCTTGTATGTATGTATGTTTATAATCAACACTTTTATCATTATAAAATGTCTCTAATAACAATTTTTTATCCTTAGTTTGTATTAGTATTCTATTATTGTTGTAAAAAATTACTGCAAACTTAATTGTTTAAAACAATGTAAAGTTATTATATTTCAATTCTGGAAGTCAGAAGTCCTATATGAGTCTCATGGGCTACATTTAAGGTACAAGCTGAGGTGCAGTCATTTTGGATGTTTTAAGGGAGAATCCCTTTTATTGACTTTTTCAATTTCTAGGAACTTGGTTCATGGTCACTTCCTCCATCTTGAATGCACATCATTCCAATCATTGCTTCTTTCATCGCATCTCTTCTTTCTGACCTTGTATTTTTTTTTGCTCTCCCTCCAGATCCCTAACATAATCATTCTTGCAAAGTCCCTTTTGCCACACTATGTAACATATTCAAAAAGTTCTGTGGATTAGGATGTGGACATCTTTGGGGGAGGGCCCTCATTTTATCTATCTCAGCATCTATTTTATCTGATATTAATATGGCTAACTAGCTCTTTTTAAGTCGCTGTTTGTATCTATTTATTTTTCTATGCTTTTATAATCAAACTATTTGATCTTTAAATCTAAAGTATGTGTCTCATAGACAACATATAGTTGGATGTTGTTTTTATTTTAAATCTTTCTGCCATTCTCTGCCTTTTAAGGATGTTTAACATACCTATAATGTAATAATTGACAATGTAAAATATGTCTGCCACTTTCCTAATTGTTTTATATATATATCTTTTTTTTTTCCTCCTCATCCTTCCATCACTGTCTTTTATGTGTTAAATAGATATTTTCTAGAGTAGCATTTTACTTCTCTTGCCATTTCTTTTAATAGATATTTTTTGAGTTATTTTCTTGGTGGTTTACTTGGGCATTACAATGCATATCTTATTTAATAACTGTGTAATTTAGATTAATACTAACCTAATTTTATAGTATATAATAAACTTTTCTCATATTTAACTTTATTCCAACTTCTTTCCTCTGTGCTGTTATTGTTATTTATATTACATCTATATCCACTGTATGCCCATCAACAAAGATTTATAACCATTGTTTTATAAAGTTGTTTTTAAAAGATGATAGGACAAAAAAAGTTACATACAAAAATACATTTATTCTCTGTTCTATATTTACCTATGTAGTTACCTTTACCAGGGCTTTTTATTCTATAAGTGGATTTGAGTTGCAGTCTAGTATTCTTTCATTTCAGCCTGCAAGACTCCCTTTGAAATTTCTTGTAGTGCAGTTCTACCAGCAACAAATTCTCCCAGTTGTTGTTTATCTAAAAATGGCTTAATTTCGTTTTTATTTTTTGAATGAAAATTTTGCAGGCTGTAAAATTATGCCATTCAACTGCCTCTTGGCTTCCATGGTTTCTGATTAAAATTCTTTTGCTAATCTTATTGAGGGTGCCTTGCATATGATGATTAATTTCTCTTCTTGTTTTTAAGATTTTCTTTATCTTTGGCTTTAAATAGTTTAATTATGATGTCTAGGTGTGGATCTCTTTGAATTGATCCTATGTGCATTTGTTGAACTTCTTGGCTCTATAAATTTTTTCATCAAATTTGGGAAGATTTTAGTAATTATATCTTCACATATTTTCTTCCCCTTTCTTCCTCTTTTCTTGCTCTGTGACTCTCATTGTGCATATATGCCTATACTTAATTGTATTTTACTGGTCTGTGAGGCTCTGTTCATTTCTCTCTTTTCTTTCTGTTCCTCAGATTGGATAATCTCATTTCATCTATCTTCAACTTCACAGATTCTTTCTCCTTACTGCTCAAATATGCTGTCAAACCCTGCTAGTGAAGTTTTCATTCCAGTTATTATAATTTTTGATACCAGTTTCTTTTGATTCTTTTTACAACTTTGCTCTGTTTATTGATATTCTCTGTTTTGTGAGACATATTTCTCATACTTTCTTTTAGTCTCTTGAACATACTCATAATACCTGACTTAAAGTCTTTGTCTACTAAGTCCAGTGTAAGGGCTTCCTCAGGGATAGCTTCTATTGGCTCTTAAGTTTTGCTGCCTATGAGCTAACATTTTCAGTTTCTTTGAATGTCTTGTATTGCCTTTTGTTAAAAATTGGATATTTTAAATGATATAATTTGGCACTCTGAAAATCAGATTTCCTTCTTTTCCTCAGGGCTTGTTGTTGCTACTGTTTATTTTTATTATTGTTATTTGTTTGTCTATGCTCTTTGGTGTGTGTGTTCACTGAAGTCTATATCAGCTTTGTGGTTGGTTAATAATTATATAGATATTCATAAGTGCATGGAACTAATAATTTTGAAATTATTTAAAAAATATTTTAAAAGTATTTTCCAAGGAACTCTGTGTACATGTTGAAGCGTGACTTCAACACTCAGCCTGGCATTTGAGAACACTGATTTAACCTTCAAGCTTGCACAGAGCCTCAAGGTTAGTCCAAGGTCAGAGTTTAGAGCATTTCAAGTCTTTTCTTAGTATGTGCACAGCCCTGGGCATGCACACAACCCTATTCGTTGGTGCTGGCCTAGTGGGGTTTTGAAGCAACACAGTGTGATATGAATTGAACATCAAAACATAAGATTAATACTGGTTTTAATTTTTACCAGCTGTCTCATCTGGAGTAAGTAAGTTAGCCTCTCAGTGTCAGGAAACTTCTGTATTCCCAGAAATATGTCAGAGCTTTTCAAAGTCCCTATGGACATCACATTCCCCAGATTTTCCTTTTAACCTTTTTCAATTAGCTTATTGTTTGCCCCAAATGTTATCCGCTACCCTCATGGTAGGTACTCAGTAAATATTACCTTCATTCCTCTCCATGTTTACAGACTCTTATCACCCATATTTTCTTTTATAATACTTGGAAATGGAAGTTTTCTATTCCTGATAACATGGAATGTTAATCTTTCTCCATGCAAGCAGCTATTGTTAATGCAGCAAAGTTAAATTTCCTCTGACTGTTTTTGATAAATGCCCTTGGGAAAGTTTTATACACTGGGCAAGCTCAGAGTCAGGTCAAATAAAGACAGCCTTGCAAGAGGGATCTTCTAGTGACCTACCAGACAGGATAATTAATGACAGTTCTCTGGGAATTAGGTTTTGAAGGAGCTTTTACACCATTCTGCTTCCTAGGGTGCCTGCCAGGCTGCTTATTTTCACTGTGATTTCATGCTATAGATTTTCAAGGCTTCTGTGGAGCTGGTGAGGTATTGGTAGAAATAGGACAAGTGAAAACACCACAAAGCTCACTGTTCTTACTGAGATTCAGCTGTTTTCTTGAATAAATTGCATTGCTGAAAATCCTTGGTTAATTCTAGAGTTCTGAACAAGTTGACTCTCACAATTTTTGCTTGTTACCTTATTGTTTTTATGGAAGAGATAATTTTCAGGGGTCTTTATTTCACTGTTTGTGCTGAGGTCTAAGGATTGCATTTTGAAAAATAAACAGGATTTGGGGAGAAACAGTGATGACAGACTGAGGAGGAAAATGGGAGTTTAAAGAAAATTCTTTACAATTTTCACTAAGGAAAAACTGTGTTGCACTCCCATTGAGTAGCAGTAGCATAGACCTTAGCAGCCCCATAGAGTAGCCACTAGACAATTGTGTCTATTTAAATTTAAAGTAATCAAAATTAAATGAAATTTAATATTCATTTTCTCATTCACAGTAGCAAACTATCAAGGGTTTAATAGCCGCATGAGGTTAGTTTCTACCATTTAAAACAGTACAGATATAAAATATTTCCATCATAGTAAAATGCTCCATTGGAGAGGCTGGTCTAGTGCACATGTGAGGTATCATGGTGTGATGTGATTAGAACATCAATATATAAGATTGAGATTGGTTTTAATATTTATCAGCTATCTCATCTAAAGCAAGTGACCTAATTTATCAGTACTAAGATTCTTTAAACAGTAGAGAGTATGATTGTTTAGTCAAGAAAACACATATGAAAGCATCTTAGCCTGCATTTCAGCATATGTTAGGTACTCAGTAAATGTTACCTTCATTCCTCTCCATGTTTACACGTTCTTTCCAGGCTTATTTTCTTTCAGAATACTTGCAAATGGAAGTTTTCTATTCCTGATAACATGGAATGTTAATCTCTCTCCATGCAAGCAGGTATTTTTATTTTGTTTTTTATTAATAATTTTTAACACCTTTATTGGAGTATAATTGCTTTACAATGGTGTTTTAGTTTCTGCTGTATAACAAAGTGAATCAGCTTTACGTATACATATATCCCCACATTCCCTCCCTCTTGCCTTTCCCTCCCACCCTCCCTACCCCACCACTCTAGGTGGTCACAAAACACTGAGCCTTTCTCCCTGTGCTATGGGGCTGCTTCCCACTAGCTATCTATTTTACATTTAGTAGAGTATATATGTCCATGCCACTCTTTTGCTTCATCCCAGCTTAACCTTCCTCCTCCCTGTGTCCTCAAGTCCATTCTCTACATCTGCGTCTTTATTCCTCTCTTGCCCCTAGATTCTTCAGAACATTTTTTTTTTAGATTCCATATATATGTGTTAGCATACGGTATTTGATTTCTCTCTCTGACTTACTTCACTCTGTATGACAGACACTAGGTCCATCCACCTCACTACAAATAACTCAATTTCATTTCTATTTATGGCTGAGTAATATTCCATTGTATATGTGTGCCACATCTTCGTTATCCATTCATCTGTAGATGGACATTTAGGTTGCTTCCATGTCCTGGCTAGCGAGATTGCTGGGTCATATGGTAGTTCTATTTTTAGTTTTTTAAGGAACCTCCATACTGTTCTCCATAGTGGCTATATCAATTCACATTCCCACCAGCAGTGCAAGAGGGTTCCCTTTTCTCCACACCCTCTCCAGCATTTATTTTTTCTAGATTTTTTGATGATAGCCATTCTGACTGGTGTGAGGCGATACCTCATTGTAGTTTTGATTTGCATTTCTCTAATGATTAGTGATGTTGAGCATCTTTTCATGTGTTTGTTGGCAATCTGTATATCTTCCTTGGAGAAATATCTATTTAGGTCTTCTGCCCAATTTTGGATTGCTTTTTTTTTTTTGATATTGAGCTGTATGAGCTAGCTGTTTATATATTTTGAAGGTTAATCCTTTGTCAGTTGCTTTGTTTGCAAATATTTTCTCCCATTCTCAGGGTTGTCTTTTCATCTGGATTATGGTTTCCTTTGCTGTGCAAAAGCTTTGAAGTTTCATTAGGTCCCATTTGTTTATTTTTGTTTTTATTTCCATTTCTCTAGGTGGTGGGTCAAAAAGGATCTTGTTGTGATTTATGTCATAGAGTGTTCTGCCTATGTCTTCCTCTAAGAATTTTATAGTGTCTGGCCTTATATTTAGGTCTTTAATCCAATTTGAGTTAATTTTTGTGTCTGGTGTTAGGGACTGTTCTAATTTCATTCTTTTACATGTAGCTGTCCAGTTTTCCCAGCACCACATATTGAAGAGGTTGTCTTTTCTCCACTGTATATTCTTGCCTCTTTTATCAAAGAAAATGTGACCACATCTGCATGGGTTTATCTCTGGGCTTTCTATCCTGTTCCATTGATCTATATTTCTGGTTTTGTGTCAGTACCATACTGTCTGAATTACTGTAGCTTTGTATATAGTCTGAAACCAGGTTGCCTGATTCCACCAGCTCCGTTTTCTTTTTCAGGATTGCTGTGGCTAATCAGGGTCTTTTGTATTTCCAGACAAATTGTGAATTTTTTGTTCTAGTTCTCTGAAAAATGCTTTGGTAGTCTGATAGCGATTGTACTGGATCCATAGATCCATAGATCCATCGTTTTCACAGTGTTGACTCTTCCAACCAAAGAACATGGTATATCTCTCAATCTATTTGTATCATCTTTAATTTTTTTCATCAGTGTCTTATAGTTTTCTGCATACAGGTCTTTAGTCTCCTTCAGTAGGTTTATACCTAGGTATTTTATTCTTTTTATTGTAATGGTAAATGGGAGTGTTTCCTTAATGTTTTTTCAGATTTTTAATCATTACTGTATAGGAATGCAAGAGATTTCTGTGCATTAATTTTGTATCCTGCTACTTTACCAAATTCATTGATTAGCTCTAGTAGTTTTCTGGTGGCATCTTTAGGATTCTCTATGTATAGTATCATGTCATCTGCAAACAGTGACAGCTTTACTTCTTCTTTTCTGATTTGGATTCTTTTACTTCTTTTTATTCTCTGATTGTTAAGGCTAAACTTTCCAAAGCTATGTAGAATAATAGGGGTGAGAGTGGACCACCTTGTCTTGTTCCTAATCTTAGTGGAAATGGTAAAACTATGTTGAATAATAGGTGTAAGACTGGACAACCTTGTCTTCTTCCTGATCTTAGTGGAAATGGTTTTAGTTTTTCATCATTGAGAATGATGTTGGCTGTGGATTTGTCAAATATGGGCTTTATTATGTTGAGGTAAGTTCCCTCTGTGCCTACTGTCTGGAGGGTTTTTATCATTAATGGATGTTGAATTTTGTCAAAAGCTTTTTCTGCATCTATTGAGATGCTCATATGGTTTTTATCCTTCAATTTTTAATATGGTGTATCACATTTATTAATTTACATATATTGATGAATCCTTGCATTCCTGGAATAAACCCTACTTGATCATGGTGTATGATCCTTTTAATGTGCTGTTGGATTCTGTTTGCTAGTATTTTGTTGAGGATTTTTACATCTATGTTCAGCAGCGATATTGGCCTGTAGTTTTCTTTTTTTGTGACATCTTTGTCTGGTTTTGGTATCAGGGTGATGGTAGCCTCATAGAATGAGTTGGGGAGTGTTCCTCCCCCTGCTAGATTTTGGAAGAATTTGAGAAGGAAAGGTGTAAGCTCTTCTCTAAATGTTTGATAGAATTTGCCTATGAAGCCATCTGGTCCTGGGCTTTTGTTTGTTGGAAGATTTTCAATCACACTTTCAGTTTCAGTGCTTGTTATTGGTCTGTTTATATTTTCTATTTCTTCTTGGTTCAGTCTTAGAAGGTTGCGTTTTTCTAAGAATTTGTCCATTTCTTCCAGGTTGTCCATTTTATTGGCATATAGTTTCTTGTAGTAATCTCTCATGATCCTTTGTATCTCTGCATTGTCAGTTTTACTTGTCTTTTTCATTTCTAATTCTGTTGATCTGAGTCTTCTCCCTTTTTTTCTTGATGAGTCTGGCTGGTGGTTACCATTTTTTTTATCTCCTCAAAGAACCAGCTTTTCATTTTATTGATCTTTGCTATTGTTTCCTTCATTTCCTTTTCATTTATTTCTTATCTGATCTATATGATTTCTTTCCTTCTGCTAACTTTGGGCTTTTTTTGTTGTTCTTCTTCTTTCTCTAATTGCTTTATGTGTAAAGTTAGGTTTTTTATTTGAGATTTTGCTTGTTTCTTGTTGTAGGGTTGTATTGCTATAAATTTCCCTCTTAGAACTGCTTTTGCTGCATCCCATAGGTTGTGCATCCTCATGCTTTCATTATCATTTGTTTCTAGTATTTTTTTTTTAATTTCCTCATTGACTTCTTCAGTGATCTCTTGGTTATTTAGTAGCACATTGTTTAACCTCCATGTGTTTGTATTTTTTACAGTGTTTTTTCCTGTAATTGATATCTAGTCTCCTAGCATTGTGGTTGGAAAAGATACTTGAAACAATTTCAATTTTCTTAAATTTACCAAGGCTTGATTTGTTTCTCAAGGTATGTTCTATCCTGGTGAATGTTCCATGAGCACTTGTGACAAAAGTGTATTCTGGTTTTTTTTCATGGAATGTCCTATAAATATCAAATAAGTCCATCTTGTTTAATGTGTCATTTAAAGCTTGTGCTTCCTTATTTATTTTCTGTTTGGATGATCTGTCCATTGGTGAAATTTAGGTGTTAAAGTCCCCTAAGATTATTGTGTTAATGTTGATCTTCCCTTTTATGGCTGTTAGCATTTGCCTTATGTATTGAGGTGTTCTTTGTTGGGTGCATAAATATTTACAATTATTATATCTTCTTCTTACATTGATCCCTTGATCATTATGTAGTGTCTTTCTTTGTCCTTGTAACAGTCTTTATTTTAAAGTCTATTTTGTCTGATATGAGAATTGCTACTCCAGATTTCTTTTGATCTCCATTTTCATAGAATAATTTTTTCCATCCCCTCACTTTCAGTCTGTATGTGTCCCTAGGTCTGAAGTGGGTCTCTTGTAGACAGCATATATATGGGTCTTATTTTTGTATCCATTCAGCCAGTCTATATCTGGGTTGGAGCACTTAATCCATTTATATTTAAGGTAATTTTCTACATGTATGTTCCTATTACCATTTTCTTAATTGTTTTGTGTTTGTTTTGGTACATCTTTTCCTTCTCTTGTGTTTCTTACCTAGAGAAGTTCCTTTAACATTTGTTGTAAAACTGGCCTTGTGGTGTTGATTTCTCTTAGCTTTTGCTTGGCTGTAAAGGTTTTAATTTCTCTGTCAAACCTGAATGAGATGCGAGCTGGGTAGAGTAATCTTGTTGTAGGTTTTTCACTTTTGTCGCTTTAAATATTTCCTGCTACCCCCTTCTGGTTTGCAGAGTTTCTGGTGAAAGATCATCTGTTAACCTTATGGGGATTCCATTGTATGTTATTTGTTGCTTTTCTCTTGCTGCTTTTAATATTTTTTCTTTGTATTTAATTTTTGATAGTTTGATTAGTATGTGTCTTGGCATGTTTCTCCTTGGATTTATCCTATATGAGACTCTCTGTGCTTCCTGGACTTGATTGACTATTTCCTTTCACATATTAGGGAAGTTTTCAACTATAATCTCTTCAAATATTTTCTCAGTCCCTTTCTTTTTCTCTTCTTCTTCTGCAACTCCTATCGTTCAAATATTGGTGAGTTTAATATTGTCCCAGAGGTCTCTGAGACTGTTTTCAATTTTTTTCATCCTTTTTTCTTTATTCAGCTCTGCAGTAGTTATTTCCACTGTTTTATCTTCCAGGTCACTGGAAGATATTTTCTGTTCTTCTACCTCAGTTATTCTGCAATTGATTCCTTCTAGAGCATTCTTTTCATTTATTGTGTTGTTTATCATTGTTTGCTTTTTAATTCCTCTAGGTCCTTGTTAAACATTTCCTGTATTTTCTCTATTCTCTTTCTAAGATTTTGGATCATCTTTACTCTCATTACTCTGAAATCTTTTTCAGGTAGACTACCTATTTCCTCTTCATTTGTTTGGTCTGGTGGGTTTTTACTTTGCTTCTTCATCTTCTGTGTATTTCTCTCTCATCTCATTTTGCTTAACATCCTGTGTTTGGAGTCTCCATTTTTCAGGCTGCTGGTACGTAATTCCTGTTGTTTTTGGTGTCTACCCCCAGTAAGGTTTGTTCAGTAGGTTATGTAGTCTTCCTGGTTGAGGGGACTGGTGCCTCTGTTCTGGTGGATTAGGCTGGATCTTGTTTTTCTGGTGGGGACGACTGCATCCTGTGGTGTGTTTTGGGGTGTCTGTGAACTTAGTGTAATTTTACACAGTCCCTCTGCTAATAGGTGGGGTTGTGTTTCTGTCTTGGTAGTTGTTTGGCATGGGGTGTCCAGCACTGGAGCTTGCTGGTAGTTGAGTGGAGCTGTGTCTTAGCCATGAGAGAGCGATCTCTGGGAGAGCTCTCACTGACTGATATTACATGGGACCAGGAAGTCTCTGGCTGTCCAGTGTCCTGAACTCAGCTCTTCCACTTCAGAAGCTCAGGCCTGACACTCAGCAGGAGCACCAAGACCCTGTGAGCCACACAGGCAGGTACTTGGGGAGTTTCTTGCCTTTTGGGAAGTCTGAGTTCTTCTACCAGTGTTCAGTAGTTGTTCTGTAGGAGTTGTTCCACATGTAGATGTATTTTTGATGAATTTGTAGGGAGGAAAGTCATCTCCACATCTTACTCTTCTGCCATCTTGAAGGTCCTCCACAGGTATTGTTAAGATAGCAAAGAGAAAATATTATGGACAGTCAACAACCTTCAGAGACAGAGAGGGATGTCACTTTCCTAAGTGATCAATTTCTTTACTTGAGGAGGGTAAGATTTGACCTCACTGTGGGCCCCCTCTGTGGTTACTTCAGCTATTATGTATCTAGAAAGAACCATAGAATCAGACAAAACAGCTCCTCCTTTGGACTGAACCATTCACCATTTTGTGGCATTACTCTCTGCTTATAAGAAAATCCCATCACTCCCAAGCCATCTTGGATGACAATCTGCAAACCTGTTGCCATTTACAGAGACATTTTTCTCTAAATAAATAATGTTTATCTTTTATACTTAAACATTCATCATTTATTTAAAGTTTCAATTTAACAAAATAACTAATCCTGGCTATTTGAACAGTTTTTACACCTCCCATTTGTTAAGAAATGAGAAATGTATCTGCCTTGTTGATAATAAAAATATACCCTTTTATTTTAATAGTTCTTCCTTAAAGTAGAAGAAATAGAGCCAGACACTAAAAGCAATGGATTCTTTACTAGTGGTTCTTAATGGTCATTTCATGTCTGAAGGAAAAGGAATGTTTCTTATAGGAGGATTCGCTGGATTTATTAAGAAAGGAAAAGGCTGTCAACAGTGATATAACTTCCCTATTAATCTAGAATTGCATAGTGAAGATGGACATCAGCTTTTCTAGAAACTAAACTCTCAGAGGATGTAGCAATAATGTGGAGCCCTCTCTCAACTCTCTTCTGAAAAAATAAAAGAGGCCATACTTATTATAGTTTCATGTAAAGCTGAGAGCTCTTGAGTGAAGTGTTTTTTAAAAAAGTTTGGGACTAAGAGATTACAAAGAGTAATGAAATCTATACGTTTTTCTTGAAGGAAAAATTGTGTAGAAAGTTTTTTCAGTGAATCAAAACTACAGTTATCAATATGTTGGGAAACTGGTATATTTTTGTTCAATTACATAATAAAGTATGACTTTATTCTACATTAATTCAAGATTCTCAACACTTAAAATGACTTTTTTGACCATCATCTCTCTTCTTCATCATGCTTTGAAAGAGGATTAAAATTTCTACTTGTTATCTCAATTTAACAAATATAGAGACTGCAAAGCAATAGCCACGTACTTGAGCTGAGGAAAAAAGGCAGTTTCCCTGGGAAAGGAAAGGGGAGTTAGCATCATAATTAAGATTCTGAAAAGTTACATAGGGATTGCTGGTCATCTAACTGACTCTGTATGGTGTACTGGTTGCTCTTTCACAAATAAAAAGCAAGAGGGGATAACAGGGAAAGGGGAAGGAGAAAGCAGATTAAAAAGCAAACGATAACTCAGAAGAAGTGTAATAGGGTCCGTTGGGTCTGTCACAAGGGGAGAGTCACATTTTGAATCTGTGCTAGTGCATATGGACCTCACCATCTCTTTGTCTTTGTAGAATTCAAAGTGAGGAGAAAAAAAAAATGATTAGAGATAATGGCGGAAAGAAGGTCCAGCAGGGATTTTGTTGAGCTAACTCCAATTAGAATTAGGGTAGCCATTAGGGATTCCCCATTGAATTGATGAGACTCTGGAGTTAAAGATTACTGGTCGGTATTTTGCTCTTTGCTCTCTAGAATTAGGTACAAGTATAACCCTATATGATTGTGCATTATCTTAGCTTTAAAAAAAGGCCATTAAAGATAACTTAACACTCTTTGTTTTGAAACTTCTGATTTCTCTTTTTACCCAGGTACTTTGCCATATTTATGGACTTTTGGTATTTCTCTGATTCACTGATGGTGGATTTAGGGTGTAATTCAATGATTACCTTGTCCAGAATGCAACCTGGCCCTAATGTAGAACATATATTTATGGTGGGTGGTATAGCTGTAGGCTACTGAGAACTCACGTAAAAATATATATGTTGCAACCTTGGTGGCTAAACTGGGACAGAAGTTAGACTTCTTCCTTTATAATATATCCACTACTTTTTTAAAGAGTCGTATACTACTATGGAGAAAGAAATAAGACCCAAGGTAGGAGGATTATTATGAAACTTTGTAATAAAAGGAGTTTTGAAATTTCTGAAAGTCTTGGTCAAAATATATGCTTTTGAATTGAGGTGCAGACATCTCTACCCTCGACCCTGATTTAGTAGGTATTATAACATCAAAAATATAAATTTCTGTCATCCAGATTAATATCTGTATTCTCTACATCCTTGCTACTCAAAATGTGGTCTTAAAAATCTACATCATTGTCATCACCCAAGAGTTTATGAGAAATTCAGTCTTCACTCTAGATCTATTGTATTAGAAACTGCATTTTAAAATGATCTCCAGGTCATTTGAATACACGTTTGGCAATCCTGGTCTATATTAATATAGCCCTCTGAGGGACCATAGCTAGTTAGTAAGGAGTTAGTCCTGGTATCCAGGCATGAATAGATTGGAGAAAGGTTTCATCAGCAAAGGAGAAATGATGGTTAAGCTAGATGACTTTGAGAAGGTTTTCCTGCCCATATCCCAGACAGTGTGAATGCTGAAATGAGGAACAGCCTTGGGGAAGAACAGAACTTCCTGCTTCAGTGAAGATACATTTAGAGCAGGTGTTAAATGAGAATTAAATTCATCAGCATTCATGAAGGTCTGATAAAGTTGTAGGGTCCTACGGTTAGTACGGACAAGAACTATGCTATTTAAGATTTTCCACATGGCCCAGAAAAAGCCCCTGGGATAACAACTATTCATGTGCCAAGTGGCCTGAGAATTATTCATGTCTGTACATGCACGGTGTTTGAAGAAAATAACCCATTTTCCGCCTTTTGAGTATCTGGTTATATTTCAGATATGATCAGCTACTGAAAAATATACAACAGCGATTTTGCTTGGTACTGCTAACATAGCCCCCATATTTCTATGTCATACATTTTGTATGCTTCTAATGATTGAATTATGACTGGTAAGTCTCCCTGCCTCTTTTGACTTTAAGCTCCATGAGGTCAAGGGCTCTCTTGGTTGTGTTAACCATTACATTTCCAGTGGAGTTTTTGGAACCTGGATGTAATTGAAATTTGTTGATGTGCAGGAGATAAGTGATTGTTATGTATGATGGAAGAAGAGCGGAGACTTGAAAACATATAGAGAGGAGGACATCTGAAGGATGAGCAGGACAAGTGAGGGAACACAAGAGCACTTGAAGAGAAGGCTGCAGTGGAAGTGTTAGAGTAGAGTAAAAAGGCAGTAATGGGAAGGAAATCAGTAGAAGACTGGGATGGGCTTGCATGCTGGGGAGTAGAGAGAAGAGGGATGTTTCTCCTGCTGTCACTACTTAAGGGGAAAAAAATTTAATTTTGCAAACCAAGGATAGCTTTAAAAAAAAGAGGCATGTCCTGCCTCACTCACTAGTCATACCATATATAAAATGTGTTTAATTATTTCACTGACTCACATGAAAATTTGATGGTCTTTCACTGGACTTACTAAATGTGATTTGCAGTAGCCTGGGTTATCATTTGATTATATTTTGTTTAAAATATTATTGAACAAAATCAATAACAGTGTGATAAGGAAAAAAAATCCTTAAGCAGAATGAAGAAATTACCAGGCAGATGAATTAATTAACACCAATTTCAAGCAAAGAAATGCAGCATTAATTATTCTATATCATTACAGATTGCTTGGGAAATGGTACATTTATTTACCATTATTAACAGTTTTCATTACTAAAACAGCAACACAATGAATTCTTAAAAATGTTCAGCATTAGATACTACTCTTTGCTGTATTTAAAACCCTTGACCTGTACGAAGTTCTCTGCACTCAGTCTGTAAACAAATTACTTGGTTTACAGGGTGGAGGAGTGAATGCATGGAGGGGCATTAGAAGAAGTCCCAGAGGCATTTGCTCAAGAATGAGGATCTGAGCTCCACTTGTATATACATATATATGTTTGTAAAAACTTTATTCTGAACTTCACACTGTAAGTCAACATCAGAAGTTTGATTTGATAGAAAGATAACACATGGGTTGGAATTAGGGGGCCTAGATTTGGGGCTTCTCTCTGCCACAAAGAGGCTGTGAAGCCTTGGACAGGTAAGTCCCCAATCTGGGCATGAGTCTCCCCATTTGTAAAATTTTTGCACTTAACAAGGAAATTTCTCAAATCTCTTTTTGCTCTGATTTATTATGTTACCAATTGTGGAAAAGGTATAGATTCCTAATGCTTTTTTCATAATTATATGGCACTCTGCATTTATAGATATTGTGAGATGTTGCCTCATTTAGTTTTTATGTCAATGTTTTCTTTAGGATGGTGGGTTGAGAGAACTGGTTTTTTCCTTTTCTAGTACATTTTGTTTTTGAAAATAAGGACACACACAAACATATATAGTACTACTAAATTTTAGAGAACTAGAACGCATTTAATCCTCATCATTTTCTAATTATAATTGTAGGTAATAACTCTATTGACTTGGACATACATTGTTAGAAAAGCATTTGATTTGTGATTCAAAATGCTTTGGGCACCTTGAAACATAGTTGCTAGGAAGCATGACAAGGATGAAAATATGGTTGTGCAATGAATGTTCATTTCTGCAAGTTTTCAACCCTTTAGTGATCAAACTTCTGGCTATCATGCTCTTCTCTGGAGCAACTGACTTTCAAAAGACATCAGAAAGAACTCTTGTGAGTTTTAAACTTCTTGTAAAACTCACCTGCTCCTGATATATGTCATCTTTCTGTATTACATACAAAGCCCAAATTTCCTCCACCACTATATTTCTGATTATTGTGCACTATAATATTGTTGTTGCCATTATAAGCTTGATATTGCTATACCTAGCTTAGCATAAGCATCTCATAAATGTAAATTTCCATTACCCAAGGTTTTGATATGCTCTTATTCCACATAATATTACAACATCAATCCCTGTTTTAATAATCAGCGTTCATGATGTTAATTAACATGCAATTACCCTTGCAATTAGATAACTCTTTGATTTAAAGGGCGATTTCCTTTTATCTTAATATTAAGAAAAACATATTGATAATTGTGATTATCCAGCATTTACGTGCTATTAGTTTCTATACAATCGGGTTTCTTTGAAGGGCTATTTAACATAAGGAATAATCTGACATTTAACTAGTAAATTATTTTCTGGTGTATGTGAAAGTTTTACAAAGAACTGCAGTTATGCATATGGCAATGGTAGCTAACTTAAGACAAAATATTTTTAGGCTATAAATCCTGCCTCCCAAAATATCTCCCTTCTGTTTAAAGTCTTCTTTTATTGTATCCAATGTAAGTTGATTACTGACCTTCTTGCTGTAACTCTTCTGTCACTAAATTCTACCTATAAATGCTTATATTCTCTTCTGTCACTAAATGTCATTATTTGATATGTGTATCTTCACTTTTATTGTTATTTTACAAAATTCTCCCCAACTTGACTGTAAGACTCAAGAGGATAAGGACTGCATCACATATGGAATTTTACTGCTGTCACAGACCCTAAAAAAAAGAAAATACACAGAGATAGGCTATTAATTAACCTTTGTTAGTGATGATCATCATTCTTGCATTTAGATCTCATCTACACATGAGCTCTGAGGCAAAACAGACTTTTAAGGGAAAGACTATAAGATATGGAGCCAGAAAGATAGGGTTATTTCTTTTAGTTAAGATTTTAATGATGTATAGCATACACATTGTAATGCACACAATCACAAGTGTTCAATTCAATGCAGTTTCACAAACTGAACATAACTGTGTACCCATGTTCTGGGCCAAAAAATAGAATTTTACTTCTTCAGAAGCCTGCCTTGAACCCCTCCCCATCACTACCCTCTCCTCCCCAAATGTAACCACTATGCTCTTTTCTATCAACACTGAGTAGTTTTCTTGTGAACTTGGTATACACTGAGTCATAAAGTATAGATGCTTTTACTTTTTTTTCACTTAATATTATGTTTGTGAGATGTATTCATGTTTGTATGTGTTGTTGCATATAACAAAAGTACCTTATTTTTATAAGTAGACCACAATTTATTTATCTAATCTACAGTTGATAGAAACGTAGATATTTTCCAACCTTTAACATTTACTGGTGCTGCTAATAAACATTTCAGTATACGTTTTTGTTGAACATATTTACACATTTAGGTCAGATGTATATTTTGAGATAGATTTGCAGGATCAGGGAGTATGTATATTTTCAAACTCAGGAGGTAATGCCAAGTTTTAAGAGTGGTTGTAACAATTTGCACTCCACTAGCAATGCATGACAGACCTATATGCTCACCAGCACTAAACCTTAACAGATATTTTTATTTTAGCTATGTTAGTTGGGGGGCTGTAGTCAGAGCACATCTAGTTTTAATTTACATTTCCCTCATGGCTGATAAAAGTGAATACATTTTCATGTTTACTGGATATTTGGTTATCCTGGTTTGTGTAGTATTTTGCTCACTTTTTTTATTGAAATTTTTATTTCCCATAGATCTGTATTACCTCTTCACATATTTTAATACAAAACCTTCATTTGTTATATATTTTGAAAATACACCCTCAAACTGAGTTATTTATAAGTGTATTGTTTAATTTCCAAATAGTTGGGAATTTTCTACTCATCCATTTTGAATATTTATTTTTAGCTCAGTTCCGCTGTTAACACAAAAAATGCTCTGTATGGTTTCAGTGCTTTGAAATTTGTTGGGAATTTCTTTATAGATCAATATGTGATCAATTTTGGTGAATATTCTAAGAACAAATATAAATTCTGATGCTTTTGTGTGCACTGCTGTAAATCAATTTTTAATCATATATGTATATACATATTAAACCTATCATAGTATATGTATATTAATGTCCTAATATACAGATATTAACCAAATATATACCTATATACAGAAACATATAAATGTATATGTGTGTGTACACATGCTTACTGTTTTTGTTTATATTTGCAGTTCTTTTCATTTAGAATTTTATTTAATATATTTCATTGTTCTGGCTTCCATCATTTCTGTTGGGAAGTCTTATTTTAGTTTTATTATTGTTCCTTTGAATGTAATATGTCTTTTTTTCTCTTTTTTAAGACTTTTTCTCATCTTGTTTTTTGCTAGTGTTACTCTGATGTACATACATTTTATTTTATTTGATTCATCCTACTTAGTTTGTAATATTTTTTGAATGTGGCTTGACTGATTTTTTTCAATTGCACAGAATTTTCAGCCACTATCTCTTTTAAACCCAATCTCTCTCTTTCTACTCTTTCAGTGCTGCAATTATAAATAATTCAATTATTAATCATTAGTTAATTGATAATTAATTTGCATATGTTAAAACTTTTTATCATATATCATAGGTTTCTTACTCTTTTTTAAATTTTTCATCCTTTTATTATTCATGCCTCCATTTATTTTCTTCTGACATCTTTTAACTAATGGTATTTTCTTCTATGACTGAGTTTAAACCCATCTATTGTTTTATTTTCAGTTGTCATACCTTTTAATTCCATAGCTTCCTTTTTAAAATTTAGTTTTAAATCTCTATTGAGAGATAGTTGACATAAAATAATTTGCACATATTTAAAGTGTATAATTTGGTGTTTTGCTATATGTGTAACTTGTAGCATTGCCAAAATCAAGACAATGAACATATTCTTTACACTCTAACTTTCTTGTGCATCTTTATAACCACTTTCTTGTTTTCTCCCTCATCAAGCAACCACCTGCTTTACGTCACAATAGAACAATTTTCAATTTCTAGATTTTTTTTTTTTTTTTTTTGCGGTACGCGGGCCTCTCACTGCTGTGGCCTCTCCCATTGTGGAGCACAGGCTCCGGACGCACAGGCTCAGTGGCCATGGCTCACAGGCCCAGCCACTCCGTGGCATGTGGGATCCTCCCAGACCGGGGCACAAACCTGTGTCCCCTGCATTGGTAGGCAGACTCTCAACCACTGCGCCACCAGGGAAGCCCTTAGATTTTTTTTTTTTTAATTAGCTATATGATACGTACTTTTTTGTCTTTTAACTATTTTTGTTGTGGTTAAAAAAGCTTAGCATAAAACTTACCCTTTTAACTATTTTTAAGTGTACAGTTCTCTGACATTAAGTACATTCACATTCCTGTACAACCATCACCACCATCCATCTCCAGAACTTTTTCATCATCCTAAACTAAAAACTCTGTACCTCTTAAATAGTAACTCCCTAATCCCTGGCGACCACTATTCTACTCTCTGTTTCTATGAGTTTGACTATTCTAGGTAACTCATATACGATACTTTGTATATTTGTCCTTTTTTGTCTGGCTTATTTTACTTAGTATAATGTTCTCGAGGTTAATCTGGATTGTAACATGAATCAGAACTCCATTACTTTTCTTTCCTTCCAGTTTTATTGAGATGTAATTGACATATAGCACTGTATATTTTTAAGTTGTACAGCCTTATGATTTGACTTACATACATCATGAAATGATTATCACAATAAGTTTGGTGAATATCCATCATCTCAGAGAGATACAAAATTAGAGAAATAGAAAAAAATTTTCCTTATGATGAGAACTCTTAGGGTTTACTCTCTTACCTTTCATATATAGCACATAGCTCTGTTAATTATATTCATCATGTTGTACACTGCATCCCTAGTACTTGTTTATCTTATAAGTGAGAGTTTGTGCATTTTGACAGCCTTCACCCAATTCCTCATCCCTCCACCCCACTGCTACCTCTGGTAACCACATATCTGATCTCATTTTCTATGAGTTTGCTTTTAAAGTATAAATAACTTACAACACTATGTTAGTTCCTAATATACAACATAGTGATTCAATATTTCTATACATTTCTAAATGATCACCACGGTAAGTCTAGTAAACATGTGTCATCATAAAAAGACATTACATAATTATTGGCTATATTCCCATACTATATATTTCATACTTGTGACTCCTTTATTTTGAAACTGGAAGTTTGTACTTCTTAATCTCCCTCATGTATTTCTCTTCTCCCAACCCCCTCTCTTGAATTGAAGTGAGTAAGAGCAGACATTTTTGCTTCACCCTGGTTTTAGGAAGAACTCATTTGTCTTTCACTACTAAGTAAGATGTTGGTTGTAAGGGCTTTGTTGTTGTTGTTTTTATAGATATTATTTATCAGGTTAAAGTTGTTATCTTCTATTCCTACTTTGTTGACTTTTTATGAGGAATAGCTGTTGGATTTTTTTCAAGTGATTTTTCGCTCTATTGAGATTATCAGATTTCTTCCCCTTTGGTTTTTTGATATAGTGAATTTTATGCACTGATTTTTAAATGTTAAAACAATTTTTTATTCCTAGAATAAATCCCACTTGGTCATGATATGTTATGTTTATTATGTATTGAAGAATTCCTTTGTTATACTTCTGTTACGAATTTTTGCTCTGATGACCATGAGGGATATTGGTCAGTGATTTTATTTTTGTGTAACGTCTTTGTATATTTCTGTTGTTAGAGTACTGCTTATATCATATGAGTTGAGAAGTATTCCATTCTCTTCAGATTTTTGAAAGAGTTTGTGTAAAATTGGTTATTATTTTTTAAATCCTTGCTATATTTTATCTATGAAAATCTCTGTGTATTCCACTGCTATCACATATATTTTTCTATAATAGTCAATTCTAACAAATTCATGGATAGTGCTCTTCAAGTCTTCTATCTTTACTGATTTTGTCTACTTTCGTTGATGTCTCCAATTAAAATTTAGATTTGTGCATTTCAACTTTCAGTTTTATCACTTTATGCCATATGTATTTTGAAGTTCTGTTATTAGGTCCATAAACACTTAGGTTTGTTTTAAGGAATTGATTTCTCTATCATTATGAAATGACCTTCTTTACCTCTGATAAGATTCTTTGCAGGGAAATCTACTTCTGATATTAATAAAGCCATTCCAGCTTTATTTTAATTAGTGTTAGGATAGTATATCTTCTTTCTCGTTCCTTTACTTTTAAACTGTTCATTTCTTTATATTTAAAATGGGCTTATTGCAGTCATCATGTAGTTAGATGTTCCTCTTCCATTCAATCTGACAATTTCTTTTTTCTGTTTGGGGCTTTGATACCATGTGAACATTAATACAGTTAATTTTAAGTGAACCATTTCAGTATATGTTTTACTATTGCTCCATTAGTCTTTTATATCTTTTTAATCATTTTTTCTATATTACTTTGGATTAATTGAGTGATTTTTATGATTTATTTCCTTCACTAATTTTTAGATATGAATTTTTGTTTTGTTGTTTCAGTGATTTCTTTGGAGTTTATAGTATCTCTTTAATTTCACCTTCAAGTGATATTATAGAACTTCGTATACTGTTTAAGAATTTTACAACTGTATACTTCCAATTCTCTCATTCCAGGCTTTGTTATTATTGTTGTTCCAAGTTTTGCTTTTGCATGTGTTATAAATGTCACATTATGATGCTATTATCTTTGTTTGAACAGTAAAATATCTTTTAAAGATATTTAAATGTTATGAAAAAAATCATATATACATACCCACATAGTTGCCAATTGTAATGCTTTTAATTCCATTTACTATAGTCAATTTTCATCCCACATTATTTTTTTTTCCTGCCTGACAGGTTTTCAAAACATTACTTTGTAGGGCTTCCCTGGTGGCTCAGTGGTTGAGAGTCTGCCTGCCGATGCAGGGGACATGGGTTCATGCCCTGGTCCAGGAAGAGCCCATATGCTGTGTAGCGGCTAGGCCCGTGAGCCATGGCCGCTGAGCCTGCGCATCCGGAGCCTGTGCTCCGCAACGGGAGAGGCCACAACAGTGAGAGGCCTGCGTACCGCAAAAAAAAAAAAAAAAAAAAATATTTTGTGGTATATGTCTGCTGATGAAGATTCTGATTTTTAACAATTTTATTATGTCTCAGTGTAGTTTTCTTCATGTTTATTGTGATTGGGGTGTGTTAGGATTCTTAGATCTGTGGGTTAACAATTTTCATTAAATTTGGAAAAAAAGTTGGCCATCAGTTTTTCAAATATTTTCCCTTTTTTTCAGACACTCCAGTTATACATAATGTAGGATGATTGAAGTTGTATTCTTGACTACCTAGGTTGATGCTATCCTTATTTTGGTTTGTTGTTTGAAATCTTTTACTCTTTGTGTTTCATTTGGAAAGTATCTCTTGCTTTGTCTTCAAACCACTGTTTCTTCTCAATATCTAAGCTGTCATTAATCTCATCCAGGGTATTATATTTTATATCAGACATTATATTTTTAATTTCTACACATACACTTGGATTTTAGTATCTTGTTCTCCATTTAACATGCTCTATCTGACTTCCAGCTTCTTGGTGTATGGAGCACAGTTGTAATAACTATTGGGGATATTTTTTTCTCTGCTAACTCTAACATCTGTGTTAATTCTGGATATGTCTGGATTGGCTGAATTTATTCCTCATTTTGGATCACAGTTTCTTGTTTCTTTGTGTGCCAATGTTTTTAGTTGAGTGCCAAACACTGTGAATTTTATCTTGTTCAGGTGCTGTATATTTTGTGTTCCTAAAAATACTCTTGATCTTTTTCTGGGATAGTTACAATATTTGGAGATAGTTTGATTCTTTGCAAATTGCTTTAAATATTTGTTAAAAGTATCATAACTTTGTACCCTAAATACCCTCTGTGATCTGACTATCCATCCCTTCATTCCCACTTAATCCTTGGTAACCATTGATGTTTTTACTGTCTCTGTAGTTTTGCCTATTTCAGGATATCATGTAGTTGGAATCATACAGTATGTAGCATTTTCAGATTGTTTTCTTAAGCTTAGTAACATTTATTTATAGTTCCTCCATGTCTTTTTACAGTTTGATAGCTCATTTCTTTTAGTACTGAATAATATTGTATTGTCTGGATATACCAGTTAATTTTACACATTCATCTACTGAAGGATATGTTAGTTATTTTCAAGTTTTGGCAGTTATAAATAAAACTGCTATGAACATTCACATGCAGGTTTTGTGCAGACATAAGTTTTAAACTCCTTTGTGAAAATATCCAGAAGCACAATTACTGGATCATATGGTAAGAGTATGTTTAGTTTTATATGAAACTGGCAAACTTTTTTCCAAAGTGGCTGTACCATATTGAATTCCCACCAGCAATAAATAAGAATTCTTATTGCTTTATATTCTCACCAGCATTTGGTGGTGTCAGTGTTCCAGATGTTGGCCATTCTAATAGGTGTGTAGTGGAAACACACTACATTTGTATCTCATTTGCATTTTTCTGATGACATATGATGTTGAGCATCTTTTCATGTATTTATTTGCCATCTGTATATCTTTCTTGGTAAGGTATCAGTTCAGGCCTTTGTCCTATTTGAAACTGGGTCATTTGTTTTCTTATTTTTGAATAAGAATGATTCTTTTTACATTTTGAATAAGACTCTTAACAATTGTGCCTTTTTAATTGTATTCAAGACAGTGTCTTCTTTTCTATTCACAGAGAAGAAAATTTTAATTTTAATGAAGCCCAGCTTATCAATTCTTTCTTTCATAAATTGTTGCTTTGTTGTTGTATCTAAAAAGTCTTAGCCAAACTCAAGGTCATAGAGAATTTCTTTACTGCTATCTTCTAAAATCTTTATAGTTTTTTGCTTTACATTTGGATCTGTGATCCATTTTGGGTTAATTTTTGTATAGCTGTAAACTCTGTGTCTAGATTACTTTTTCTACATGTCAACATTCAGTTGTTCTAGCATCATTTTTCTGAAAAGACTATCTTTCCTCCATTGTATTGCCTTTGCCACTTTGTTAAAGATTAGATGATTATATTTACATATGTCTATTTATGGGCTCATTTCTGTTCTATTAACTTATTTATCTGTTCTTTGGCCAATACCATGCTGCTTTGATTACTGTAGCCTTATAGTAAGTCTTGAAATTGGGTAGTATCTGTACTCCAAATTTGTTCTTCTCTTTCAACAATATTGTTTTTGCTATTCTATGTCTTTTGTATCTCCAAAAACTTTAAAATCATTTTGTCAATATTCACAAAATAACTTTCTGGGGTTTTGATTTGGATTGCATTGAATTTATAGACCAAGTGGAAAAGACTGACATCTTGATAATGTTGAGCCTTTCTACCCATGTACATGGATTATCTCCCCATTTATCTCTTTGGTATCTTTCATCAGTGCTTTGAATTTTTCCTCATATGGATCTTGTACTTATGTTGTTAGATTTATACATAAATATTTTGTTTTGGGAGGTGCTACTGTAGATGTTATTGTGCTTTTAATTTCAAATTGTGCATTGCTTGTATATAGAAAAGCAATTGACTTTTGTAAGTTAATCTTGTCTCCTGTAACCTTGGTATAATCACTTGTTAATTACAGGTTATTTTGTTGTTGTTGTTGCTGTTGTTGACTTTTTCAGATTTTCATTTCTCTTTTAGATGATCATGTCTTCCGTGAAAAGAGAAGCTTTATGTCTTTCTTCCTGTTCTGTATACCTTTTATCACCTTATTATATTAGGTAAGACAGTGTGATGGAAAAATCAGTGTGAAAGCTAACATCCTTGCCTTGTTCCAGATGTTAATGGGAAATCTTTGTGTTTCTCATCATTAATTAGGATGTTTTCTTTTTTTTTTTTTTTTTGTAGGATAGTCTTTATCACCTTGACAAAGTTTCCCTCTATTTGCAGATTACTGAGAATGTTTGTCATTAGTGGGTGTTGGGTTTTGCCAAATGCCTTTTCTACATCCATTGTTATGACTAAGTGTTTTTTTTTTTTTTTTTTCCTTAGCCTGTTGATGTGATCAATTACATTAGCTGATTTTGAACATTGAACCAGCTTTGTATACCTGGGGTAAATTCCACTTGATTGTGGTGTATAATTATTTTTAACATTGGAAGATTTGATTTGCAATATTTTATTGAGTATTTTTGCATCTATGTTCATGAGAGATATTGGTCTGTAGTTTTCTTTCCTTCTGATTTCTTTGTCTGGTTTTAGTATTAGGGTAACACTCACCTCACAAAATGAGTTAGAAAGTATTCCTTCCACTTCTATAGTTTCTTCCTTAAATGTTTGGTACGATTCATCAGTGAACTCATTTGGGCCTGATGCTTTCTGTTTTGGAAGGTTATTAATTATTGATTCAGTTTCTTTGATAGATATATTTATTCAGATTTTCTATTTCCTCTTGTGTGAATTTTGGCAAATTGTGTCATTCAAGGAATTGGTCCATTTTACTTAGGTTCCCAACTCTGTGGGCATAGAGTTGTTCATAGTATTCATTGATTATCCTTTTAATATACATGGGCTCTCAAGTGATGTCCCTTCTTTCATTTTTGATAGTAATGATTTGTGTCCTCTCTTTTTTTCTTAGCCTGTCTAGAGGCTTATCAAATTTATTGTTCTTTTCAATGAACCATTTTTTTGTTTCATTGATTTTCTCTATTGATTTCCTGTTTTCAGTTTCATTTAATTCTGCTCTAATTCTTATTGTTTCTTTTCCTGCTTATTTTTATTTTAATATTTCTACTTTAATTTAATTAAAGTTTTATGGCAGACATAGTATAAATCTGTTAAGGTGTGTTTTATGGTCTAGAATGATGTGCATCTGGGTGAATGTTTCATGTGAGCCTGAGAAGAATATGTATTCAGTTGGTGGATGAATTTTAGTCTATAGATGCCCATTAAGTTCAGTTATTGATGCTGTTGTAAAATTCAATTATGCCTTTACTGATTTTATGTCTGCTGGGTCTGACATTTCTGTTAAGAGGGGTTTTGAAGTAGCCAGTTATAATAATGAATTCATCTATTTCTCCTTGAATTTTTTGCCTCATGTATTTCTATACTCTCTTGCTAGGCACATAGATATTGAGGATTATTATATCTTGGAGAATTGACTCCCTTATCATTATACAATGCTCCTCTTTATCTCTGATAACTTTCCTGCCTCTCAAGTCTACTCTACCTGAAATTAATATAGGTTTCCTGATTACTGTTAGAATGGTATATTTTTCAATCCATTGACTTTAATTTTTATTTTTTCATAAGCATTATTTTTTTTCTAATTCTTTCAGGTTATTTCTTCTTAGATGTTGGGCAGTTTTCTTACAAGCATGTATTGACCAGTACACTGTTGAATACTCAAGGGGAGCTGGACTTCTGTAGACACCTAGAGTCCCATGTATAATCCTCTCTCTGTGTAGCTCTATCTTTTCTAGTACTCTGCCCTGAAAACACTAGTCTCCTTGGCCTCCCCTGACTTTCAGCCCTTAATGCAGTGTGTCTCCTAGTTTCTTCCCAGGCTCCTCTTTCTTGTGCTGCAGCCTAGAATCTCTGTCAAAGAAGCAATATGGGCAATTATAGGCCTTCCCTTGTTTTATTCCTGACTCTTAGGAATCACTGTCCTTCATTATTGATGTCCAGTGTCTTAAACATCATGTTTTCTCTGATATTTTGTTCCTTTATAAAATTGTTTCCAGTGCGATGTCATATGTGATTCATGTTTCTTCAATTTGGTCTGAAGTAGAAGCCATGAGTTCTTTAATTGTTATTCACTTCTTTTTAATTTCCCCTTTCTGGTAGATTTTTACATATTGTCATCTTCTTTCTTTAACACATAAATCATAGTAATTTTTGATTTCAGTTCTAGTAACTCACATATCTGGATCATCTATGAGTTTATGTTTATTGATATTTTCTCTTCCTTTCTTTTTTTTTCTCTCAGTAATATTTCAGTGTTGGAATGATAATGTATAATTGAATTCTAGAATTGTGTATAGGTAAGCAATAGAGATGCTGCATGATGCTATATACCTTCACAAAAGATTTACTGTTTGTCAGGCAAACATTATAAAGATATAAACATATCTGCAACCCATGTGCATAGAGACTGGTTTTCTATGTTTTAATGTATTGTCTATTTCTGATTTGCTCCTCTTCTCAGTGTGAAGTTCTTCAAAGTCCAAATTGTGAGCCTAGGTGCTTATGTCAGGTCTTTACTTCATGTTTGGGTGGTATTTCTTAGTATACATGTAGTGTGAGGCTCTCAAAAGCTCTGTTTAGCTCCACAGTTTCTTAGAAGCTGCTTCATTCTTGTTGTTCAGTCTCTTTAACTGACTTTAACAACTCTTAAAAGTTGTTCAGACTTTTAAGTCTCTCTGCTTAAAAGTCTCGCAAATGCCTTCGGGGAGTAGTGTATTGAGCTCACTTCTATGTTCTTCACTGATGTGATGAAACAGTTGTATTTGTGTGTGCTTCTGTGTGTATGCATGCATGTGTGTGTGTGTGTTACACATTTGTCCTATTTGCTCTTGGTGGGAGGATTGGCTTGATAAAAACTGTTGAACTGCAAGTGGAGAACCATGATACTGTTTTAAATTTTATTTTTATTGTCCACTAAGTCTATGATTTTTTAAGGTACTAAACCTGAAGACATTTTTGTTTCCTTATCTTTAAAGTAGAGGAAGCTTATTTTGTTAAGCTGGTATAAATATAATATAAGATAATTTTTTGAAACCACCAAGAAAGCTAAAAAATTCTATAAAACAGCATCACAAGTTATGTATAATATTATTTTAATAATAATAAACTACTATTAAAAACAATGACTACAACATGTTAAATATAAATTAAACTATATGTCAAGTATTATGTTTTTTATTTGTATTATTAATGCCCTCACTATATATATTTATATATACAGTTATTATGTGTTTATTATAAACACCATTGAATGTAACCTTTTTATTTTAATTTTTTTTTTTCTTCCGGCATGCGGGTCTCTCACTGTTGTGGCCTCTCTTGTTGCAGAGCACAGGCTCCAGACGTGCAGGCTCAGCGGCCATGGCTCATGGGCCCAGCCGCTCCGCAACATGTGGGATCCTCCCAGACCGGGGCACGAACCCGTGTCCTCTGCATCAGCAGGCAGACTCTCAACCACTGAGCCACCAGGGAAGCCCCTTAAATTTATTTTGATTGAACATTTTTCAGAATTCTTAGCTTATTATTTTAAAAATAAAACTGAGAGTAGAAAAAATATAGATGTTTCCACTTTCTACTTTTAAAAATTGTTATTGTTTCTTTTAATTCTTAAGAGGTGCAACCTTAAGTACTTTATCTCTCAGCCTAAGTTATCTCACCTGAAGAATAAGGATGATATTGCTTTCCTTAGAGGATTATTGAATAAAATAATATATATGTAAATACCCCTAACATCATGCCTAGATATAGATGTCATTCAAAATTGTTACCTATGCTTAGTGTTTGATTTTTTTTTTTTTTGCGGTATGGAGGCCTCTCACTGTTGTGGCCTCTCCCGTTGCAGAGTACAGGCTCCAGACGCCCAGGCTCAGCGGCCATGGCTCACGGGCCCAGCCGCTCTGCGGCATGTGGGATCTTTCCGGACTGGGGCACAAACCCGTGTCCCCTGCATCGGCAGGCGGACTCTCAACCACTGCTCCACCAGGGAAGCCCAGTGTTTGCTTTTATATAAAGGTTTTCACAGACATTTGAATTCGTGTAGAATAGCAGGTATTTTATTTTTAGAATTCTGTACAACTTTTTAATATAAGTAATACGAATGATATACTAATACTTTGTTTTTAATTTGTGTGACATGACTTTTGAACATGAATTGGTACTCCTTGTAGTATCTCAGTAAAATATGGGATTTTTGTCCTCTGAATTCATTTCCTCTGCTGAAAATATCCTTTAGCTCTTTCTGAATAATTCCTGTGAGTCTTTCAGGATAATTTTACTCTAACCTGCTCAAGAAAGCTCTCTATAATCCAGTAGTATGGGTTTAAAAACTTACCACTCATTGCACAAACTTATATCAAGCATTACATTTGGATTGTTTTTCTAAATGTCTTTAGCCTGGCCCAGTCCCCACTAGAAATTACTCAAAGTGGAAGACTGCACCTTTTTCATTTATGAATTCCTAAGGCTTAGCTCAATGCTTGACACATGATGAGGGCTTTGGAAATGTTTGTTTCAGGAATAAACTTTTGAAGAAATGAATAAAGAATAAATGAATCAACAAATGCTACAGTCTTATCAGCTATTACATACTTTAAAAGAAGCTAATCTATGTATAAATGAAGCCAATTGCACTAAACCAGTGATTTGTAATCCTAACTTCACTTTAAGATCTTTTGGTGAGACTTTAAAATATAAAATGTCTAGAGCCTTTCCCCAGAGATTTTGATTTACTTGGCTTGATAGGAGAGAGTTCTGGGATTTGTGTTTTTGAAAAGCTTCCAAGGAAACTTAGAAGTGTTTCTATGTTTCAGAAGCCTTGATCTAAACTGTTCTCTGCCAGTAAGGAACACTAGACAATAATGGCTGATTAACACATGCATTGATTTCTTTTGTTATCTCTACAGGAAATCACAACTAGGAAAAGAAAAGTAAAAGTAAGCATAGAATTTGTTGAAAATATAAATATTGGGTTCTACATATGAATGATGGCTATTATATTTTCTGAAGCAAATTTCAAACACCTGGAATTAAAAGAGCTTTATCTCATTTGAAAATGCATTTCAGTCTAAATGCTTACAAGTATGAAAGCATAAAATATCATGTAGTTATTGCAGAAATCCAATTATATTAAAGCAAAACTGTCTTGGAAGACCTAGAATATTCTCCATGAATATTGAAATGAGTGTGGGGCTTACAGTTAGTCAATAGCAGTTTGAACAATGGATTTACTACTTTCTGCTTTGTCATAGGGGAAAGCCTCCTCTCATTTTTAAACCCCAATTTTTTCTTGTGTGAAAATGGGAGTACTGTAAAAGATGTACTTTTCCCCTTCCTTGGAAAATCCATCTTCATTAGATCCAGGTGACAAGTTGCTCTAGGTTGGTTTTTCTGAGAAGCTGATTCTGAGATGGAGTTTACAGAATATTTATTAGGAAATATCCTTGGAGAGGGGGAAAAAAGCAAGATTTGGTAGAGGCCAAAGTCAAGGTGCAATGCCTTATGACAGCCCCGGCCAACTCCAAGGGGAGCTCTCTAGTTAAAATGACCATCATTGTTATCGCCATGTTGAATCGAAATAGCCTGTCTGTCTTTACACTCATGGCTAGACCACACACATACACACACACACACACACACACACACACACACACACACAATCTCTTTATTTCATGTGCCTGTCACAGGGCCTGGCATATTAAAAGAAGTCAAGATATAATTAATAAATGAGTACACTGGTACTTAAATTCTCATCTCAAATACTGCCATTTTAGGAATGGTCTTTTTAGCACACCTTTTCTCCATCCTGGAGGTAATAATCTGCCTCATATGACTTCTTTTTATTACTGCTCTTAAATGATAAATAACATTTACATAGACTGTGCTATATGCCTAAAATTCTTCTTAGAATATGCTCTTTTATTCTTTATAATAATCATATATATAATAAAATATCATTATTACCCCCATTTCATACGTGGGGAAATTGAACTGGCTAAAATTACACAGCTAGATTGTCGTAAATTTGAATCCATGCAGTGTAACTGCAAGAGCTGTGCCTTTAACCACTGTGTTATCCTGCCACCTAACAGCAGATGCAACCATTGGAGATAGTCTAATCTCCTAGGCAAGGTAGTAAGTTCCTGGAGGAAAGGACGAATATTGTGTATTATTCTCTTTGTACTCACATAATATAGTGGATATATAATATATAATCAATCATTATAATATATAATTAATCTTTAAGGTTAATTATATAACACTATAAATTTTAGGGTTGTATAGAGAGAAGGAGAAAAAGAAAGAGGGAGAGGAAGAAAGGATTAAAATATATATAGAGAAAGAGAAGGTTCTGGAAAGGAAATGTTTTCTCAAAATCTACAAGGTTAAGCATGTAATCAAGATGAGGGCAATTTTATTGAGACCGAAAGATCAATAGGTCCATTTGAATAACTAGAAACTAGAGTATGTAATTTAAATATCTAAATGGCTTTTCTTAGTGATAATGTCATATGTCTATTGCCTCTCCAGCATCCATTGTTAATTTCCTCTGCTTATATGTTTCCAGGCCAGAGTACAGCTTTGCTGAGATAATGTTTCTCACTTAGCCTTGGGGTGGGCATTCCATCCTGTTTGAATGGCCTTCTGCTGACCACAAGCACCTTGGGAAGAAGCAGTATCACTGAATTCACCAGGGCATATTAACTGATAAGCTAAATTCTAGTTGTGGCAATTAATACAATCACTCATTTAGAGAAATCATTTATTTAAAATTCCTTTGAGTCCTTTAATTCTAAGATACGATTATCAAACCTATGCTTATTTTATTACCTACCAAGTTACGGGTTCCTAGCCAAATAGCTTTTGACATTTTGCCGGGGGAAATGAAGAAGTTTTAAAAAATGCACTGGGAATAGCTCATTTTTACTACAAAGACTCTTTCTCCCTAAGGGAGCACTTTGGGGAGATGTGTGGGTATTGAGCAATGGAAACTATGACGTTTATCCTCCTTTTGGTACTAGTAATTTACCCTTATAAGAATTGTAAGAAAATAGGCTTGGTTGAAAATAAATTGTAAGACTGATTATGAGAAGTGAAGGGCAAAGTAGAAAAATGACAATCAAGAGAGACATGAATCATGTTTATTCAATCAGCACATATTGAATGCCTTCTATGTTCCAAGCACTGTCCTAGGAGCTCAGAGTATAACAGTGAAAAGAGACTCGTTAAGTCACTAACCTTCATGACTATGATTATCCTTGAGAGGACTGGATAAATTGCAGGGAAGGGATCTGTTTTTCAAGGTTCATTGACTATTTATGACTCTTGGCTGAGGAACCTCCAAAGCATTTTCAAGGAAGCTGTGTAGAAATGAATTGTCACCAGATTTCAAATGTGTTCATACATTAGATTCACCCTGGGGTCTTGTTAAATAAAACACCAGTTGCTGAGTCCAATACTAGCATTTCTGACTCAGTAGGACTGGGATGGGGCTGGAGAAGTTGCACTTCTAACAAATTCACCAGTGATGATGATGTTGCTGGTCTGAGGTCCACTGTATAAGAATCACTGAATCGTATAGTAGAATTTGAGGAAAGAAACCCAGTTAGAAGACCATTGCATAAAGACACAATGTAGGATATTATTTCAGAAGAGTCAAGACTTTTAATTCAGACAGAACTAGATTTAAACTTGGCTCCAGTTTTTACTAAGATTTTGCTTTTATACAAATCCCTTAAACTGAGAAACCTCTTCAAAACAAACATGATACTATTAAGGGTGATAGATGTATTAGTTAAGTAGGAAAATAGTGACCATTCTTAATGTCTGGGCCTGATGACCTAGTTAAGAATTCTGGAAACCAGAGTTGAAGCACAGGGTTTCAGATCAGTCCTAAAATAGGTCTTTCTCTTCTCCTTTCTGTTACTCTCAGATTCTTCTAATTTTTTCCCCATCTGTTCTGCCACCACCTCCCTCACAGGATTGATGCCACTGCAACCTATTTAATGTATTGTATGCTTTCTTGCTTTACCCCAATCTACTTTTTTATGATGGGGTCAGAATGACCTATCTCAAAACACAAAGATGATCACACCAACCCCTTTGGAATGATTTATTGGCTTCTCATAACACTTGGATTCTGGCTTCCTGTTCTCAGCGTGAGCTGTATATTCATACATCGTTTGGGTCCTGCCTGTCTCTCTGGCCTCATCCAGTCCACACACCCAGGTTGACTCTTTGTGCCAACTACTCTGATCCCCTTTCAGGTCCCTAAATGCACTGTGTTCTTTCTACCATTGGATACTTGTAGTTGTGGCTTACTCCTTTGGGAAGTTTCTTTTCTCTCTCTCCACTCTCTGCTCATGTTTACTTAGTTAACGCTTACTTTTTCTTTATATCTCAGTTTTGCAAAAGAATCTCTTCTGTCCACACCCTCTTGCCCAGCCCATGTCCAGAGTTCCAATCCCTTTAATTTATGCTCCTTTAGCTCCATGTACCTTCCTTCCGTTGCTTTTATGTCAGTTGTAATTGCATTTACTTGTGTAAATATTTGTTGTCTTTTCTCTCTCCAACTATATTCTAAGCTCTACCTGGGAGAAATGGTCAGTGTTGTTCATCACCCAGCAGTTAGCACAGTACCTGGCACAGTAATTGCTCAACAATTAGCCACTGAATGAGTGAATGGATGAACGAACCCAAAGCAATGGCCACAATGCATGAGTCTGTGTATAGGGAAAGGAACACACACCTATAAAAAGTGGAAGGGAGAACCACACATCAATACATTTCTTTTAAGCACCTGGTGAGTGAGTTCTGACTTAGAAACACAGTCCAATCAATATTCTAGTCCAGTGATTTCCCAACAGAGACACAGTTGTTTGTTTGTTTGTTTGTTTATTTGAGGCAGTTCTTCATTGTATGGGACTATTTTGTGTGTTGTAGGGATTTTAATACTGTCTACAACACACAAAATTTTAACGCCTTTGACCAAAAATCCCAGTAGTGCTCTTCCCTTAATTATTTCTAAACGTCCCAAAACATTTACCTTTGTTTACTAAGAGTAATGCTGTTGTTTTTTGAGAACTACCATCTAAATGATATTAGCAGTGACTTTTGCCTTGTAGAGGGGCAGAAAAGGAATGAACAGAGAAGCAAGCAAATGGTCATTTTCCTCCTCCCACAAATATAATGTCTAGGGTTGGCATAAAGTTTACTTGAGAAAACATATATTAAGTTCTTACTAGAGGTCTGGCACATAAACGCTTAATAAATAGTGGTTATAAGTAACGGGAAGTAATGTGGAGTACCTGAATATGAGGTGAAATTGGAGAAAATAAGAAAGATTAAGAAATATTTAGGAGATAAACTGAATTTGTCCTGGTAACATTGTTTGGAGTCAGAAGGAGAAAAATTATTCTGCAACTTATGCTTGGACAATGGGTACCATTAACTGAGATATAGAACATATGAAGAAGGATAAACTTTCAAAGGGGGAGGTAATGAATTTGGTATTGGACACCCTAGATTTGAGATGTTGGTAAAATTATTTGCAGGAGCTGCTCAGTAGCCATTGAGCATTAGGAAATGGGTCATTTGGGAATTCATGTTGTAAGAGGTGAAAATTGAAACTACAGAACTGATGAAAACTGTCCAGAAGAAGGTGTAGAGTGGAAGCCAGGGGGGAAACCAATCCATAAGCAAAGGATGAAGAGAAGAGAAGAAGACATTCAGGGGCAACTGAAAAGGGCTGTAGGACCATAAGTCATATGCACATTTCTTTGAACACAAAGGAAAAGTGTGTTTTAGTAGTAAGGGAGTATCATCTGAATTTGTTTGTAGAGAGGTTTATCCACATCTTAAGAGTATATAGCTCAAAGCAATAATTTACTAATTGTTTAGTATACTGTATTTGGAAGTCTGTGCCTATAGAATGGACTATTTTATTCTGTCTTGCCTCTTTTCCCCCTTTATTTCAGTAAAAACACATTTTTTTGGGGAAACTGTGGCTCCTCTACTTCATGCGATTCTGATGGATCTGCTAATATCAGGATCTTACTCCTTCCCCACTGGTGGGCATAGGACCTATATTTGATCATTCTCCTACTTAATGCTCTATTTCTTTAGCCACAGAGTTTATTTCAGGAATGGATATATGCACTAAGCTGAGCTAATCAGAGTTCTTTTATGAAATTTGTATAGGGACCCCAGGATATGGGGCCCACGGTTCCTACAGATGTCTCCAATATGAGATGATGTAAGCTTGGGGTTGCTGACAGCCAGCCAAAACTATCCACCATCATTCTCCCCAACTCCCACCACTACAAAGATAAAACATGCTTATAGTAGGAGAACATGGGACCAGAAAGAGCGGGAGAAGCTGAGACAGTGTCAAAACAAGCGATGGAGAGAGAATGATGACATTCCATAAAGATTGAAAACAGCTGTATTCTTAGCCTTTCAGTTACATGAGTCACTCATTTCCTCTTTTCACTAATGCTAGTTTTAGTAGCATCTTTATCACTTGCAACTGAAGTATACAGACTCACAGTATACTTTGCTTCCTTAGGAAAACCTTCTTTGACCCCCAAGCCAGATCTAGGTACTCTGATTATTTTTTCTTATCTTCCATGGACACTTTCCAAGCACTGTCTCATTTTCCACTTCATTCATAAAGTGGATTCCTCACACTGAAGATCTTTTCTGGAGTTTCCTGACAGAAAACTGGCCTTGGACTTGGCTCTCCACTCTAACCCCTAATGGTGTGTACCTCCATAGGCACCCCTCTTGAGGAAACCCTCTGTCCCAACTCCTTCCACCTATTCGTCCCCCACTCAGTCTTTTTACACCTGAACATCACAGTGCTGCCTGCTAGCTCCTCGTGACTGCTTCACATGAGCCTAGGAGGGGTTTTTCATGTCTGCCCAGGTCCCCTTCCCTATGAGCCATCGCCATTCCTACTTCAGCCCAATAGGTCTTAACATAATTAGGGCAGGTATATTTCTTTCCACATTATATATGAAGTAAATGAAACTGTGGAAATGTTCTGACTTACTAAATATTATACAATGTAAAATAGAACATATATTTTCTTACAGACCAGTGCACTTTTTCTCTCATTTTTACTTAATTTACTTTCTCTTCCTGTTCCTTTAATTATATTTATTTAGAACCTACAATTAGTTCATTAAAGTAGAAAGACCACTGGATAATATAGAAACTCTATCCTCAATTCCTGCCCTTAAGAGTCTTCTGGTGTCCAGACTTACAGAGAACAGATGTGTGTTGCCAAGGGAAGGGGGAGGGAAGGGTTGGGAGTTTTGCATTAGCAAATGCAAACTTTACGTAGGATGGATAAACAAGGTCCTACTGTAGAGCACAGGGAACTATATTCAGTATCCTGTGATAAACCGTAGTGGAAAAGAATATGAAAAAGAATATAAAAAAAAAAACTTCTGGTGTCATTGATGGAACACAGCTAACACTACATGTAATAACAGTGAACACTATTACATGATTATATTTTGTGGCACAAATAATGTGTTACTTTTTATGTAGAACTGGCTAATGAATGAGAATCGTGTCAGTCATGGAAGGCTTCTTGGAGGAGGCTGTGCTTGAGTAAGACCCTTACGAAATGTCCAAAAAGAAAAGGAGACGTTGTAGTAGTAATGGGAAAAATATCTTACAGATGAGCCTAAATGGACCAAGCTGGAAAGCTCACCATCAAGTTGAGATAATTCCCTTCTATTCCTAAGCTGTTGAGATTTTTCAACATGAATGGGAGTTGGAGTTTTTCAAATAGTTTTTTGTGCCAATTGATAAGATGATATGACTTTTCTTCCTTAGCTTGAGATTACATTGATGGACTATCAAATTTTGAGGCCTTGTATATGTGGAAAAAATTCCACTTAGTTCTAGTGTATAATTATTTTTTATACATTGACAGGTTCATTTGTTCATATTTTGTTGAGGATTTTGGGGGTTTAAGTTCATTAGAGATGTTGGTCTGTAATTTCCCTTTGTTTATTGCCTTTTTAGACTTTTGGTGTCATGAGATGTATTGGGAAGTATTTTGCTCTAATATTTTTCTAGAAGTGGTTGTGTGTAAATTTTCTTTAAATGTTTGGTAGAATTTTCAAATGAAACCATATATGCTTGAACATTTCTTTTCTGGCCCTTTTAATTTATGGATTCATTTTTCGTAATGGCTTTATGGCTATTCAGATTGTCATCTTGGTTAAGTTTTTCAAGGAATTCATTCATTTCTCCTAAATTTGTCAAATTTATGAGCATGAAGTTGTGTGTGGTATTCCCTATTGTCCTTATTGCTGAAGAGTCTGCAGTGTTATTCTCTGTTTCATTCCTAATATTGCTCATTCAGATCTTCATCTTTTGTTTTTGTCAGTCTTGCTAGTGGTTTATCAATTTTATTAATGTTTTAAAAACTAATCAGCTTCTTGTTTCATCGACTTTTTCCATTGTTTTCCAAGTTTTAATTTTACTGATTTCTACTCTTCAAATAAAGAGTTGTCATTTCCAATAAGATACTTTTCAAAAAAGAAAGAAATTCCTTCACTCTCCGTTTGATCCAGGTTTTACTCTTCTTTTCCTAGTTTTCTTTCAGGTAAGGATTTAGATTATTTATTTAAGACCACATTGATCAGCTTTTTCTTATTGGACCAACCTTGCATTCTTGTGATAAATCTCACTTAACTTTATTATATTATCCTTATTTTTCATTGCTGGAGTCCATTTGCTAACTGCTTGTTCAGGATGCTTATGTTTATGTTTATAAGTGTATTGATCTCTACTTTTCATTTCTTATACTTTTTGTCTCATATTGATATTAGTATGATGCTGGCATCATAAAATAAATTGGGATGTCTTTCCACTTATTCCATTTTTTTCTGGAATAACTTTTATAATTTTATATAACTTTCTTCTTAAATAATAGGTAGATTTCATCAGGGAACTTATGTATGCCTGGATTTTTCTTTGTGGAAATGTTGTTGAATAGGATTTCAATGCCTTGCATAGATCTAGGACTGTTTTTTATGTTAATTCTTCTTGATTGAGTTTTGATAGTCTGTGGCTTCCAAGAATTTGTCCATTTCTTTTATGTTATCAAATTTATCAGCATAGTATTGCTCTTAACATTTCCTTGTTTTCCTTGTATAGCCTGTAGTATGTGTATGATGTCCCCAACTCTTATTTCTGCTTTTTCTTTATCCACTTGGCTATCAATTTTACTGAATTTCAAGAACCAGCTTTTTGTCTCATTTATTTTCTTTACTGGTTTTTCTGTTTCTTATTCTATTGATTTCTTCCTTAAACTTTATTATTTCCTTCCCTTTGCTTGCTTTATGTTTAATTTATTCTTTAAATTTTAAATTTACTTAAATGTATTCCTTAATTCTGAAGACTAAATAACTGATTCAAGAATTTCCTCTTTTCTAATACAACCATTCATACTATAAATTTCCTTCTAAGCACTGATTTAGTTGTACTCCAGAAATTTTGATATTCTGTATTTTCATTTTAATTTAACATAAAATATTTATTATGCAAGGTCCAATGTGATTTCCTCTTCGATCCTTGGGTTATTTAGAAGTATGCTGTTTAATTTATAAATATTTGAGAGTTTTCTGAATATTATATTGTTATTGATCTCCAGTTTAATTCCATTTTGGTCCAATCCAAAGGATTGATATCAATCCTTTCAAATCAAAGTTTGTTTTCTAACTAAGGGTATGGTCTATCATAGTGAATGTTCCCTGTATGCTTGAAAAGAATGTATATTCTGCTGTTGGGTGAAGAGTTCTATAAATGTTAATTCAGTCATGTTGATTGACAGTGTTGTTCAGGTATTAATGTCCTTAATAATTTTCAGTGTATTTGTTTTATCAATTGCTTTGAAGAGATTATTGATGTTTCTAACTATAATTGTGAATTCGTCATTTTTCTGTTTAGTTTGATCAGTTTCTGCATCACGTATTTTGAACTCTGCTTAAGAGGTGTATGAATTTGCAATTGATATGTCTCCTGGAAGATTTTACCTCTTATTATGTAACATCTCTGTTTATCCCTTATATAGTATATCTCTTGTCCTGAATTTTACTTTGTCTGATAGATTTAGATTTGATCTAAATCTATCTCTTTAGATTTGATCTTTGTATAACTTTCCATCCTTTTATCTTAATCTAGCTTAAACTTTATATTTGATATGTTGGATTACATTCATTGATTTTTGAATGTTAAATCAGTCTTGCATTTCTGGAATAAATACATGTTGGTCATGGAGTATAATTCTTTTTATACACTGATAGATTCATTTGCTAATATTTTGTTGAGGACATTTCTGTCTATATTCATAAGAGTTGATGTTTTGTAGTTTCCTTTTTTGTAATATAATTTTGTTTTGTTTTGGTATCAGGACAATACTAGTCTCATAATAAAGTGAGAAATGTTTGTTCTCTTGTATTTTTTGGAAGAGATTGTGTAAAATTAATCTTAATTCTTCTTGTTGGTTCTTCCCACTTGATCTGGAGTCTCCTAGAAGGGGAAGGATTCCAGGCATGTGGACAAACAAGAGACTTTCTGGACAGGGTGCTGTCATGGTTGGGTCCCTCTCACTGATTCAGCCTGCCCACCTTTGTATATGTTAGAGAGGGATGGACCTCTCAGGCTTGGTGAGAAGGACAGGGACTTCCTATGATCAGTTACTCTTGATGAGGCTCCCAATTGACCACCCTTGCTTATGATGTAGGGCTCTTCTGCTGTTGTCAGAGGGACTTTACTTGGATTCCTGGGAGGAATGAGTATACCTGATCTGCCTTCTGTTGCTGGGCTGGAAGTCAGAAAACACAGGATGCCTTCTTCCTGTGAGGGAAACTAAGGCAACCTGCTCCTGTGCTGTTCCTCTAGTCCTGGGGTCTCAAACTGGTTTGCCTTCCTCTTCCACATCTTCCTGGTCTCCCCTTGGTTGTTTCTTTTGCTGTTTTCATGGATTGTCTTTGTTCTTAGTGGGAAGGAGCAGAGAGGAATGGGTCTACCTTATCTCATCCTGTCACACCTTTATGCACATTTTAATTTACTCATATGTTTTCCCCATTTTACTGTGAGCTCCTTAAGGAAGGTATGGGGATTTTTTTATCTGTATGTCTGCAGAGCCTTAAATTACAACTGACTGTAGTAGGCACTCAACAAATGTTGAATTAGTAAACTGACAATTTTATGTTTGGATAGATAAGAGGGAAAAGAGAAGATTATTTTGCTCATTAAATCATGCAAGTGGGTTTTACTTTTGGGCATACAAAAACCTGCTTGGAATAAAGAAAAAGAGAACATTGATAAGATATCTTTCCATAACTGAATTCAAGTAGTCTGTAATCAAGACACTCCAACCCTCACCAAAACTGCCAGTCATAAGTAAAACAAACAAACAAACAAAAAAACAACTGACATAATTCACCAGGAAATACACCTATGTCTCGTTCATGTAAGCCTTGACAAACTTGGACTTCATGGATGACTCCATCTCTGTGGTGTTTTTTTTTTTGTTTTTCTTTTGTTTTATTTTGTTTATCATCTCTACATTTAATTAAGTGGCTACCAGAGATGGGAAATTTTAAGTCTGGAGTAAGGAAGAGAAACGTAGTCTCAAGTGAGAAGAAATGCATTGTTGTACATTTAATCACACAATAACATCAACAAGAATGCATAATGAAACCAAATTCCAGAGGTGATGGCATGTGCCTAATAGGAATTAATAAAAGATGGAGAACCAACAAAAATTAGAATGCCACACTTCAGTTCCAGTGTTCATTTTGTGTCTCTTTCTTTGTAGTTCCCTGAACTACTCAGAATGGAAAGGTAAGTGCTAATGTTCATTTGCACATAATATGGATCAATGCTTTGTGACCAGAGGATAGAAAACACTGGCAAAAGCTACTTCAATGTTCTCCTAGGACTATGCTTACCATGCAGTTGTAACCCTAACTGCAGCAAAAAGGAAATCATTTTTTTTTTTCAGGGGTGGGCTGTGGTCATGGGTTAACATTTCTCAGATGTGATTTTCAGGGCACCACCTGTCTCATTTCACATCCCAACTTCACTCCAAAACGTGTGTCTTAAGAGTCTGTGGCTGGTTTGAAATCTCATGGGTGAAACATTTATTTGGGGTTAAATTATTGTTCTCATAAGTACAATTTTTCAAAATAACTCTAGAAGCAAACAACCTTAACTAAATCATCAATTCAGTGTTAATTTTTATTTTAAACTGTTCTGTATTCTTTTGCCTCTTTAGTATCCTTGGCTATGAAGCACTTCCCTGAGGTCTGAGGGCAGGGTTTTGAGGAAATGAGCATATTTTTATAGGGCAGGTGTTAGGTTGGTCAGTCTGGAATGTGAGATTGTATGAAGGGAAGACAGATGTATGTGAGAGGCTCCAGAAGGCAAGGATTGGAGGTTCTGTGGAACCAGGGGATGGATGCAATGAAGGTAATGAGAGAACACAGGGACTTGGGGGAGGTGCACACAATGGTGGGCTGAGAAGCAGAAGGGAGAGCAAGGTCAGGGAAGGAGAAACAATTATTTAGCAGCTGTCCCCAATCTGTGTGTGTTTGCTGGTTTGCCATCTCTTGTCCAAGGCTTCATGACTCTTGACAAAAGTCATGATTGGTTCCAATGTGGCTTAAGGATTTGCATCCTATCTTCTGTGGCAAATGTCTTTCTCTCTGTGTGTCTGTGTTTTATTCCTTCCTTTCTTCAGTATTTTTGAGCACCTTCTATGTTCAGGCACTGACTGTACAAGGAATATAGAATGAATAACCTAGACAAAATCCCTGCCCTCATTATGCTAACATTCCAAAGGCGGGGGAGGTAAAGAAATAAGCAGAGTTTATAATGTGTTAGTATGTTTTATGTCAAGAATCCTCTTTCTGCTCTAATATTGCTTCTATGGTTCTATGATTCAAAGGGATCCACCTTATTGTTTTAGCAGGACGCCTGGATATCCCCTTCTTTGCTAGGCAGCCCCCAGAAAAATAACACCCACCGTCCAGCACACCCCAACCCTTCCCTGACCCAAATGTCTAGTTCAGCAACCTGCTTGTGATCCTGTGTATCTGGGAAGGAGAATTTGATATGAGGTGCTTTTGCTACTGTGTGTATGTTGGGTGCCAGGGCTGAGTCCAAACATAATAATAGCTGGTCCCGGTGGTGCAGGTATTATATGGGGACTTTGCTGGTGGTGGTGGTGGGGGGGTAGGTTTCCATTCTCTGTCTTCCTTTTAGTGAAGAAAAAATGTAATACACTTACAAGAAGAAATAGATTGGGCTTGATTCCACACTCACCAGTCTGAAAACCCATTGACCTGCCCAGAGGTCCACTCTGATCCAGCTTCATTTCTATTCTTCTATCCAAGAGTCTCAGCTCTCCAACTTCCTTCCCCAGCTCCATGGCCCCCAAACAACTTGCTTCTGATTCTCTTCTCCATGCAAGAGAATTGCCAGTCCTTCAGTGTTGTCTCTATTTGTGGCTTGCCCAATATTCCATAATATTAATTTGTGTACCAGGCACTTTCTAGGTGGCAAGAATATGACTCATAGAAAGACACATATTCTCTGTCTTTGTGGAACTCACATTCTAGATGAGATCTTCTCCAACTGTAGCATGCATAAGAACCCTGAAGGGTAAGTTGAAAAGTAGATTCCTAGGCCTGAGTAGGTCTGTGGTTGGGCCTGGGAATTAGATTTCTAATAAGCTCCCAGGTGGTGCTGATGCTGTCAGTCTGCTCACCACACTCTGAGGGACACAAAGATAAATGACCAGGAATATTAGTCAGAACCCTATATTGCAAGAGATAAAGATCCTCTAATTAACATAAGCAAAAAAGGAAATTGCTAGTTCTAGGACCTGTAAGGATCAAGGGAGAAATGCTGGAAGCAGAACCTTGGGGTTTGAAACCAAGTACTTAAAGCCTTCCAGAAACCTCTCTGTGCTTCTCTCACTTCTGCTTGGTTCTGTGTGCCAGTGCTCTGAAGAGAAGACTTTTCCATCAGCAGGTTAATATGACCTCTGGTAAGTCTGGATTTTCATCTTCTCATTTAAAGGCTCTTACACTGTAGGTGGGAATGTAGATTGGTGCAGTCACTATGGAGAACAATATAAAGATTCCTTAAAAAACTAAAAATAGAGCTACCATATGATCCTGCAATCCGACTCCTAGACATATATCTAGAGAAAATCATAATTCAAAAGGATACATTCATCCCAGTATTCATATCAGCACTATGTACAATAGCCAAGACATGGAAGCAACATAAATGTCCATCAACAGAGGAATGGATAAAAATGATGTGCTTTTTATACAATGGAATATTACTCAGCCATAAAAAATGAAACAATGTCATTTGCAGTAACATGGATGAACCTAGAGATTATCATACTAAGTGAGGTAAATCAGAAAGAGAAAGACAAATACTATATATCATTTATATGTGGAATCTAAAAAATGATACAAATGAACTTATTTACAAAATAGAAATAGACTCACAGACATAGAAAATAAACTTATGGTTACCAAAGGGGGTGAGGGTGGTCAGAGGGGGACAGATAAATTAAGAGTTTGGGATTAACATATACACACTACTATATATAAAATAGATAAACAACAAGGACCTACTGTATAGGACAGGGAACTATACCCAAGATCTTTTAATAACCCTATAATGGAAAATAATATGAAAAAGAATATATATTTATGTATTTTATATATATATATATATATATATATAATTGAATCACTTTGGTGTACACCTGAAACTAACACATTGTAAATTAACTCTACTTCAATAAAAAGTGGTTTAAAAATTTTTTAATTTTTTAAAAAAATGGTTACAAAAATTTTTTAAACCATTTTAAAAAATGGTTTAAAAATTTTTTCAAAAATTTTTAAAAATTAAAAAATAATTTTCTCTATTGATGTCTCAATAGAGACATCTGTATATCAACCCCACAGTATGGCTGTAACAGATGCTCCTGAGCACCATGCTCATGATTTAAAGTCATTGTGGGGGGCAGAGTCAAGATGGCAGACTAGGAGGACATGGAATTAGCGTCTCCTCACAACTAGGGCACCTACCAGGCACTGGTGTGGAACCAAGGACACCTAAAGGGATGGGAGGAGCCCCCAGTGACCAGGTAGGACGTGAGGCATGGGGGTGAGTGTAGGCGGAGGAGAAATGGAGTCAGGATGAGATTGGTGCGCTTGAGGGGTGGCTGGGGGAAGGGAAGGGATCCCACACTTGAAGGGGGAAATTGGAGAACCATTGGGAGGGCAGAGGATCAAAAAGGAGCATGGCCAGGTTTCCCCTGCCCATTTGGGCCCCCGAGAGCCTGCTGAGATCCCGGGCCTGATCCTCTGCTCACCGAGACCCCTTCCAGCTGTGCGGGTCCTGAGGGAGAGGGAGGGAAGGAGGGAAGGGGGAGCAAAAGTAAAGGCTGGACCTCTTGGACTGGCATCCCTGAGGGGTGGCTGGGGGAGAGGAGGGGTTCCTACACACAGTGGGACCCACCCACGGTTAGGGGTCCAGCAGCAACAGGAGAGACCCTGGGGGAGGGGCGTGAAGGATCAGAAGGGAACAGGGCCAGTACTTTCCCTGTCCACTTAGGCACCAGGAAGCCTGTTGGGCTCCTGGGCCTAATACTCTGTCCTCAGAACCTCCCTCCTGCCACACAGAGCCCAAGCCCCACCCCTACACCCCCACCCAGGGCCCTACCTCTACACTCAGAGACCCCTTCCAATGTGCTGGACCTAAACCCTACTCACACACCCTCACCCACGGCCTTATCTTCAAACTCCAGAGCTCCACACTCCAGAGGCCCTCCTTTCCGTGTGCTGCTGCTCCCCTCCCCGCCAAGTCCTAAGCAGAGGTCTGCCCCTCGCTTGAATATTGCCCTAGGCCCTGCCCCCAAGGCCTTTTCTGGCTGCCTGCGTCCTGAGCTTAGGCCTTGCCCCATGCTCAAACGTCACCACCCCACCAGCCTAGGTCCCAACCCACCCTAAACTTCGCCCCTGCCAAAGTTCCACCCCGCCTAAACTTTTTTTTCTCTTTTAGATTGGGGTTTTGTTTTACCTTGTTGATTCATTGTTGTTGATTCATTTATATTTTTATTTTTTCTAATAAACCTTTTATTTTTCTAATTTTATTTTATTCTTTATACTTTGCTATTGTTCTGCTCCTTTTGACTTGTTCTCCCTTTTATATTTTTTCTGTTGTGGTTTTATTGTACCTTGTTGCAATTGATTCAATTACATTTTTATTTTTCCTAATATATTTTTTATCTTTCTAATTTTATTTTGTTTTTTATTCTTTGTTATTGTACTGCTCCATTTTCTCTTTCTTTCTTTCTTTCTTTTTTGCCATGCCATGCACATTGTGGGATCTTGGTTCCCAGGCCAAAGGTCGGACCTGAGCTCCAGTGGTGGGAGCTCCAAGTCCAAACTGCTGGACTAACATAGAACCTCAGACTCCAGGGAAAATTAATCAGAGTGAGGACTCCTGGAGGCCCTGATCTCACCACCAAAACCTGACTCTATCCAACAGCCTGCATACTTCAGTGCTGGATGCCTCATGCTAAACAACAAATAAGACAGGAATGCAAGCACACCCATCAAAAAAAAAAAAAAATTAACTGACAAAAAAATATGTTAGAGATGAAGGAGCAAGGTAAAAACCTACAAGACCAAATAAATAAAGATGAAATAAGTAACCTACCAGAAAAAGAATTCAGAAAATGATAGTAAAGATGATACAAAATCTCAGAAAGAGAATGGAGAAAATACAAGAAACAATTAACAAGGATCTAGAAGAACTAAAGAGCAAACAAACAGTGATGATCAACACAATAACTGAAATTAAAAGTACTCCAGAAGGAATCAATAACAGAATAAATGAGGCAGAAGAAAGAAGTGAGCTAGAAAATAAAATGGTGGAAATAACTGCCAGGGGGCAGAATAAAGAAAAAAGAATGAAAAGAATTGAGGACAGTCTCACTGACCTCTGGGACAACATCAAATGCACCAACATTCAAATTATAGGATTCCCAGGAGAAGAAGAGAAAATGAAAGGGTCTGAGAAAATATTTGAAGAGATTATAGCCAAAAACTTCCATAACATGGGAAAGGAAATAGTAAATCAAGTCCAGGAAGCACAGAGAGTCCCATACAGTATAAACCCAAAGAGAAACATGCTGAGACACATATTAATCAAACTATCAAAAATTAAATACAAATAAAAAATATTAAAAGCAGCAAGGGAAAAGCAACAAATAACGTACAAGGGAATCCCCATAAGGTTAATAGCTGACCTTTCAGCAGAAACTCTGCAAGCCAAAAGAGAGTGGCAGGAAATATTTAAAGTGATGAAAGGGAAAAAAAAACTACAACAAGATTACTCTACCCAGCAAGGATCTCATTCAGATTCAATGGAGAAATCAAAGCTTTGTAGACAAGCAAAACTATGAGAATTCAGCACCACCAAACGAGTTTTACAACAAATGCTAAAATAACTTCTCTAAGAAGGAAACATAAGAGAAGAAAAAGACCCACAAAAAACAAACCCAAATCAATTAAGAAAATGGTAATAGGAACATACATATTGATAATCACCTTGAAAGTAAATGGATTAAGTGCTCCAACCAAAAAACACACTGGCTGAATGGATATAAAAACAAGATGCTTATATATGCTGTCTACACGAAACCCACATCAGACCTAAGGAGAGATACAGACTGAAAGTGAGGGAATGGAAAAAGAAATTCCATGCAAATGGAAATCAAAAGAACGCTGGAGTAGCAATACTCATATCAGATAAAATAGACTTTAAAATGAGGTCTGTTACAAGAGATAAGGGCACTACATAATGATCAAGGGAGCAATCCATGAAGAAAACATAACAATTATAAATGTTTATTAACCCAACATAGGAGTACCTCAGTACATAAGGCAGATGCTAACAGCCATGAAAGGAGAAATAGACAATAACACAATAATAGTGGGGGACGTTAACACCCCACTTACACCAATAGGCAGATCATCCAGACAGAAAATAAATAAGGAGACACAAGCTTTAAATGACACAATGGACCAGATAGATTTAATTGATATTTATAGGACAGTCTATCAGAAAACAGCAAATTACACTTTCTTCTCAAGTGCACATGGAACATTCTCCAGGATAGATCACCACTTGGGTCACAAATCAAGCCTTGGGAAATTTAAGAAAATTGAAATCATATCAAGCATCTTTTCCAACCACAACACTATGAAATTAGAAATAAATTGCAGGGAAAAAAATGTAAAAAACACAAACACATGGAGGCTAAACAATACTAAATAACAAAGAGATCACTGAAGAAATCAAAAAATACCTAGAAACAAATGACAATGAAAACACAACAATCCAAAGCCTATGGGACTCAGCAAAAGCAGTTCTAAGAGCGAAGTTCATAGCAATTCAAGCTCACCTCAAGAAACAAGAAAAATCTCAAATAAACAATCTAACCATACACCTAAAGCAACTAGAAAAAGAAGAACAAAGAAAACCCAAAATTAGTAGAAGGAAAGAAATCATAAAATCAAAGCAGAAATAAATGAAATAGAAACAAAAAAAAAATTGCAAAAATCAATAAAACTGAAAGCTGTTTTTCTGAGAAGATAAACAAAATTGATAAACCTTTAGCCAGACTCATCAAGAAACAAAGGGAATGGACTCAAATCAATAAAACTAGAAATGAAAAAGGAGAGATTACAACTGACACTGCAGAAATACAAAAGATCATAAGAGACTCATACAAGCAATATGCCAATAAAATGGACAACCTGAAAGAAATAGACAAATTCTTGGAAAAGTACAACCTTCAAAGATTGAACCAGGAAGAATTAGAAAATAAAACTGGACCAATCACAGGTAATGAAATTGAAACTGTAATTAAAAATCTTCCAACAAACAAAAGTCTAGGACCAGATGGCTTCATAAGTGAATTCTATCAAACATTTAGAGAAGAGCTAACATCTACACTTCTCAAACACTTTCAAAAAATTGGGGAGGGAGGAACATTCCCAAACTCGTTCTATGAGGGCATCACCACCCTGATACCAAAACCAGACAAAGATATCACACACACACACACACACACACACACACACACACACACAAATTATAGACCAATATCACTGATGAACATAGACACAAAATTCCTCGACAAAATACTAGCAAACCAAATCCAACAGCACATTAAAAGGATCATACCCCATGATCAAGTGGGATTTATCCTAGGGATGCAAGGATTCTTCAATATATGCATATCAATCAATGTGATACACCATATTAACAAATTAAAGAATAAAAACCATATGATCATCTCAATAGATGCAGAAAAAGCTTTTGACAAAATTCAACACCTATTTATGATAAAAAAAAAAAAAAACTCTCCAGAAAGGGCATAGAGGGAACCTACCTCAACATAATAAAGGCCATATATGACAAACCCACAGCAAACATCACTTTCAATGGTGAAAAAATGAAAGCATTTCCTCTAAGATCAGGAACATGACAAGGATGTCCACTCACGCCACTATTAATCAACATAGTATTGGAAGTCCTAGCCACAGCAATCAGAGAAGAAAAATAAACAAAAGGAATACAAATTGGAAAAGAAGTAAAGCTCTCACTGTTTGCTGATGACATGATATTATATGTAGAAAATCCTAAAAATGTCACCAGAAAATTACTAGAACTAATCAATGAATTTGGTAAGGTTGCAGGATACAAAATTAATGCACAAAAATCTCTTGCATTCCTATACACTAATGATGAAAAGTCTGAAAGAGAAATTAAAGAAACACTCCCGTTTACCATTACAACAAAAATAATAAAATACCTAGGAATAAACCTACCTAAGGAGGCAAAAACCCTTTACTCAGAAAGCTATAAAACACTGATGAAAGAGATCAAAGACAACATAAACAGGTGAGATATACCATGCTCCTTGACTGGAAGAATCAATATTGTGAGAATGACTATACTACCCAAAGCCATCTACAGGTTCAATGCAATCCTTATCAAATTACAATGGCATTTTTCACAGAACTAGAGCAATAAATTTTACAATTTGTATGGAAACACAAAGGACCCCGAATAGCCAAAGCAGTCTTGAGAAAGAAAAACGGAGCCGGTAGAATCAGCCTCCCTGACTTCAGACTATTCTACAAAGCTACAGTAATCCAGACAGTATGGTAGTGGCACAAAAACAGAAACATAGCTCAATGGAACAAGATAGAAAGCCCAGAGATAAATCCACACACATATAGTCACCTTATCTTTGACAAAGGGGGCAAGAATATACAATGGAGAAAAGACAGCCTCTTCAGTAAGTGGTGCTGGGAAAAATGGACAGCTACATGTTAAAGAATGAAACTAGAGCACACCCTAACATCGTACACAAATTAAACTGAAATTGGATTAAAGACCTAAATGTAAGGCCAGACACTGGAAAACTCTTAGAGGAAAACATAGTCAGAACACTCTATGATATAAATCACAGCAAGATCCTTTTTGACCCACCTCCTAGAGTAAGGGATATAAAACCCAAAAATAAACAAATGGGGCCTAATGAAACTTAACAGCTTTTGCACAGCAAAGGAAACCATAAACAAGACGAAATGACAACCCTGAGAATGGGAGAAAATATTTGCAAACGAAGCAACAGACAAAGGATTAATCTCCACAATATACAAGTAGCTCATGCAGCTCAGTATCACAAAAACAAAAAACCCAATCCATAAATTGGCAGAAGACCTAAATAGACATTTTTCCAAAGAAGGCATACAGATGGCCAAGAAATGCATGAAAAGTTGCTCAGCATCACTAATCATTAGAGAAATGCAAATCAAAACCCCAATGAGGTATCGGCTCACACTGATCAGAATGACCATCAGCAAAATATCTACAAAAAATAAATTCTGGACAGGATGTGGAGAAAAGGGAAACCACTGCACTGTTGGTGGGAATGTGAATTGATACAGCCACTATGGAGAACAGTATGGAGGTTCCTTAAAAAACTAAATATAGAACTACCATATGACCCAGCAATCCCACTACTGGGCATAAACCCTGAGAAAACCATAATTCAAAAAGAATCACGTACCACAATGTTCACTGCAGCACTATTTACAATAGCCATGACATGGAAACAACCTAAATGTCCATCAAGAGATGATTGGATAAAGAAGATGAGGCACATATATACAATGGAATATTACTCGGCCATAAAAAGAAACAAAATTGAGTTATTTGTAATGAGGTGGATGGACCTAGAATCTGTCATACAGAGTGAAGTAAGCCAGAAAGAGAGAAACAAATACCATATGCTAACGCATATGTATGGAATTTAAAATAGAGGTACTGATTAACCTAGTGACACGGCAAGAATAAAGACGCAGACCTAGAGAATTGACTTGAGGGCATGGAGGGTAAGGGTAAGCTGGAACGAAGTGAGAGTAGCATTGACATATATACACTACCAAATATAAAATGGATGGCTAGTGGGAAGTGGCAGCATAGCCCAGGGAGATCAGCTCGGTGCTTTGTGACGACCTAGAGGGATGGGATAGGGAGGGCGGGAGGGAGAAGCAAGAGGGAGGAAATATGAGGATATATGTATATGTATTGCTGATTCACTTTGTTGTATAGCAGAAACTAATACAACATTGTAAAGCATTTATACTCCAATGAAAATGTGAAAAATGAAAAAGTCATTTTTGTTCCCAGGTACAGGGGCCATGCCAAGCATCAGAGGGGACGGGTCTAACATCAGAAGTGGAAGGGACAATGCTCTCAGACAGATTTAAAGCAATTGCTCCCATAGAGCCTCAGAATAGTTACTCATAATTGACAGTTGCTCCCCTGGGACACATACAGGGTGCTTAGAGAGTACTTGTCAGGACCACGGACTAGACAGAGAAGCTTCCTGAGGAAAGTGACATTTAGAACTGAGACTGTACAGATGAGTATGTGTTGTATATGTGAAGAAAGGTAAGATGCTCCTGACAAAGACAGAGGGATCAAGTGCTTGAGGTCCATCTGCCAGAGGAGAGAGGATGTAAACAGAGAATAAGGCAGAGAATGAGCATGAGAGACAGAGACAAAAAGAGACAGAGAGACAGAGGCAGAGACAGCAAAGGAGCCTGTTTGACTCAGGCTGGAATTCACTAGGTTCATTTGATTGACCATTTCTGTGCTCGATGAGGCATTTTGAGAGCAGCTACACTGGAACAAATAGGAGACATCCAAATTTATGGAGGAAACAGATTCATTGAAGACAAAGACATGATGATTGGAGGTAAAGTGGATATACTGGCGATGGTGGAGAGTTGGCTGGATTTTCATTATGCCTTTCCTTTTGTAATTTTTATCTGGTCTTTAGTGAAATTTCAAAGACCTGACTAGTCCAAAATCCCTTACCTTGGCTGAAGAATTTCTCTAGGCTGGCATAGGTTTATTTTATGCAGTATTTGCCTTCCAATTTTGGAGAATGTAAAAATAATTCAGGCTAAAGGAAACATCTTCCAATGTGTTGTAACGTGTTGAAGACCAACTTTTAACTGTGGTTCAAACCTGAATCAGCAGCATGGTGAGAAATGTAGAGGCCTGGGTGGAACATTTACAAGATACTGTTAGTACCAGTAGAAAGGCAGAATGAAATCTCATCTCATTCCACAATGCAAATATTGTACACCAGGATTAAAGACCTAATTATGAAGAGTACACACACACACACACACACACACACACACACACACACACACCCTTTTTCTTCTTTAATGGGAAAAATATACAGGAGAACATCACTTTGAATGAAGGGGGAGATACTTTTTAGAGAAAACTTGAAAAGAACAAAGTGCTGGTAAAACAATTATGAATTCAGATACATTGAAATTAAAAATTTTGGTTAAGGAATGTACTAGCAATGGATACACATGCACAGCTATACACAAAAACATTTTGGATTTCAGCTGTAAAAGTTCAAATAAATATTATTTTTCAACTCACTATAAATTATCTTATTGGTCAATTCAAGGTCCCTTTATTTATTCATGTATGTGTTTGTTTGTTTGCTCGTCTTCTACGCTTTTTCCTCACTCTATACTCCTATATCACTTCCCCCATCTTCAAAAACAACAATTCTAAAGTGTTGGTGGGTATATTTTTGCATATAACTGTCCATGATTTGATACAATTTTCTATAAATTATTAAAATTTTATATAAATGGTATAATATTATACATTTTACATTCTTTTTTGTTCACCTTACTTTTTTTCCTTTCAGCTATGTGGCTTCAAGTTTCATCTGTGTTTCTTTTTGTAGAATTAATCTCTTTCTTTTTATGATGTTCCATCATGGTCTATATTCCAGTTTATTCATTCCACTAAACTCTGATTCAGGAAATCCAATGAATAACAAACAGGAAAATAAAATTAAAAACATTACTCCTCAGACATATCATGGTAAAGTTACAGAACACCAAAGAAGCTGAAAACTGAAAAGCATCTATAGAGAAAGATGAATCAACCACAAAAGAACATTAGAGTGATCTGATTTATTAAAATAAGCTATTAAAACTGGAGAATATTGAAATATTATCTCTAATGTGCTGAAATTAAATACATCTTTCCCCAGAATTCTATATTCTGCATAGTTTTCAAGAATGAGGATGAAAGAAAATAATTTGGTGGTGGAGGGGAACTTTCAACAGATTTTGTATGAGAATTCTAAAAGATATATATTAGGCAGAAATAAAAGAATTCCATGTAAAATCTATGAAATGGAATTTGAAAGGAATTATGAATATTTATATTAGTTAATATACATTAATATATAGCTAGTAGATAATCTAAGCATTTATTGGTTATTAAAATAGTAATGCCTAATTTGTGTGTGTATCAGTGTGGGGGTGAAGCTGGGTAAAAAAAAAAAAATCCTGGGAAACCATATAACTTCGAGTGAAAAGGGATAATGAAAGTTAAAATATTTTATGATTCTCTTGGGAAAAGAATAAGGATTTGATTAACTTTATATTGTATTATATATGTAGTTTTGAAAATTCAGGCTATATGTTTAAAGAATAAGTAAAGATCATGTAACTTCCAAACCAGTAGAGAAAAAAAAAATAATGAGAATAAGGTTGAAGAAAAAGAAGCTTGTAATAACCAGGTGGATATAAAGCATTTAAGATGTTAGAGGTAAATACAAATACATCTGTAAATGTAAAAAAGTTTAAAACAAGACTTCAGGTTAAAAAAACAAAACAAGATATTTGTCATTTCCAAGAGACAAAGCAAAAACAAAAATAAAGGGTTAAAGAATAGGAAAACCTATCCTAGGAAATACTAATCAGAAGAAAACCGGTGCAGCTAGATAAAATAGATTTGAAAATATTAATACCATTAAAAAGAAGAATTCTATAATGATCCATATTCAATTTATCAGGAAAATATAACAGTTCTAACCTTGATATAGCTAAGAGAAAGGATTGGGATGTAAAGAATAATAAGTGGTTGAACTACAAGAAATATATATATATATATATATATATTTTTTTTTTTTTACGGTTCACGGGCCTCTCACTGTTGTGGCCTCTCCCGTTGTGGAGCAACAGGCTCTGGACGCACAGGCTCAGCGACCATGGCTCACGGGCCTAGCCGCTCCGTGGCATGTGGGATCTTCCCGGACCGGGGCATGAACCCGTGTCCCCTGCATCGGCAGGCGGACTCTCAACCACTGCACCACCAGGGAAGCCCTACAAGAAATAATTTTAAAATTTACAAACTCAGCAGGAAAATTTTAAACACATCCATCAGTAAGTTACTCTTCAAGGAGACCCAAAAAAAAGTAAAAGAAAAAAAATGGACCAAAATAATTTGAGGTTTTTTAATAGGACAATAACCTTGATAAAACATATATAAAAATTGCACACAGCAACTGGAAAATGAACTTTTTTATAAATAAATACATTTTTGAAAATTTTCCATATGCTAGATAGAATTTACTGACTTTCAATACATTTCAAAGATTGGTATAATATGAGCCACATTCTCTGACTCTAACACAATAAATTATAAATAAATGACTGAAAAAAGGATAAGCCATATATTTGGAAATTTAAATGCAAACTTCTAAAAACTTACAGACCAAAAGGGAAATTAGAAACTATTCTGAACTAAATGAAAATGAAAATACTGTAATCAAAACTTGAGAAAAAAGTGAGAAGCTCTGCTTAGGGGGAATTAATAGCTTTCATTATAAAATGGGAAATGTTGAAAATTGAAAGCTAAGACAAACCAACTCTAACAAAATAGGAAGAAGCAAATATTAAAGATGAGAGTGAAATTAGTATAGGAAAAATTACAAGGAGATGATTAACAAAGGTAAAAATTGACTTTTAGAAAAGACTAATGAATGATATAAATTCATGGCAAGATTGAACAAGGAAGAAAAGATTGAAGGCACAAACAGCCAGTATTAAGAATGAAAAGAGGGACATTACTACAGATCACTTATTACAAAGAGTATCAGGGGATATTGCAATAAATCTGAAAATTTCATGCAATAAATTCCAAGAAATACAATCTATCAGAAGTAACACTAAAATAATAGGAAATATATTTTTAAAACTATTTAAAAGTTGAATCCATAAGTTAAAACCTTCTCACAAAGGAATTCTAGGACCAGAATTTTATAATTTACTGGTAAGTTCTATAAAACATTTAAGAAGGAATGATGTCAAGCTTACATAAATTCCTCTGAAGGATGGGAAAAGAGAAAACATTTCCAACTCATTTATAGGGTGTGCACTATGTTGATCTCAAAACCAGGAAGAAAATGAAAACTGATCCACTTAGGAGTATATATGCAAAAAAAAAAAAAATCACATAGAATATAAGCAGATGGCTAAGCCAAGCTGGATGTATCCAGAAAATCTCAGATTACTATTAGAAAAGTAATTGTTATGTGAACTAAAAGTGCTGCCTGCCGTATCAGTAAACAAAGGATGTTGCAGCCATCAAGCCATCACATTACAGCCATCCCGAAGGTACACCTTGAGGAGTCTCAGGATGAGAAAGCACAGGACACTGGCCCCAGAGAGCAGAGGTGCACATCAAATGAATGATTTCAGTGAGCCCAGACTCTTGCATCTTCCCATACATAGACAAGTGCTAAATTCCTTAACTTGAGATGTCTGTTTTTCTTTGATTTGCAGTAATCTTTTGATGTTCTTACTACCTGTTCTTTGTTACAAAAATTCCTATATATCCTGGCTCCCCTCCTTGCCTCTTTGGGGGCAAAGAGTTATCTGAGGGGTTGTATCCCCAGGCTTAAGTCCTCAGTTTTGTCTGCTGAATAAAGCACAACTTTCAGGTTGTGAATTTTTTTTCAGTTAACAGTTATAATTTAACATATTAACTGGTAAAGGAGAAAACTATATGTTCATTTTGACAAATACAGAAAATATGTTTTATGAAACATAATTATTATTCATGATTTTCAAAAAATAATCCTCTAACAAACTAGGAATAGAAAAAAAAAAAACTTCCTTAAATAGTTACTTATCAACAGTACTAAACAAACAAAAACTTACAGCAAGTGATGTACGTAACAGTGAAATGTGGACACATTTCCCTAATGATCAAGGGTATTATCACTTTTATTTATTCTTTTTAATGGAGTTTCCAGACAGTACAGTAAATCAAGGAAAAAACAAAGTTATAAAAAATGTAAAGGAATTGTGATGCTCACTTTTATGTGCCAACTTGACTGGGTCTTAGGGTGCCGAAACATTTGGTTACACATTGTTCTGGTTGTGTGTGTTGGAAAACCCAGAGCTGGTGTGTTAAGAACATACAGATGATGACCTGCTGAATGAAGAGGCACAAGCTTCTCACACGAGCTGGGCAGGGAGCTCCCTCAGCATCCGAGTTCCAGCTTTGGGGGAGTGAAAACCCCAGGGACCATTCTGATTGAAGGTACAGAAGGTGCATTTTTAGTACACCCACACAAAGGAAGTCCCAAAGTTTACTACTAAGGGATCCCAGAAGGGGGCTGCATAGTGAGCAGAGGGAGGGCAGCCCTCTGTCCCAGGTCACCAGGAGCATAGTCACCAGCATCTGTTACTCATCAGCTGGTTTTGGGGGGAGGTCACTACCTTTTCTCAGGCTCAACTCTATGTGGTTATTTTAAAAGCTTCCCTGGGCAAAACAAGGTGGGAACTTGTGTTGGAAATCCTAATTCCTGGAATCCTAAACTCGGTCCTTATCTAAGCATCCAGACTTGGGTGTGAGCAGGATTGTCATACTGTTCAATGCCTAGGCAGCCACTCAAAATGCCTATTTTCTCCTCACAGCATGTCTGTGAGGGTGGTTTTGGATGATAGTAAAGACTGAATCAGTAGACTGAGTAAAACAGAATATCCTCTCTAATGTGGGTGGGCGCCATCCAATCAACTAAAGATCTGAATAGAACAAAGAGGCCAATAAGACGGAACTCCTGTCAGATTGCTTGAGATGGGACATGGATTTCTCCTGCTCTTGGGCTGGAATTTACAACCTCAGTTCACCTGGTTCTCGGGTCTTCAGACTCAAACTGGAACCATGCAACCATTGCGATCTCTGGTCCTCCAGCATGCTGACTACAGATCTTGGGACTTCTCAGCCTCCAAAGTTGTGTGAGCCAGTTCCTTATGGTAAATCTCTTTATATACACATTATATATATGATCTCTCTATATACCTACTTTTAAATTTTTATTTATTTTTTAGCTGCTCAATAAATTATAATTTGCCTATTTCTCCAGCCCTTCCTCTCTCCTGTGCTCCAGATCACGATATGCAGTGTCTGCTCGTCGGAGGCTTCAACATGTCCAAAGTTCATGTTCTTCCCCAAACATATTCTTGCCTCCTGTAGTTGCAATTGTGACAAATGGTGATGCCACGTTTTCAGTTATTAAAGCTAGAACCTCTTTCTTTTCCTTTCTTTGAAAAAATGTTTTAAAAACAGCTTTATTGAGATTGAATACACATACCATAGAGTTCACTCATTTAAAGGATACAATTCAGAGAAAAACAAATATTATATGATATCACTTCTATGTGGAATCAGAAAAATAATACAAATGAACTTATCCACAAAATGGAAGCACATCCATAGAAACAGAAAACAGACTTATGGTTATCAAAGTTCCTTGTGCTATACAGTAAATCTTTGTTGTTTGTCTATTTTGTATATACATATTTTTAAATTAAATTAGAATTTTAAATTTAAATTAAACTTTAAAAGTATGTACCTATACTATTTTTTTCTGTTTCTTTGGAGAACTTCTATTAACACAGGAAGAAACAGAATTTTTATTATTTGTAGAAGATAACAGTTTCTATGTATAAAACCCTAAAGAATCTATTAATAAATGATTAGCATTTATAAGGAAATTTATCTAGGTTACTGAATTTAAAATCAATATGCAGAAGCACTTGCATTCTATATACCAGTGAAAAAGCTGTTAGAAAAATGTGACAAAAGAACAAAGACACTGTTATGAGTTGAATTGTGTCCCCCGCCCCCAGAACATATGTGAAAATCCTAATTCCTGGCAACAGTGAATGTCACATTATTCGGACACAGGGTCTTTACAGATGTAATCAAGTAAGATGAGGTCATTAGGATGTACTCTAATCCAAGAAGAAGAGAAGAAACACAGGGACAGACACAGAGAGAACCCCGTGTGATGACAAACAGAGAATAGAGCCATGTAGCTCCAAGTCAAGGACTGCAAAGGGTCTACGGCCATCACTGAAAGTAGGAAGAGGCAAGAAATTTTCTGCCCAGAGTCTCAGAGGAAGCGTGGCCTTGCTCACAGCTTGTATTTGGACTCCTAGCCTCCAAGACTGTGAGCGAATAAATTTCTGTTACACTTTGTTATGGCAACTTAGGAAATGAACACAGACACCGTTAACAGTAATCATTAAAAAATTACTTCAGGGCTTCCCTGGCGGCACAGTGGTTGAGAGTTCGCCTGCCGATGCAGGGGACACGGGTTCGTGCCCGGGTCCGGGAAGATCCCACATGCTGTGGAAAGGCTGGGCCGCTGAGCCTGCGCGTCCGGAGCCTGTGCTCCGCAACGGGAGAGGCCGCGACGGTGAGAGGCCCGCGTACTGCCAAAAAAAAAAAAAATTACTTCAGAGAATCTAGCAAATGTTATGCATAATCTCTATGCAGAAGATATAATATGATATTGAAAGACATTAAAGGAGGCATAAATAAATGGAAATAATACTATCATAAAAATATCACTTCTAAATTGACTCAGATTGAGTGGAATTCCAATCAAATTTCCAATGTACATTTCCTTAGAACTTTATAAGGTAATTCTAAAATGTATTAGAATGAGCAAAACAAGTGTGGGAGTAAGTCTGTGACAGCTTTTAAATAATAATAAAATAAATAAACACAATCCCCCAATGTCTTTCAACAGTAGAAAGAACACATGAATTGTGGTTTATTCCAACAGAGGACTGCTATGAAATAGTAAACGTGAGTGACAAGGTCACATGCATAATGTGAGTGAATCTCAAAAAAAAAAAAAAAATTTTGAAACAAAGGAGAAACTCGTGGAAGACAAATAATATTGTCACGTTTACAAAACACTAGAAAACACAAAACTTAAAGCAACACATTCTTTTTTTAATTTTATTAAAGTAGAGTTGATTTACAATGTTGTGTTAGTTTCAGGTGTACAGCAAAGTGATTTAGTTATACATATACATATATCTATTCTTTTTCAGATTCTTTTCCCATATAGGTTTTCAGAGTATTGAGTATCTATTCCCTGTGCTATACAGTGGTCCTTGTTGATTATCTATTTTATATATAGATATATATGTGTATATGTAAATCCCAAACTCCTAATTTATCCCTCAGTATATTCTTAATGGATCCATCTACAAGTGATCAAATATAATGAAAATAAAGGGAATTATTATCACAAAAATATGACCTGGATTTACATCCAAGAGTGAGGGAAGGGGCTTTAGTGGTGACCAGGCACAGGGAGAGAGGGGGTGGATGCTTTGAGATACTGGAAATATTCCATTTCTTAAGTTGGTGGAAGGTAAATAGATGTTCAGGTCTATTCTCTAAAATTTACATATGTGCTCTGTATGGCCTTTTATTATAAATTTTGCAACTGGATTGGGACCACTTCTATGAGGAAACATTATGTTCTATTCACAAAAATTTAGCATTCTGTCTGGTCCAGCTGGAAATGAACTTTATTAAGAAAATTATTTGAACCTGATACTTGCAGCTAATGCTCATTGCCTGTGGAACTCCAGGTCAAGTTTTAACTTTCCAAGGCCACTTCTTGATCAATATCTCCCCAACCCTATTGCTGCTGACCGCCTATTCATCATTTACTTTAAAGTCAGGCCCCACTCTAATGATCGCTGACTACAGGAGGCCGCCTCGCCCACAACTTCATTATCATCCAGTTCACAGGGGGAGCGTTTGGTCTGGCAATGAACTGAAAGCCAGCCAAGCAAACTTATGACATTGCATACTGTATCGATCTGGATGGGAACAAAAGCAGAAGAGGTCAGTAGGATGGCATCCAAAGTCATTACTGGGCAGAAGAGAAGACTACATCAAGATGAGCGATTAATATTTTATTTTTTTTAGCCATTTTATGCTATCCTGCAGCCCCATAAATGATCCCGTATCTTGGTGTCAGAACTTTATCATAAAATGGCAATGGGACTATGATGGAAAATTCAGATCTGAGCACAAGAACAAAGGAATTAATTCTTAAATGTTTTCTTCTCTATGAGAATGATTCAGAGAGTTATAGTTTAACAAATAGTCATCTTGTTTGAAAGATGTTTTATTTGTTGTCCAAATCTGGCTTTCGTTGCCTAAATGCCCTACCTCCTCTGCCTGGCTCTCAGTGTGTGCACCACTATGGACCTAAAGCTTGTGCCTTAAAGCTGTAGGACAGTGGCTTGTTAAACTAACCACAGAGAAGTGTTGACACCGCCATAGCTGTAGCTTCTGAATATTTCTCCAGGCTGACAGCAGAGTACTAAAAATACTGCTGCTTCCTGGAGGACACTCCTGAACTGCTGGGTCGCATACCTCTCAGCTTCTAGGTGACTGAGGTCACCCCGGAGACTTCTAGCACGTGTGACTATAAATGGCAGCTGGCAGCTGGGAGAGAGCGCGGGCCTGTGTTCTCATTCTAGACTCTGTTATTAAGGTTACTGGATACTGATGATCAGACTCAGAAATCCCCCTTTGAGAGGTCCCCTTGCATCGAGGACTACAAATCCTACAACTGGACAAAAAGCATCTTTGCTTTCTGGCTGTGGAATTACCCCAGGAAACACCGTCCCTTGCTCGCTCCTTGCAGCTTTGCTAGCACCAGCAGCCTCCATCTCTAATCAATCTCCTTTGTAGCTAGCCTTTGACTTTTGCCTTTTCCTTTACATTTAGTGATGTGTGACTCTCTTGAAACCCTGCTTCTCAGATTATTGTTGCTTTGGTCCTAACCCTGAGGCCTATGCACCATGATGTCACATACCCCATCAGGACCTGGTCTGGAATGAGGCTCCATAGCATACTTTCCCTCTCCTTGCCTGTGTGTGTGTGTGTGTGTGTGTGTGTGTGTGTGCTTGTGTGTGTGTGTGCAGAATCAGCGTTCCTCCCTGCATTCCTTTCTCAGCATCCACCACATGGGATTGGTGAGGAGATGATTGCAGGACACACTTCTGAGCAGGAAGTCTTAGTCATAACTTGGTTGTTGGGGTCCCAGCTTTCTCTGAGCACAGCTCTGCGCTATCGCTTTCCCTTCAATTATTCCTTATGTCTTATCTCCTATTTTTCCTCTGCTGGGAAGCCTTCCTGCTCACCCCGACTTCCAGCAGGATCTTCCTTCAGAATCTTTAAAGCTGGTATCCTGTATTCTCATTTTACACTTCATATGAGCCAGACACCATATAAAGCAGTCTGTACATACAGGGCACCATTCCTTTCAATATCCCTCTAAGGAATTCCCTCCAATTTTCATTTTATAGATAAAGAAAATTACGGATTTAAGTAATTTGCCTAAGGCCCCACAGATCCTAGTGGTGAGTTGAATAAGAATGCTGACTTCGAACATGGAGAAGCAGAGGTCTTTCCCCTCCCAAGGGGTTTGTAAACCCAGGGGTACTTCAGAATAATGATGGATGCTCAAAGAACACAGATCCCTGGGATCCAGCAAAGCTGGATGATCAGCATCCCTGAGGGCAGAGCCAGCCCCTCCATGTGATCAGAATGGAGATTTGGCCCCTCCCTGACCCTGCGTTAAGAACCACTGCTGATTCTATCATAGTCCCTTCCTCATTCTTTTTTTTTTTTTTTTTTTTCTTGGTACGCGGGCCTCTCACTTTTGTGGCCTCTCCCGTTGCGGAGCACAGGCTCCGTACGCGCAGGCTCAGCAGCCATGGCTCACGGGCCCAGCCGCTCCGCGGCATGTGGGATCTTCCCGGACCGTGGCACGAACCTGTGTCCCCTGCATCGGCAGGCGGACTCTCAACCACGGCGCCACCAGGGAAGCCCAGTCCCTTCCTCATTCTTATACTCACTGGATCGTTCTCAATATGTTGTTTTCTATTCACAGTGGTAGGGCGGTAACCTGTGTTTATATCTACACACACATCATATATATCCGGGGGTGTAATCTGAGAAGAAGTTGCAGAACTCACGGGGGCTAAATGAGGTTAATAAGGTTATATATGGCTGTGAACACACACACACTCACACACACACACACATACACACGGATATATGACTTTATTTGGCTCTTTGAGTTTCTGCAAACTCTCAAAGTCTCAGTTTTATTATATGTAAATTGGGACTGGAAATTGGCATTGCATTTTATGTAAACCCTTCCACTTTGTACTCTGCAGGAGTTATTCAAGAGTTTTCTTAAAACTTGGTTCCTCCTCACAATCCAACAACAGCTTTATGCACAGTAACCTCAACCCTTTGCAATGTTGGAGGAAAAACCTGGCTTTTTCAGATTCATGAAAAGATAGTGAATACAAAATCATATACATTCTGCATTATTGGTGAAATATATCTGATTTTGACCCTACAATCTGACTTTAGAAAGGACCTACTAGGTAAGAGGTAATAATGACTCAGCTGTAGGAATTACACAATATGCAATGCTAAATACAGGTGCATGACATATGCATTAAAAATTTCCAGGTCATTTATACCTGAGGTGACTTAACACTTCAGAAGAAAATATTCATATATAAAGATGGACATACACAGACATGCATACTCATGCAGAAGAATTACCTTCTACGTATGTTTAGAGAAACAAAACAAACAAAAACATTAAAAGAAATTATATTGGTGCAATAAATCTCCTAATCTCCCTCTTTGATCCTTTCTTCTCTATCGAAAAGAAAAATCTTTGGACTGAAAATGGCAGAGTGAGCATTTCTTAGAATGAACTAAATAATCTCATGATGGGTAAAACGATTATAAGAGTGTACCAATTTGCTTTACATGAGTTCAAACCTCCTGACCCATCTAAATTACACAACAGTGTCTCAAGGGAATCTCTAAATGACATAACTGTCATTGATCTTTCACATTCATGTAAGGCCAAAAGAGCTTCTAAAAGACTGGAGATGGGAAATTCTATCAATATTTAAAAAGAGGAATAAGGTTTATTTCATAAACCACTCACCAGTAAGCTTCCATTGTGACCTGGCAAAAACATAAAAATCCCTTTAGACTAAAATTTCCACAGTCTTAGATGTAAGTGTTTTACCATGGTAAGGTTTCTCCCCTTCTCCCTCCCTTGCTCCCTCCCTCCCTCCCTCCCTTCTTTCTTTCTAATAAAACCTTCCTTTTAGAACAGTTTTTGCAAAGATACTACAGATTAGATAGTAAAAAAAGATAGTACAGAGTTTCCATATACCTTACAACAGGTTTCCTTTATTAGTAATATTTTATATTAATATGGCATATTTATTATGACTAATGAACCATTACTGGTATATTATTATTAACTAAAGTCCATATTACATTCAAATTTCTTTAGCTTTACCTAATGTCTCTTTTCTGTTCCAGGATCCTCATAGAGGATAGCACATCACAATTAGTTGTCATGGCTCCTTACACTGGGACAGTTTCTCAGATCATCCTTGTTTTTGACGATTTGGACCATTTTGAGGAGTTATGGTAAGATTAAAGAATTTGTAGAATGTCTCCCAATTGCAGTTTGTCTGATTAGATTGGGATTATGAATTTGTGGGGGGAAGACCAGAGAAGTAGAGTGACATTTTCATGACATCATAGCAGGAGTTCATACTATCTATATGACTTACCAATGTTGACTTTGACTTTGATCACCTGGCTGAGGTGGTGCTTATCAGGTTCCTCCATTGTAAAGTAATTCTTTTATCCCCTTCTGTACTGCACTCCTTGGAAGGAAGTCACCACATGCAGTCCACAGTGAGGAGTTGGGGGTTATGCTCCTCTTTCTTTATTTTATTTATTTTCTTTTTGTGGTACATGGACCTCTCACTATTGTGGACTCTCCCGTTGCGGAGCACAGGCTCCAGACGCGCAGGCTCAGCGGCCGTGGCTCACGGGCCCAGTCACTCCGCGGCATGTGGGATCTTCCCGGACCGGGGCACGAACCTGTGTCCCCTGCATCGGCAGGCGGACTCTCAACCATTAAGCCACAAGGGAAGCCCTATGCTCTTCTTTCTTAAAGCAGAGGATATGTACATAAATTATCTGAAAGTTTTCAACAGGGGAGATTTGTCTCTTCTTTCCTGCTACTTCTTATCCCATCATTTATTTGTAATATCATAGACCCTTAGGTATTTATTTATACCTGGAGTTATAATCCAATAATACTTTATTATTTCGTTGCTCAAATTGTTCCAGCTTGGCCAGTGAGAGTTCTTTCACTTGCTTTCTGTGTCTCCATGATATAGCTCCACTGTGGGGAGTGAGGGGTATGTGTGCGTGTATGTGTGTGTGTGTGTTTGTTTCTTTGTTTGTTTTGAGTATCTCCTTGCTTTCTGGTATTTCAAGATTCTACAGGCTTGTCTTGCATACTTCCTGCCCCAAACCTAAGATCATTTCTCCAAAGAACCTTGTTCCCTTTACTGAAGAATAGTCTTAGAAACCAAGGTCTGTGTTCTAGGTACTTCTTGATACTTGGGTATAGATTTTTCCAGGATTTTTTCAGCCCTCAAAGCAAAGGAATATATGCATGTATACTAACTCATATCCTGCATGCAACCAATTGTGTTTATATTAAAATATATATATATACATATATGTTCACACGTATATATAAAGTTTATGTATATATATATATATATATATATATATATAAAGCTAAACATGAGTCCATATAGTCTCCGACTATATTCCATTAGCACATGGATCATTCTAGCTTTATTACCTTGTTTATCCATGGTCTCCCACTCCAACAGTGAGAAACCTGGCTCCTGGTTTCACCACCATTCATTTACTTAATTGTTCAATTTCAGCATATGTGTAGAGCGGTATCAGAATTATTAACCCGAACCTTCATGGTAAACAACTTTATCAACTAGAGTATTGTGTTCTTATAGATCCTTTTGCTTTTAGACTTACAGGCTGTACTCATTTCAAAAATTACTTATATAGGCATCTTTCATCCAGCTCCCTTTAGCCAGGTTGCTTTGTATATTAGTAATATGTTTAGATACTTATGTCATATTCTACATTCCATCCTGGAATCTTCTGACTTCTTAAATGATTTCTTTTTGATTTACATGCATTAACGTTCACTGTTTCTGCTATAAAGTTTTACTGGTTTTGTGAAATGCAGTGTGTCATTTGTTCACCATTACAGTACTATACAGAATAGGTTCAATGTCTTAAAAATTCCCCCATTCTGGGGCTTCCCTGGTGGTGCAGTGGTTGGGAGTCCGCCTGCCGATGCAGGGGACACAGGTTCGTGTCCCGGTCCTGGAGGATCCCACATGCCACGGAGCGGCTGGGCCCGTGAGCCATGGCCGCTGAGCCTGCGCGTACGGAGCCTGTGCTCCGCCACGGGAGAGGCCACAGTAGTGAGAGACCCGCGTACCGAAAAAAAAAAAAAAAATCCCCCCATTCTGAAATATGCTTCACCTATTTCATTATGAAATGTGCTCCACCTATTCAACCCTTTCTCCCTACCTCCAAGCCCCTGCCAGCTACTGATCATTTTACCCTCCTAAGTTTCTATCATTTTTCCTTTCCCAGGGTGTCATACTAATTAGAATCATAGGACTCACACAGTGTGTAGCGTTTGCAGATTGACCCTTTTTGCTTAGCAGTATGCATTTAAGATCCATCCATGTATCTTTGTGAGTTCATAGCTCATTTATTGTTATTACTAAATGATAGTCCACTGCATGAATGTTTGCTTATCCATACATCTATGAAAGGATTTTTGGGTTTGCTTCCAGCTTTTGCTGATTATGAATAAGGGTGCTGTCAGCATTTGTGTTAAGTTTTCCCGTGGACAGAACTTTGCAAATTCGTAGGGTAAAGACCTAGGAATATGAATGCTGAATCATATGGTAAGAAGATGTTTTGTGTTACAAGAAACTAATAGGCTACATTTCAAAGTGGCTGTGTCATTTTACATTCCCATGGGCAAAAGAACTAGCTTTTGTTTCATGATAGTTCATATTAATTTTCTGGTTTCCAACTTTATTGATTTCTGCTCTAATTTTTATTATTTATTTTCTTCTGATTGATTTAGGCTAAACTCACTTTTTTTCCCCCTAGCTTCCTAAAGTAGAGGCTTAGATTATTGATATTAGATCTTTCTTCTCTATTTTTGTAACTTTACTGAGATACAATCTCATGCCATACAATCTACCCAGTGCACAATTCAATATTTTTTAATATATTCACAGAGTTTTGCAACTACCATCGCAATCAACTTTAGAACATTTTTCTTACCTGAAAAAGAAATCCCATGCCCTTGAGCAATCTTCCACCAAGATCCCCATATTCTCCAACCCTAAAAAAACACTAATATTCTTTCTGTCTCTGTACATTTGCCTATTTTGGACATTACGTATAAAATGAGTCATAAGACATGTGGTCTTTTGTGACTGCCTTCATCTGCTGAGTGTAATATTTTCAAGGTTCATACATGTTGTAGTATGTGTCAGTACTCCATTACTTTTATGGACAAATAATATTTCACTGTATGGATATACCACATTTTGTTTATCTGTTCATCAGCTAATGGGCATTTGAATTTTTTCAATCTTTTGGCTATTATGACTAATGCTTCTGTAAAGATTTGTGTTCAAGTTTTTATGCATATGTATTTTTTTTTCTCTTGATTATATACCTAGGAGTTGAATTGTTGGGTTGAATGGTAACTCTACAATTCACTTGTTGAGGAGGCACAGTGCTTGCTTATATGAGTGGGTTTCAGTTCTATGTCAGCTCACAGAATTATTCAAACAAGCCAAACAAGCCAATCACATCTTCCCATGGGAACCAGGGTCACCACGCCCAGACTTTTTTTTTTTTTTTTTTTTTTTTTTTGCGGTACACGGGCCACTCACTGCTGTGGCCTCTCCCGTTGCGGAGCACAGGTTCCGGATGTACAGCCTCAGCGACCATGGCTCACGGGCCCAGCCGCTCCGCGGAATGTGGGATCTTCCTGGACTGGGGCACGCACGAACCCATGTCCCCTGCATCGGCAGGCAGACTTTCAACCACTGCGCCACCAGGGAAGCCCTACACCCACACTTTTGATACTATAAAGCCTGTCTTTCACAGACCCTGATTATTCACTCTGTACCTGACTTTACTCTGGCACTGTACATAGCATTCAACATGTCGTCTCAACTTCTTCTCTCTCATGTGTGGGACTAATAAACCAATGTTGATATTACTCATCCAGTGTTGGGTGTCATCTGTTTGGTTATCTTCTTAACCCCAAAGTGGGAGTCCTCCCTCACTAACACAGTGAAAAGGAAGTGATTAAAACAGAGTGTTCTACAATCTCATGATTGACTCTCAGTATTTTAGTCGGCCTGTGTCTGTGGACTGTGTACTTCACACATTGTTTTTCTCGCAGTGGTATTGTGACCTACCTTAGATGAGACAAGAAAGCCAGAAGGGACTGGAGTGGGCAGAATTACTTTCTACCATCTGGAATAAGGCTCTGGAAAAAAGTCTTTTCCTCCCAAAGTATAGGCTTTTATTATATAGACCACTCTGGGCATATTTTACAATTATTACACTTTTCCATCCTCTGTGAGAGACACGAGTGACTCTTTATCTGCTCGGATTACTGGAGGTAAAAGCCACACAATTATAGAGACACCATAGAACTGAGGCCTGCCGGAGTTTCTCTCTTTAACATTATGTGTCAAAATTACCATTTAAGTGTTCCTACCAGTTTATAGCTCCAGCATCTTCTACTCCCGGTAAGAATATCTCAGCTGTGACTTTGGATTTACCTGTCTCTCCCAGTTGCAGTTGGTACTCAAATTTTTGTTCTCTGATGGGTCCAAGAATAGACATTGATTTTTCAGTTTGTTCAGCTTTTTCTTGTTGTAAGAATGTGAGTGACTTGTAAGGGGGACTTCTAAACTCTGTATGTCATAACTGAAACCAGAAGTGCTGTACTTTTTCTTTTTTAACTTTCTGACTCATATACTCTTTAATTACTCAAATGCAAATTTGCATGTGATCAGTGTCATTTAAGCAAGAGCAGATCTGTAATCTGTCTGTATTTTCCTTCTTCTCTTTGAACAAGCTGTGGAGTCTTAATTTAAGTTACCATCAATTCATGCATAATTCAGCCTCTGATGATACAGAGATGGCAACTAATTCAAGAGATTAATTTAGCTCTATACACATCCTCTGAGAAACCCATTTATATAGTAGTATCATGAGGTGAGCCTCCTGCTTGTTTTAGAGAAACAGAAATCCTAACTTGCAAACTTGCTTATTTGCTCTACAACAAACTCTTCAAGAGATAATTTTCATGCCTTTCTAGGAAAGCACACATGGAAGTTTGTTGGTCTGTCTAGGAAAACACACATGGAAGTTTGTTATTGTTTTATTTTGATTTTTAAAAAAAAATTGTAATAGAGATACTCCCTAGAGGCTGTGGCTCGAGATGTTCTAAACGCTTTCATTCTTCTTAAAAAATATTTATTTATATTATTTTAATTGAAGTATAGTTGATTTACAGTGTTGTGTTAATTTCTGGTGTACAACAAAGTGATTCAGTTATATATGTATATATATATTATTTCTCATATTCTTTTCCATTATGGTTTATTACAGGATATTGAATATAGTTCCTTGTGCTCTACAATAGGACTTTTTCATTCTTAATTCCTCTTTTTGATATTCAAATATATAGACAAGTATACAAAACACAAATATTCCACTCAATGAATCAACAGAAAGCTAAGCCCTTTTTAATTATGATTATGACCCAGATTAAAAATAAAATTAAATAATCACGCAAAAATCCCCTTCACACCCCAAATTCCCATTACCCCAAAAATGCCCATTGAGGATATTGTTTCTTTAACAATTTAATGATTGTCTCAAGATTCAATTCAAGACAATACTTCCATGAACTCTCCACCAAAAAGTAAGCCCAAAGGAGGAAGAGCTTCCCAGAATGTAAATGATTGGATGTCAAAGACTCATGCTGTCTTTCTCTGAGTAGTGCCAAAGGTCAGTTCTTATATGAAAGTTTTGCTCTTATTTTCTAAAAATCATGATAACCCTTTTCTTAAGGAAAAAAGACACAGATTACCTCAATATTCTGAATGAAAGAGCATTACCATCAACTCTTCCAGAAGACTCCTTAGTAACAGAGAAGTGCCTATTTCAGGCTGAATTCACAGTCCATTCTCAAAAGGAACATCTGAAGTTGATCTACTGAGGTGCTGAAAGAAAATGGTAAAACTTCCATTTATATAAAACTTTATAACGTTCTATTTGTGTATATAATATACACTCTATATTGTGCATTAACACTACTGTGTATAAGATTTATGGATCACAGCATCAATATATGAAGGACACAGAATATTCATGTAATAAAACTTTGGAGAACACTAATGCCTATTATTTGGGGCAGTTGTTTTCTTTTGAGTTTCATATAATTTAAGATCCCTCCTATTAAAGAATACAGAGGTCCCGGGGGGCTGTGGGCTCAGGGGCTTTTAAGGCAGCAGGCCTGCTGGTCCATGAGGCTCTGTCTCTGCTAGCCTAGTTCGTCGGACTAAGGTGTGTCCCAGTACTGGTGTTGACAAGCTGGTGGGTGGGTACAGGTCCCAGGGTTAATGAGCTAGAGGGAGGGTTCCACAACGGCACTTGCCAGCCCAGTGCCCACGTGATAGATCCAACTTCCACAAATGGCTGCTGCCACTGTCTCTGTCCTCAGGGTGAGCCCCAGCTGCCTTCTGCTTCTCCAGGAAACTCTCCCAGATCTGCAGGTGGGTCTGACCCAGCCTCCTTTCAAACTACCGCTTCTGCCCTGGGTCCCAGAGCATGTGAGATTTTGTGTGTGCCCTTTAGGAATGGAGTCTCTATTTCCCACAACCTTCTGGCTCCTCTGAGAATAAGCCCCACTGGCCTTCAAAGCCAAATGTTCTGAGAGCTCATTTTCCTGGTGCAGGACCCTTTGGCCAGGGAGCCTGGTGTGGGGCTTAGACCACTCACTCCTTGGGGAGAACCTCTGCAATTGTAATTATTGCTGGTGGGTCACCCACCTGGGGGTGTGGATCTTGACTGTACAGCATCTTTGCTCTTCCTACCCATCCTGTTGTGGTTCCTTCTTTGTATCTTTAGTTGTAGAAGATATTTTCTTCTATTCTTCTGTTTTTTGTCATCAATAGTTTCTCTGTAAATAGTTGTAATTTTGAGTTGCCTGTAGAGCATGTGAGCTCAGGGTCTTCCTACTCTGCCAGCTTGGCCACTCCCATGGTTTTTATATATATTTTAAATTGGTGTATCAAATATACAGACAAGTGCACAACACATATATGTTCCATTCAGCGAATTTTCAGAAAACAGCCCTCTTTTTAATAATCACCAATTTAATTAATTAAATTATCACTTAAATCTCTCATTAACCCCCTTAAATGGCCAGCTCACATCCATTCCCTCTCACTGTTTCCATCTGTCTCTCTAAGGCAATGATTATTTAGTGTTCTAGTAATACAATAATTTGGCCAGTTTTGACTTGTACAAGTGTCATATAATATGCATTTGTATTTGCCTTCTTTGGCTTAACCTTGTCTGTGATATTATTCATGCTATTAATTTTAGATATCAATTGTTATTTTTCATTGTTCTATGATATTCCATTGATAGATGAATATACCACAGTTTATTTATTTACTCATTCTGCTATGGGTGGACATACGTATTATCTCCAGTTTGGGACTCTTATGAATACTGCTGTTCTGAATTATCTACACATGCACATGAACAAGGATTTATTTTTTAAACATGTCAAAGTCTGGAATGGCTAAGTCATAGGGCATATGAACAATCATCTTTTCTGGATAATGTCAAACTGATTTCCAGGGTGGATGTACTGATTTAAACTTCCCCAACAATGCAAACAAAGAAAACATAGACATAATTATGAGAAGAATAAGACCTATACAATATAAGTGGAGATATTTTAATATAATTTTCTCAGTAACTAATATAATAAGTAAACAAAATTAATGAAGATATAGACAGTCTTATAAAACACCCAGCTGACTGGCTCCAATTGAAAAGAAAGACAATATCAAGTGCTGACAACAATGAAGAATTTCATAAAAAAATACAACTTCAAATTTCTATTCATTTCTTCCATGAAGACTTTTCTGTTCCTTCCTTCCTCAGCAGAATGAGCACTTTCTCCTTTGTGCCCTAACTGTATCTTACAAAACGTTTTAACTTACATGCATGTTTCGTCCACTTTTCTGAGCTTCATGAGGGCAGATATCTCAAATATTTAGTAAAGCCCTAAACAAGTAATAGGAATACAATAAATGATTAGTGAGGCAAAAGAAAACTTTTCAGCCATATATTATCAGCTTAGAATCAATGGATTGACACTGCACAGCATGAGTGTACTGAAACCTGTACACAGTATCAACAGTTGTTTAAGAGAAGAAAGATTAAAAAAATGGGTGAATTGTTGTCCTTCCAATAGAAATTGGCTAACTGTGCAAAGGATTTCAGTCCTTTCGTACAAATCTCAATCTTCTTAGGTACCAGGCTTATGTCGATTTATTGATTCTCATTTCTCATGTATTACTCTTTCTGGGCATCAGACAGTAAGGACTTGTTAGTATATATATGAGGAAGTTACATCACAGGTATGCTTGGATACATTCATTATTAAGTTTTCCACCATAAAATGAAAGAAAGGAAGAAAGAAAAGCTCAAAGCAATGCAATTACAGTGTAAAGCAATCAAAAGAAATTTGTGAGAGAAAGAAGTTTGTGGTACATACTACAATGGAGAGGTCCCTTTATTTTATAAATTACATATCTGAAAGGTATTTGAAAGAGAACTGTGTGTTCCAGGAAGTCCTTCTGATCACATTGACTACAATGTGAGAAATTAAGAACAAACAGCCCAGAATTCTAGAGGCTGATGAATGATCTAATCCAGTCTGGATATTTATGTGATAGATTGCTTTTATCTCACCCCATGAGCAGAGGAGCTTCAGATACGCAAGGAACACTTTTAAAGAGAGAAAATTAAAGAACCAGGTGACTATATAATCAATGCCTCATTTTGATTCATTAGTTAAGAGATGTCTCACATAGAGCAGACTAGTCAAGGTGCATCCTTCTGAGTCACTGCATCTTTCTGAGGGATATGACCACTCCCACCAACCCTGCTCTGATGAGGCATCCCATGTCTGCCTTTCAGTACAACACCTGTTCTTGCCCTTGGGGGCCACAGCCAATTGGTTGAAAAACCAACATCAAATTCACGAATCACTAATCTATGCAAAATGATTGATGACATGTGAGGGGCTTTTCTTTGAAAGTTTAATGCAGGCAAGGGCAATGGTAATCAACTGAATAATTATTTCCCTGAGAAATTTGAACCAGAGATATTAGGCTTGTTAATTAATTGGGGAAAATTAAAAGCTAAAGAACACATAGAGAAGTCAGTAAGTGGGGACAATGAGTAAAGTGGAGTCAAGAGCTGTGACTATATCAGAATCTCCAAAGATGGCATCTTCAATCCTTCCTTCCTTGTAAATATATGCCTCTCTTACCCATTAGGAAATGGCGTTTATTCCTGGCTTTCCTCTTGTATCTAGGTTTGCCTCATGACTTTCTTTGATTAATAGAATGAAATGAAGCCTGGAAGTCTCTGCTTTTGCTCTTTAAGTGATTTGCCAAGCAAGAAGTCTGAGCACTCAGAGACGCCATGATGTGAGGAAGCCACGATGGTACAAGAGGTCATATGGAGGAGTGCTGTGATACAAACATGTGAGTGAAAACTTCTTAGACCTCACAACCTAACCCAGCTGAGGGCAGCCTCAGGCAACGCCACGTGGAGCAGAGGAGTCATGTGTCAGCATTCGGTCAGCCCAAAGAATCATGAAAAATAATAAATGGTGGTTGTTTTATGTTACTGAGTTTTGGGGTTGTTACTCAGCATTAGATAAATGTGAGCAATGAGTAAGAAGACATGATTAAGCAGGAACAAAAACCAGAGAAAATATGTCCTCAGGAGAGATTGATTGACATGGGTAGAGGCAGAAACAGTACAGGATGAGATAGAGATGGCCCAAGCATATTAAATGGCTGAGCCCTCACAGGGACACAAGGTCTTTGCTAGATAAGGATGTCAGCAGTAGGTGCAAAGACCTCCAGTCTTCATCTGTTAGTTATTTTAAAGGTTTCTGTTTAAAATAATCATTTTTCTCTCCTCCCTCCTTACCTTTATTCTCCACCTAAATAAAATAGAGATGGTTTGACATCACTGTTTCATGACCGGTAAATGCAAAATTAACTTTCTCAACAGTGTTGCAAAAATTAATTTGGGGGAAGGACATTGTTAAATTAAGACTGCAGTTGAAGTGGTTTAGATGGTCTAGTGGGGTCTGGACACTCCTTTTCCTGCTGTGCTGGATTTTTGGCTTCATGGAGGGTCACCTCCCCTAACCCTCCATTGTTCAAGGGACAAATGTATTTAATTTTTCATCAAACAGCTTTCATTCTTTTGACCTCATTATGACTGAAAACTATTACAAGATAAGAAAAAAGGTGTTACCAAACAATAAACAAATAGTTGTTTATGCACCGTATAACAAATGACCAAACCTCTGCAGCAAGACTGCTTGGAGTCACCTCTGTACATCTACCTCTAAACCATGATGCTCAGTCCTGTATTTTCCCCACCACATTCTATCTATAACTAATAAACTCCCATCATTTCCCACTGACACCACTTACTGCAGGCTTGGTGGCTTTGTGCATCTTGCAGATTTTGACAGGGGCCATGGCAACACACCAAGTGGCCATCAGGGACAACTAAAAAGAATACTTCCTCTCCTACATCCTGAGAAGCTGGCCATAGCCAGCTGCTCCTGCCTGAGGGCACATTGTCTTAAGGTGTGTCCCCTGAATGTGCCCTTGTGCCTGGAGAGGATATGGCAAAGAAAGATGTATTATGTCTGATAATCTTTCACATTAAATCACACATAAGGTCAGAACTATTTTCTGCAAGCATCTTGTACATTATTAGAAGAGACCATGAAAGAAGCTTAAAGTACAAAGCAGAGATGTAACAAACTTCTCCTGGCTGATTTTCATGTAACTTTAACAATAATACTTGGTTATGACTCCATTAACAACAAGTTCAAAATCAGGCAAAACTAATCTATAGTGTTAGAGGTCAGAATATTGATTTCTTCCGGGGAGACTTCAACCGAATGTGCCTGGAGAGTCTAGGTTGCTGGAAATGTTTTCTGTGTCTTGATTTTGTCAGCAGTTACACAGGTGTGTACATATGCAAAAGGCATTAAGCTGTACGTTTAAGGCTTTTAGACTTTCCTGTATGTAAGCTATACCTTAATTTTAAAATATAATAAAATGAAAAAAATAATACTGGACTAAATATGGAAAGTCAATGGAGAATTGCAAAGCCATATGGAAACCCAGGATAACAGGCACGAATCCAGACTATTTCAAATAAAGACTAAACCAAGATTTATAATCATCTTTCCTATAATTCGAGTCAGAGAGCTCCAAAAATTACTTTTTCTCAATGATTTTTTTCAAGTCTTCAGTACACTCTCCCAAAAACGAAATTTCTCCAATCTCACTTTCAAAAATAAATAAATAAAAAATAAATGTCATTCTAACCAAACACACAGTAATAAAACTTTATGTATACAGGTGTGTTTCATGTTAGAAACCCTGGAATTGCCAAAAATAAAGTAACAAATTTACAAAGCAAGAATGTCGGTAATAATGAGGGATGTACCTGTAGCATTATGTGAGCATAGGAATCCACAGCCAAGATCCTTGGTCTTTAAAACAGTATTTAATGGTTAATAATGAACTTATACATAAAATTTCCACTATATATATGTATTTTTTATTGAAGAACTATAGTTGATTTACAATGTTGTGTTAGTTTCAGGTGTACAGCAAAGTAATTCAGTTATACATATAAATATATCTATTTTTTTCAGATTCTTTTCCCTTTTAGGTTATTACAAATTATTGAGTGTAGTTCCCTGTGCTATACAGTAGGTCCTTGTTGGTTATCTATTTTACATACAGTACTATGTATACGTTAATCGCAACAATCTCAATATGCTGTCCGTTATATATTTAATGCCTAAAGTAAGATACATTTACATGTCAAATTTGAAGTATCACTTACTAATTCCAAAGACTTGTATATTCTAATTCCATAGTTGTTGGAAAACAATGAAAGGAATTTAACATTGCCCTGTGGTCTCACTCAGTCATCTTGCCTCTCCAAGATGTGGCACGGTGACAGGAGCAGGGAAGAGTGACTAGCAAACTTAGTAATGAGTATTTCATTTACATTTCTGTTTTAAAAGAAAATAATTTATGAGTAAAAGTATTATGTCATCTGCATTGAACTTTGATAAAACCATGATCAGTTAATTTTGGAATGAGCACATGAAAGCCATGATACCCATGGGACAGAAATCTAATGTTAGATGGAAATTAACAAAACCAGGTATTACCAAATAATATTTAGATTGATCTAGCTCTTTACACTTCTCAAAGTGTCTGAATTTCACACTCACTCATTGATCCTCAAAATAGCTATGTGATAAATAGGAGGACACTTTCATCTCTACTTGTTGGAGGAAAACCTGAAGTAAACAACAAAGGTTGAGCCTGGAAGGACCTTAAGGAGCTTCACATCCAGGTGTCCTCTATCTTATCACTTATACTATACCACTGCCTTTAGTTCTATTGGCTTTAAAAATTACAAATTAAGAAGAATGTCTTAAAGAAAACAAGAATTATCAGATTTGACAGCAAAGGCATAAATAGACTCTTTTGCAAATTTATATCCCCATGTTGGTATAGCACACAAGATTAAAGTGAAAGTCACACACTGTTTTGGCTTTAAAGGAATTTGTATATTTTCTATGACTAGAAGGTAATCTTGATTCAAGTTTTATCTGCACTGTTTAACCTCAATCCTGATTCACTCTTTTGCTGGCGTCCCATCAACTTGAAAATTTACCCCCACTATTCATAGTGAAGATGGTCTATCTGCTAATTGCCCAAACTCCAGAAACAAAGAATTCTGGGCCTTGTGTGGTGTCTTTTGAAATCTATGGGAAGCAAAGCTGCTTGATTCCCCTTAAACTATCACAGGTCAATGAAGAAACAAGGTACAGCATTAATAACTCTGGAAACATGTATTCAATTAGGGGTGCAATAAAGAGGTAAAAGAGGGAGATTTAAGATGAAGGCTGGACTCCAAAGTCCAAAGGCTGAAGTTTGAATTCTGATTCCATCTGGGGAGACCCCATGGGTTACCAGTCTCTCTCAGCCATCTGTAAAATGAAGAATATTAATAATTACTTATATTATTCCCAGAATAACTGGGAAGATTAAGTGTGGAAAATGTATGCAAAATGCCTAGAACACTCTAGAAATGACATCTATTATAACAGGCGGAATAGAAGCATTAACCATAGGAGGTATAAAATAAAAGTATGTCAGGTAGTAAAGAGCAGAAACTTGTTCAAGGGCAAAAGGGAGATAGACCACTTCCCTGGCCTCTCTCTTGCTACTCCGTAATGACTGAATAATCTTTGTTTTCATAATGCCATGTTTGAATAGCTCTCTGATTGCCAGCACAACATAATTACAAAATGACTCTGTTAATGGAAGTTTTAGATCATTTTTCACATTTTGCATCCAAATTCATTGATTATGCATAAAGAAGTCAGGAAAGCCTTGTGGCTTTATTAAATTGATAGACATCTAATAACTTCATTATCTACAGAAACAGATGTTACCTCAACTGAAAACAAATTATCTTATACACAGGGAAGAAAATTAAAGCATCAAACACTATGGAGATCTTTAGAATGACCATATTGAGGCTAAGAGGAGAGAGAAAAACAACAAAACATCAGGACTCCTGATTTGGGCTCAATTCTTTAATGTTTTCCAAATGGTTTTCTTCGTGGATATTTTTTTACATCTCATTTGACTTCAGTTTAGGGGTCTGTGCAAACACACACACACACACACACACACACACACAGAATTCGGTGATGTTCAAATCCAGAAGGTGATATTGAGGTATTTCCTTCTTTCCGATCACAGTGAACTGTGATCTTATTTGTCCTGAAAAAGGAAATGGCATTGCCCACCTTCATTCAGTCCTCTGAAAATAAAATCTCTGCCAAAGAGTAACTACTAACACAAAGAGTCCCCAGAGTTTTTTGATTTGTTTTGTTTTGTTTTGTTTTTCTTTCCTGGTGTTCCCAGCCTTTTTCTTAGAACACTTGCTTCCAGGTTATTTCTTCTGTTGACTATCCTAGCCTCTGGTTCATTGTTAACTTTTACCTTCCAAAAAGAGGATCAGGTCAAGTGGCCAATTTCCTCAGTATATCCTTGGCTTTCCTTTGACACTGAGTAAGTTTTATCCCTTGTTAGAAACACATCAGTTTGCCAGGGATAAACACCTATTCCATTATGACCTGTATCCAGAGCTCTTTACCTTGATAATACTGAACCCCACTTCCATCTTGGGGAACATCTATTTTGTCTCTTAAATCCATAAGGTGGAACTGGATTATATTTTTAATAACCCACAGCATGTAGTCATGAAATCACGGAAAATTAAAGTGGAAAATGACCTCAGAGGTAATGTATTCCTAGATCCTATATCATGGATGGAGAACTGAGGCCAAATTATGTTAAAGAATGTGTCTGATTTTATAGACAGGAAAGGAGGCATTATCAGAATTATCACCTGAAGATGCTGCATCTAAGTGGATTGAGGGGCGGGGGCTGGGTTTGAGAGGACTGCTCAAGATGAAATACTGAGGAGATACTGAGGAGGAGATACTGAGGAGCCTGTGATGCAGGACACAAAGACAACTACAGCACACATGTAATGCAAGGTCATTGATGATGGCAAAGATTGACAGGCACACAAAATGACACACCTGAGGAGGGAGGCATTTGGGGGCTCTGGGTAGGAGGGTGGTGTCTGGAGTTCTGCTGGAAGTTAGAGGGAGCAGAATAGAATGACTGTGTCTATCCTTCTTTTCATTAATAGTTATAATAGCGACCACTTACTGGGAAGTTACTGAAGCATTGTTCTAAAACCCTCATTTGTATTAACTCATTTATCCTTACAACAATCCTGTGGGCAAGTATTCTTAACTTCATCTTACAGGTGAAGAACCTGGGGCCCAGAGCAGGAGGTGGTGGCCCAAGCCTTACCGTGTGCTCCTCCCCAGGGAGACTGGCTCCAGAATCCCAGTCTTAACCAAACCATTGCACTGCCTCTCTATGTCCCATTGCCAGGACTGGTGTCTGGCACTACATACATATTTAGGGTCAGTTGTATCTGACATCAGAGTGAGCCAGAATTTAGCTGCTGTGAACCTGGAAATTTTACTAACAACTCAAGGCTCATTTCAAATTCCTCTCCATACATTCTCCCCCAAATCCCTGTGCTGTAAATCTGGAAAGTCTTCCATCTAGATTGCTGACCTGGGAGCCAATTGCTAAAGGCAGAGGAGACAGGCTCATCTACAGCTCCTGGATTATCTGAGTTGTTCATCATCCATCATCGTTCTAACGGGTTGATGTGGCTGAAAAGAATCAAGTGCCAGAGGGAGATTCTTTTTATTACTCCTTTACTTTTGATTTGTTTTCTGATTGACACTGCTACCCATGGCATGGCAGGATAGCACTTATATTATTCCATGTGTGTTTTTTACAGATGCATTGGAAAGATTTCCTGTACTCCATACATAGCCCATGGGAGCTAAGGGAGCCCAGATGTCTTACAACTTGGGGCTCAGCGGTGATGGAGAAACCCTATCTCTCTAGAAGTTTGGAGATTAGTTCTGGGCTTCTGAGTTGTTGCTGTTGTTCCCGTCATACCCATAGATCAATACTCAGAGGGAAACCACAAAGATTCAAGACACATAAGTCAGTCTGTCTTCAAGAGGAAAATATTTCTTAAATGCAAGTGATTGCAGCTGGGGACAGTCCTGCAACCACCCCTGCCCATCTTAGGAAGGAGTGCTGTCATGTGCATAATGCCTGCTCTGCAAGAGTTTAAACTTACCAAGGCCAGGAGCACTAATCTAAATATGAGTGGTCGTATAACAGAGCTGTTCCTGGGCAGGATTAGAAAGTAAGTAAAGTTGTCTTCTACCATCTGCCATTAGACCGATAGAAGGCATTCAATGATGGTCATATTGCCTGTGCCCACAATCCTAAACATATTTCCAACCCTCACCACAGAGGATAAAAAACATTCATCATATTACTAGGAATTAAGTATCATTAGCCTCATTTTCACATGAGCATAACAAGCCTCAGAGCTCAATTGCCTAACTCTAGAGTGAAGCTCCTTCTCCTTTGTCCACTTCTGTTCCTGAATTGTCATCTCTAACCCATTGCATTGATGTTCTCCCCCTTTCTTTGGCTTTATGACGAGCTTCTGAGCATATGCTCACCTTCTGAACCTACCCATACCAGTCATTTCTTGGGTATTGCTCCCCATTGCTTTCTCAAACTCAAGAGCATCTTGATACCGAACTTGTATAGGACGTGAAATTTGAATGATTCTTTGAATGAACTAATTTTAGCACCTGTCCAGGGAGAAGGTTACATACACACTGCCACTATAAGTGTATCTGTGGGGACAGTAGTTTTACTTGTGGACACATGTTTTTGATCACCCTGCAGGCAAAAGTAGCACATGGTTACTGTCTTCCTCCTTTCTTGGGATTTGGGCTGCAAGATTATTGGACAGGCAGATATACAGAAAACTAGTCCAGCTCCTCTTGGTTTGGAATTATGTCAAAGAGTTTTCACTTCTCAAACACTAATGGTAACAGTAGGGGAAAAATCTAGAAAGATGACTAACCTGACACTCTGAAAAAAGCATCATTTATTCATTAATTCACTTGCTCATTCATCCAGTCTTTCCACAAATGATTCTGAGTGCTTAACAAACCCAGGACCCTGTGCTAGGAATTGCGCTATGGAGATGAGTGTGCCTTTCCCTGTCAGCCCCATCCCCATTATGAGTTTACCGACGAATGGGAAATATACCTAAAAATGTACAGTCTATCATAGCACAATTGTTACATGCAAGAGGAAGCCCAGAGTGCCAAGGAACACCATACACAAACTAAGGGACCCAAGAAGATTTCTCAGGGAAGCTGAAGAGAGAACTAAATCTTCAAGGAGACAGAGGAATTATGGCATTTTGAGGGAAGAGGACATGTCCCACAGAACAAAGAAATGTGAGAGACTATTGGAGGTGCCCTAAGTTGTTCCATGCTTATGTTGTTGGTGACAGTGGATGTGTGGGAGAGAGTGTTTGGGGAATGGAGAACTATAAGGCCAGGGCATTTTGCAGTGATATTAGCTTAAAGGATCCTATCAGAGGAGCAACAGAGGATAATTCAGAAAGAGGGATGATCAGGGAACCAGGAAGGCTGGGTTTTCTGTCCTTGGAGGAAGAGATAAAGACTCAACGATAAGATTAGTGTGTAACAAGCTCCTTGCAGGTTTTATTCTCTGGCATCAGGTGGTGAGGTAGAATTTGGCAGCAGGGTACAATTCAGGGATCAACATCAGTGGAAGAGAGGGTGAGAATCTAATACTGGGCACAAGGAAAACCTGAAAGGACAATCAGAGATTTATTGCTTTGGATTGAAACTGATTGACAGTTAGTCGTTAGAAGCGGGCTGCTCTGGGACAGATGTGTCCTTGGGCAGACAGTTCTTTGCAGCTGAGGCAAACCCTACAGTGGCTGGGGAATGTCTGCTGACCACATTCTCAGTATCTGGGGAAACAAGGCCTTCCTTGAAGGGCTCTGGTCTGCATAGCTCTATGTCACCCTAAACACCTTGTATAGGGAACACCAAGGTTTCTTATTTCTTCCTTACAACAACTCCATGGAACTTTACAGATTAAGAGATTGTGATTCAGAGAATCCATTTCTCATGGCCACACAGGCTGTTCCTGATGCCTCTGTGTCTCCCACTTCTTCCACACTTTCCCCTGTTTTCTGCACTGTGCAACATGAAAAGTGTTGGAGACCTGTAAGGTTTTCCTGAAAATTGAGATCTAATTGGGAGGAAAAGATTGAAAAATACGAAACTGTGCAAAAGAGTCCTTAGTCTTCACGTCTAGAGTGGTTAAAATTCTAACTATTTCCAAGAAAGAGTGAACTCAGAGTGGGTTGAGATGATTTGGGAGTTTTAAATGAGGCCAGAGTTTCATTGGGCTGGGAGGATTGTATTTGGATTGCTATAAACAAAATGATTCCAAAAGTAGTAATGTCATATTATGGGATAAAAATCATTTAGTCACTCCTTTGGGATCAGTATCAGAGCTTGGTAATTCCTACCAGGGTCAGAAATTTAGAAACCCCAGAGAATCATGCCCAAAGGAACTTTAAATTTGTTGTTAAATTCATTTTTAAAATCATATCTTAAAATTGCAAGAATAAATCCAAAATGCTATCTGTTTATATTTTACTCTGAATGGTTAAAACTGCAGTGAAATGTAGTCTACAATGACATTTGCTTTTTAGCATACAATTTCCACATAGCTATTTTCCCTCACATTTATCTGCACACATTTTTTTTAACAACTTATATGTTACACCACAGAAGACAGGGTCAAATGGATCACGGATTCACTGTAAGAAAAACAGGAACCCCCCAGAGAATAGAATGATTTGTTCCAGTGAGACAGAGTGGAGCAGGGAGAGGGAAGAGGTGTTATGGTGTATTATCTAATGCTGCTCAATAATTTACCAATCAATTAAAATGCCATTATTATTCTCCTTTGCCACTTAGTGTCTGTGGTATTTAAAGGTCACATGGGTACTGTTGGGGAGGACAGCTATTAGCAAATACATGAAAATAGCATTTCCAATCTCTCTACTAGGGTGTCAAGGTAATTTGTGTCCTAGCTCAACTTACACTCATCGGCACACAAGGGCAGATGTTTGACAAATCTAGTCTACTAAGAGAAATGAGAAGGAGAGAACATACTCAAAGGCCTGACAAGGGTGTGGATAATCAGAGAGGCAAATGGAATTTTATACTCCATGATCTTTTGGACCCCATTCCAACTGGGGTCAGAAGATTTCTGCCTGGGAGGAATTTTTAGGATCCTCTGCCTAAATTGATTTCCACACTTACATTGACTAGACTCTAACCAAAGATGAATGACTTGTTTGAAATCATAAACAATTTAGTTATAATTATAATTTATTAATTACTAAATAATAATTAGCTTTTATTGAGCATTTAATGTTTGTCAAGGGCTGTGTTTCACATTTTGCATGCATGTCATTTATCATAATAACAACACAGACAATAAATCATATTATCTCCATTTTCTTTTATTATCTCCATTTTACAGACAAGAAAACTGAGACAGATGCTAAGTAACATGTTTGAAGTCTCATGGCTAGTAAGCGGTAAAGCCCTTTTCTATTATTCTTGAAATTTCACATCTCCCTTAATTACTTACTTTGAATAGGTCTGTTATTTCTTATGTGCTGAATTATGCTAACTGGTTATGTTATAAATGAATTGTAGAGGTGAGCTGAACCTTGGATGTATTTATTTCACAAAATAATCTAATTCATAGCTGAATATGCAACATATGTTGAGGAAATGTTCATAGAGAGCACGAATGGCTATTTCAATTTCTACTTTGAAAGACTGAACCTTGAAAGAAATAGTGTCATGTCACCACATTCATGTACTTCTCCCCTACTGCCACACTGTGGATAGAAACGCATACTAAACTATTACTGAAGTGATGGTTCAGTTTGAAAGTCTGGCGCTGCCTGTGCGTGCACATCCATCTCAACTCTGGTTGGCAATAGAGACCAGAGTTGCCTATTATTATTAGGCAATAATAATAATTGCCTAATATTCATCAATTATTCATCAAATAGCAAGTCAGCATAGCATAGTCACCAGTCATTGCCTGGAATCTCCTTTTGACTAAAGAGTTCATTTGCTGGGATTATCCATCTTTACAGAAACACAACCTGAAATTTCCCTTTTAGCTCAGCAAGGTTTCACAAGAATGGCTTCTGTAAGTCAGGCAAAGTGGTCTTGGGCATAGTTATTGGGGATGAATGAGATGCATATCCCTTCAGTGCCCCTTTTTTTCAAGTTTCTATTCATTTTCCACCTCACTTGACCCTACACCATTTTCTCCACAACAGTAACACTGAGGAAGGCAGCTGGGATAAAGGCAAAAACTTACAGAAGAATTACAAAAATGAGTTTGAGGCTCAGCTCTGCTTTTTCAGGACTTGGTGAGTTGATGCAAGACCCTTAACAGAGGTTGAGTCATAATTTCCTCCTGTGTATAGCACTAACTTTACAGGTTTGTTTTTAGAGGACTAAATGAGATAAATGAAAAGGTTCTTGTTGCGTTTCCTTATATGCCATGGATTCCAACGATCTTAAACCGATCGAGTTCTCTGAAGGTAACATGCTTGCCTTCCTTGTCCTCCGCCCTCTCACACGTATTGTTCCTATGGGACCTCAAAGTCCTTTCCTGCTCACCTGCTAATGACATAGGGTCCAAGCAGATTATAAATGAATTAACAGCTCTTGGAGCATAGAAGGAGATGAGCAAAACCTTTAAGGGATTTTTAAAAAACTCTATTCTGCTTCTTCTACACATTAATGAAATGCTAAAAATGTTTAATGGAGATTTTCAAGAAATAATTAGATATTTATCATCTTATATTTCATTAATGAATTTGGTTTTCTTATCACAATACTTTAGATGACATTTAAACATATCATCATTACACAATATTTTAAAATATAATTGAAATAATCTTTGTGGAGTGTCTCTGTCACTTAAAGGTGAAGATAGAAACTTCAAAAATCATTTGAATTTCTAATTGAAAAATAATTGGGTTTAAAAGAAGGGAATTATGATAATCATTACGTGTGATAAAATAAGGATTTATGCTGAATTTTCAATTAATGTAAAAGTGTAATCTCATGAATATGCTTGAGGACAACATTTATGTTCAATGCTTGTGTTTTACAGACCCCAAAAATGACTTGGGGAGTAATGTGAGAGAATACATTAAAAGGGGGCCATGTCGATTACTGTAGAATTTTATAATCTATAAAAATCGAAAGGGTAAGTATATAGATGTTTAACTGATCAAAACCTTTTTTTTTTTTTTTTTGCGGTACGCGGGCTTCTCACTGTTGTGGCCTCTCCCGTTGCGGAGCACAGGCTCCAGACACCCAGGCTTAGCGGCCATGGCTCACGGGCCCAGCTGCTCTGCGGCATGTGGGATCTTCCCAGACCGGGGCACGAACCCGTGTCCCCTGCATCGGCAGGCAGACTCTCAACCACTGCACCACCAGGGAAGCCTACTTTGTCTTTATGGATTTACCAAGTCTGGCCATTTAACACAAATGGAAGCATACAATACATGGTCTTTTGTATCTGGCTTCTTTCTTTTTGCAAAATGTTTTCAAAGTTCATCTGCATTGTAGCATGTGTCATTTTTCATTCCTTTTTATTACCAAATCATATCACACTGTATGAATAGAGCACATTTTGTTTATCTATTCATCAGTTGATGGATATTTGGGTCGTTTCCACTTTGGGCTATTATGAAGAATACTACTGGGAGTATTTGTACACAGGGCTTTGTGTAGACATATACTTTCAATTATCTTAGGTAAACTCCTAGGAGATAAATTGCTGGGTCATATGGTAACTCTAAGTATAACATCTACAGAAATTGTGAAACTGTTTTCCAAAGTGTCTGTATAATTTTACAATTTCAAAAAGAGTGTACGAGAATTTAATTTTTCCACATCTTCAGTGTGACATGACGTTGCCTGTCTTTTTGTCTTTAGTGACTGTGAAGAAATATTGCGATTTAGATCTACATTTCCCTAAAGACTAATGATATTAAGCATTTTTCTTGAGATTATTGATCATTTGTATATCCTCTTTTGAAAAATATTTATTAAGTCCTTTGCCCATTTAAAAATTAGATTATTTTCAAAAGCTCTTCAGTCTGGATGTCATCCCTTACTAGCTAAGTGATTTGCAAACATTTTCTCCCATTATGTAGATTGACTTTTCAATTTGAGTTTTTAGATGGCACATCACAGAAATTTTTAATTTTAATAAAGTTCAATCTATATATATTTTATTTGGTAAGTACGCTTTTGGTGTTTTATCTTAAGAGCCCATAGCCTAATCCAATGTCACATTTTTTTTCTAAAAGATTTTTAGTTTTACACTTACATTTATGTCTATGAACAATGTTGTGTTATTTTTGTGTATAAGCTGAGGTAGAAATCTAGCTTTATTCATTTACACACAGATATCCAGTTGTCCCAGTACCATTTCTTAAAAAGACATTTGTCTTGAGACCTTTAGTGAAAGTCATTTGCCATAAACTTGAGTTTACTTATTTTTGGCCTCTCAATCATATTTTATTGATCTATGTATCTAGTCTTATGCCAGTACCACACAGCTTTTGTTACTGTAGCTTTGCAAGTTTTAAAATTGGGAGGTGTACAGTATGCATCATCTAAATTTTGTCCTTCTTTTTCAAGATTGTTCTGACTATTTGGGGTCCATTGCGTTTTCATATGAATTTTTGTATGAATATGTTACTCTCTGCAAAAACATCAGCCAAGACTTTGATAAGGAATATGTTGAATCTGTTTTGGAGAACTGACATCTTAATGTTAATTCTTCTCATCCAGAAAACATGGATGTCTTTCCATTTATTTAGGTTCTTTTAAAGGTATTTCAACAATACCTTGTAGTTTTCATTGTACAAGTCTTATAATTCTTTTGTTCAATGTATTCCTTAGTATTTTACCTTTTTGTATACCTTGTAAATGTAACTGTCTCCTTAATTTATTTTTGGATTGTTCCTTGCTTGAGTATAGAAACACAATTGAGTTTTGCATTTCATCTTTTATTCTGCAATCTCGCCCCACTCATATATTTGTTCTAAAAGTTTGTTTTGAGGATTCATATATATTTTCTGTATACAAAATCATGTCTTTACATAGACATATCTACAGGTAAGGATAGTTTTAGAACTCTTTTTCAATTTGTATTCCTTTTATTGTTACTTGTTTATTTAACCTAATTGCTCTGCCTAGAATTTCCAGTATAATGTTGAATAGAAATAGTAAGAGTTGGCAGCCTGGTTGTGCCTGGTATTAGTATTAGTTGATGGGCCAACATTTCCTATTCATTTGCATGTCTCATAATTTTGTTGACAAATAGACATTTAAACAATATAATTTGGCAAGTCCAGAAGTCACATTTTCTTCCTTCCTCCAGAGTTTGTTGTTGTTGCTGCTGTTTTTTCTTTAGTGACTTTTGAATTAATCCTGTAAAGTTTGTATTTTTTTTTCATGTGTGGCCACTCTAGTATCTGTTCAGTTAACTTAGGGTCAGTAAATTGTTGCACAGAGATTTCATTAAATGCCTTGGACCAACAAATCTCCCAGTCTTTGCTGAGGACCTTTGTGCATATATTAAGGCACATCTTCAACCGTCTGGTGGTTTACAACTCTGCCTTAATTTTCACTTCCTGCTTACATAGAACCTCACCATCACTCAACGGTGAGAGCTGGGGCCTCTCCCATGCATGTCACAGCCCTGGGCATGCATCCAGTCCTATGAAAGTGCCTGGCCTTCTAGATTTTCAGGAATATTTCAGAGCTCTTCAAAGTCTACTATGGACATCTCATTCCCCATCTTTCCTTTTAAGTTTTTTCTTGTCATCCTTTTGTCTGCCCCAAGTTTTATCATCACTCATGCAGTTCTAATGTTAAACAATTGCAGCTTGCATTTTCCAAAAATTGTCCTGGGGAAATAGCTGTTCTCACTGAGCAAGTTCTGAGTCATGTCAGATGAAGACAAACCTTGTGAATGGGGAGTATCCAGGGAGCTGCCAGATGGGTAATATAATGACAGTTCTCTGGGAAATGAACTTTTTTGGAGCTCTGAATCCTCTCTGCCTATTCCAGTTGCTCCTAGGCTGATAGTTTTCAAAACTACTGTGACTGGGAGGCTGTTGGTTTTCCAGGTGATGATGGAGCTGGGAATAGGATGGGTTAAAGCATCACAAAGATTGCTGTTCTGATATTCAGTCACTTTCCATAGATTGTTTTAAACCTGTTTTTAATTTCCAAAGTTCTGAAAAAATTGATTTTGACAATATTTTCTTTTTGCTCTTATGAATGATCAGAACGTTGGAGGTTCTCACTCCACCATTCTGGAACTGCATCTCTCCCAACATGGTTTTTAACATAATATTATCTACATTATCCTTTTGATTTTCTTTGCCTTCCATCTCCCTCCAGTGGGGATTTATGTGAGATTGAGTTTTTGTGTAAAATGCTGTATATGAGAGAATAAGTATGCATGGACCTAATACTGGGAGACTAAAACCATATGTGGGAGGGCTGAAGAGCCAGTTTTGAAGACAGTCTTGAAAAGTCACATATCTTAATGAAAGTGTTCAGTTTTGAACAGAACTTTTAAAATGCAATCATAAAAATACTTACTCTCTGTCTCTTTCGATAATAATACCAGGTATTCACCATAGGATAGGACTTGCAATGTTGATATAGACTTAATGTTGAGAATATTTTGGGGAATATTGTAATGATATTCACAAAAATCTTACTGAAAGATTTTCTCTTTACTTATTATTTGATTCTTTGTGAAGTCACCTTTCAGATACCAAGGTTGTCAAGAGATCAATAAAAACTGCTAAGATCTGAAAGGCAAAGTTTTATCTTAAGGGTTTCATGGGGTTACTGAAGGGTTATGTCATGAATGGGGAGGGGAAACCTGCTGGTCATTGAAGTTGCATGACAGAGGTAAGCATAAGCTTCTGCTTTTCACCAACCATGTGATCCTGAAACTCATGCTTGCGCCATCCCAGACCTCAGTTTCCTTATTTGCTCAATGACTCTGGCCAAGTCTCCAAAACTTTTCATTATATTTCTGGGTTTTTAAATTGAATTATAGCTGATTTACAATATTGTGTTAGTTTCAGGCGTACAACAAAGCAGCTCAGCTTTATATATTTTTTTTCAGATTTTTCCTATTATAGGTTATTATAAGGTAGTGAATATAATTCCCTGTGCTATACAGTAAATCCTTGTTGTTTATCTATTTTATGTATAGTATTTTCTATCTGTCATGCCATACTCCTACTTTATCCCAACCCCCTTCCCTCTCTGCTTAGGTAACCATGAGTTTGTTTTCTATGTCTGTGAGTCTATATATAGGTTCATTTGTATTACTTTTTTAGGTTCCACCTATAAGTGATATCATATGATATTTGTCTTTCTCTGATTTACTTCTCTAAGTATTCTACTTCTCTAAATATTCTCTAGGTACATCCACTTTGCCACAAATGGCATTATTTCATCATTTTTTATGGCTGAGTGATATTCCATTGTATATATGTACCACATCTTCTTAAGCCAATGGTCTGTTGATAGGCACTTGGGTTGTTTCCAAGTTTTGACTATTGTAAATAGTGCTGCTATGAACATTGTGGGTGCATGTATCTTTTTGAATTAGAGTTTTTGTCTTCTATGGATATATGCCCAGGAGTGGGATTGCTGGATCATATGGTAATTCTATTTCTAATTTTTTAAGGAACCTCCATACTGTTCTCCATAGTGGCTGCACCAATTTATATTTCCACCAATAGTATAGGAGGGTTCCTTTTTCACCACACCCTCTCCAGAATTTATTATTTGTAGACTTTTATCATGGCCATTCTGACTAGTATGAAGTGATACATATTGCTGTTTTCATCATAACAATCTTGTTATAACGCAAGTATATATCAACAAGATAACAATTAGAGCTTCTGATAACCATAGGACAACTACTAAAGAAAAAATATTCAGTGACACTTGTTAAAGATGGTAAGGCAGCTTTCTTTAGTATAGAGACCAGGGTAATGGAATTTTACAGTGGGAGAGAGAGGTTGGGCAAGTGGGAATTTGTAGCCAAGAAGCAGAGTGGGGGTAAATTGGTGGAAAATCACTGAGAGGAAACATCAGGGATGAGGGAGGTTCTGGCTAAACTGACTGAACAGGATCCTTGCTGTGGACAAGCCAAGGTGATCAGACATTACCCAGGGATGGTGGAGGTTGAAGAATCTGATCAGATATTGAAGTGGGGGGTGGTTCTGGTTACACTGACTTAGCGAGGTTCTTGAAAACTATTCTCAGCAGTATATTCCTGATCTGAGGATTACATTGCATTGTTTCATTGAATCATTCTTCTCCCTGAGTTACTGTTTGCCCCTGATCTTGATCCTTCTTGAAAATCCTTTAATAGCCTTGGCAACATGCACTTTGGACGTCCTTGAGCCTTTTTCCTGTCTTTATCTCTGTTACTGGCCAGTTTTCTATTCTCTAGCTTTGTCTAAATGCTCACATTTTTTTCTGGTCGAGTTCTGAATCACCATGATGTAAACAACACTACAAGTTGTGTTGATGGCTTTCACATGTCTATATCCAAACTTCACACCCCAGTTGGATGCTTTGCAGGAATTCAGACTCAGCCTGTTTTGGACAGAATTGTCCTTCCTCCTGCTTCCATCCATCCTAATCTACATCATCTCTTCTTGTGTCAACACCTCACAACTTACCTGGCCAGTCACCCAGCCAGAAACCCACAGGGTGCCCCAGGCTCTTTCCTTTCCCTTTATACATATCAAGCCAATCATCCCATCTTAATCACAAATTTTACTTCTAAATGTTCCTAAAATCAATGTTATTTTATCAACTATTTTGCTGACACTGTTATTCATTTAAAACATAACCTGATCATGTTACCCATACATCCCTACCCATGGTGAAAATCACTAACAAGTGATAAAATTCTATGAGTTCAAGGCTCTCCTAGTCATTCTATTTCCACCCCGCCTCATGATCTGATGAATAACTGTGTGTGGCTGAGACAAGCACTGTGTTTGGAGAGATTTTAGTGCTTTGGACAAAATAATGATGGACAGAAAGGAAGGGTTTCCTGAAAACATCACATTTGAGCTTAAATCTGTGGATTGAGTAGAAGTTAATTAAGGAAAGTGTAGAAAATGCCATGCAAAGCTGGAGTCGCATTCTGAGTAAAGGAACAAAGGCCCTATGGCAGGAGGGAATTTGGCTTTTTCAAAGAACCATGGGAAGACTGGTGTGACTTGCATAAAAAACAAAAAGAAAAAAAAGAAAAAGAAAAAAGAAAATGCCATCAGAGAATGTTGCTTAAAAACTCAGAAGCTTATTATTGTTGCTATACATTCCAGCCCATGAAAAAAAAAAGAAAACACTACACAAACACTGGAATTCAACCTAGTTCTTCTAGTTCAAGCTGAAGACAGTGCAATAATATCCCAACTCTCATACACATATATACATTTTTCTATATTCTGTCATTTATGTGGATAATATGTCACATGCAGTCCTTATAAGAGCATAGATACATCAATTACACATGAGAGAAGAGAAAAATAATTGCAATTTAAGTGCTCAGGAAAACATTGGGTTTTGGCAAACACACGTATACAAATAAAAATAATTAATCAATGCAATGTACCTTAGTAGCCAACTGATTCAGACCTCCACACCAAAGTCATACTAGATGATTCTAGAAAAGCTATTATACTTCCATTTAAGGTGCTTTTCAAAGGGGAGAGAACATTGATTCACATGCTACAGTATGGTCTTCAGTCGAAGCTTGAACAGAGTGGGGCAATCCCAATCTACATTTGTTTTCATAAAAACGTCAACAGAAAATAAGCATCAGTGATAAAACTGGGTTCATGTCCTGTTATAAGTGGAAAACAGCCAGTTTCACATATTGTACAAAGACTTTCAATCCCTTTTATGGCCATAGAGCTGCCGTGTTTGGCAATTAAAAAATAAAAACATGTAGATTTCGATACCAATATGTAAGTATTGGCGTCAAGATTGTCTGTAATGCTGTATTTCATTCAGGGCTGAGACAAGAAAGGTGGCTGTGGTTTAAAGGTCATGGAAAGCTGCATCTCTATAAGAGCCACTTTAAAGACATTACTGAAAATGCATTCTATTTAAACAGCTTTTTGGATAATTAGGTATATGCAATCAGTGGGAGAAAACCGTAAAAACAATCATTAGATGAGAAAATGTTTACATTTAAAATGCACTGGTGTCAGAAAGAAAGAAAATGATTTTATTTTCGAAGCAACCAGAGTTTGGGGAAAAGTGCTGAAAAATCAATTTATTTTCAAAGGAATGGCTAGACTGATTATGCATTTGTTAGTTCCATCAGCACGGTTGGAATACAATATAGGTGTACTTATTTTCATGCATATACGATATGTCTTTTTCCTACAAAGAAAATATGGTGTTCACATAAAAGAGATGAGATTTTTGGTGGTTAAAATAATAAATTCAACTTTCTATTTTCATCTTCTTCTTTTCTTCTGAGCTTAATAAATTATTTGTGATTTATTATGGAGAATATTTGCCCAAGAAAATTAATTCCAGCAGAGGGTCACATCTTAAAACCCTCATTTTACAACTTCATCTTTAGAGGCAGTTTTGGAAATGGAAGCAAGGAAAACCAGAGTCACAGACAGGGTCTCCCTTTAGTGATGGACAGACCAGTAGATGTTGAACATTATGATTCTACACGGCAGGGGAAGATGCTTTTGGTCCTTTCCATATTCTCTCTTGAGGGATCCCAATAAGACCCCAATGTCCTCCTTCTACTTACCTCCAGATCTCTACATACCTGAGTGTCATCCCCACCCACAGCAACACTCAAACTGTCTTGTGTCATGTGGGGGACCCTAAAGTTGGCTTGGTTAGTCACTCCCAAGTGTGCCTGGGAATTAGTTTTAAATAAGATCTCACTGCAACATTCAATATCTAACAAGTCAGAATCTCATAGAAGTAGGGGAGCAGAAAAGGTATCAAGTGGGGTCTCAGAAATTGCTTTTTGAAAACATCCTGTTGATTATGACAGAATTTGCCTCTGGATTACAGGATATGAGTGGGTTGATTAGATTTTAAAAGGTCACTAAAATAAACTTACCTTTGCTAAAATCTTTTATAGTCATTATAGTATCTTAGTCCAGTTTAATATCTATTTAAAAGACCCCTAAGAAGTGGGATAAATTATGCTCTTTTGATTCAATGCAGGCCTTATTTTTCTTTTGTTATGTTGATTTATCCCCTCCTCAAACACTACCACATATGCATATAAATTTGAAGATAACAAAGTTGTTTTGGGGATTCTTATATATTAAGAAATGTTTTTGTTTGGTTACCACTTAGAGAATCTGAAAGATCCTGGTTTCCAGTCACGCAGGAAAGGCCCTCACTTTCTTGTGTCCTGCCGTGGAGAATGTAGGGGATTGAGAATTTGCAAATTCATGGCTGGCCACAACCACTAACAGCTGTTGAAGAATTTATAATGTGCAAAGAGCTCTCATATAATTTTGTCATTTGTCATTCACAGTAAGTAACTCTGTAAGGTGGACTTCTTTTTTATTTCTATTTTTAAAATGTCAGGATTTTTAAAATACTATTTAAACATCAAACTGACTATAGATAACTCTGCCTATTTGAGATGGAAATGTTCTATGTATGTGATGCAATATGCATCAGTGGAAAAATAAATCTGGACTACTCTCCTCCATGGACAGGGATTAATGAGACGGAGTTTTTGAAAGTTTCTGCCAGTTCCTACCTGCTGCTCATGTGTGAGCATAGGGAAGGAAGCACAGATTGAAATCTGGAGTATGAATAGATAGACCTGCGTGTGAGAAAGAGGTAGAAAACATAGCTTTCTCAGCAATCACCCTATTTGCAGCTGATATGATTGTCTATGTAGAAAATCCCAAAGAATCTACAGAAAGCTCTTGGAACTAATAAGTGAGTTCAGCAAAATCACAGGATACAAGATCAACAGAAAATAATAAATTTTACTTCTATATAGTACTAACAATGAACATGGGGGAACCAAAGTTAAAAATCTGTTGGAGCATTTTCAGTGGCTCCAATGAAGATGAAACACCTAGGTATATACTTACCAAAACATATGTATAATCAGTATACTGAAAATGACAAAATGCTGTTGAAAAAATCAAAGAAGATTTAAATAAATGGAGAGTCATACTTGTTTATGGGTTGGGAGACTTAACATAGTAAAAGTGTCAATTCTTTCTAAATTGATCTGTATGTTTACTCTAATTCCTATTAAAATCCAGAAGGTTTTTTGTAGACATAGAGAAGTTTATCCTAAAATTTATATGGAAACACACAAACCTTAAATAGCTAAAAAAAATTTTTGTAAACCAATAATAAAGTAGAAGGAATCACTCCACCTAATAATAAGGCTCACCCTGCAGCTACAATGATCAATAGTATGGTATTGGTGGAGAGAGAGACCTAGATCAATGGAACAGAACAAAGAACAGGAAACAGGCCCACACAAATATACCCAACTAATTTTTGAAAAAGGTGCAACAGTAACATAATCGTTCTGTAACAATTGGCTCTCTGTAGGTCAAAAGTAAACCTCAACTTAAATACATTTTATACAAAAATTAAACATATGGACTTAAACATAAAATGAAATATGATGTAACTTTTAGACGAAACAAAGGGGGAAATCTTCAGTATTCAGGCTTAAGCAAAGAGTTCTTAGATTTGGCACCAAATACACAATAATACCTAAAAGAAAAAATTAATAAATTGGAAAACATGAAGCTAAAACCTTTTGCTCTGTGAAAGACCCTGATACGAAGATGAAAAGACAAGCTTCAGACTGGAGGGAAATTTTTGCGAATGATGCATATAACTCAGGACCGATATAGAATTTAGAATATAAATCTCAAACTAAGCAGTAAAAATACACTTAGAAAATGGGTGAAAGACATGAACAGACATTTTGCCAAAGAGACTATAAATATGGCAAATAAGCAAATAAAATAGTGTTCAATCTTTGTAGCCATTAGGAAAAATGCATGATAAAACCAAAATGAGATATTATACCTTTACCAGAATGGTCCATGACTCAGCAGCACTGAGTCACTTACCCAAGGTTACAGAGTGGTAAATGCCATTAGGGCAATAAGCCCTGGTCTGTCTGACTCTGAGACACGTCACCTGATCCTTCTAGGTCAGCCTGACCTCAGAGCCAGCACAGATGTGGGATCAGTGCTCTCATGCTAGACCACTCATCCCCTTACAGGCATCAGCCATGTGGCCTATTAGGAAGACGCTGGCGTGACTTTCAAGGTGGATGAACTCGTAAAGCATCGGCATGACAGGCTGGAGTTTCCGCCTTGTTTGGAAAGAATTAGATAAATTTTAGCAGTCCACGGTTTGTTTGAGGATGCTGGGAATAATTTAATCTGCTATTTCAAATATAATTTAGATTTAAGAGGTGTTTTACTGTTCTATTTCTAGAGTGCCTGAGGATCCAGCTGAGTGTATTACACGTCACATTAGATTAAGGTCAATTAACAACATTGCAAGGGACTTTTTCTCCTTTGTAATGACACATAGAGCTGCAAATTTGTGATTAAAATCCTATATGTTAGTACAAATGAGTGGAGGGATCTTACACAAGCTCCAATTACGATTAAGGCTGCGGCAAGGGGTCCGGTGGGTCATGCCATGTCATAATGCCTGGAACTTTCTAATTGGCATTTATTGAACAGAGGTGACGGTTGTGCTGAGTGGCACATATTTTGATTTGGGGCTTTGGACTTAAATGTGTGGAAACCAGGAGAGTTCACATGGAAGAGAAGGCTTTGTCCACAGTGCTGTATGTTGTGCCCTTGAACTACAGTCAGGGGGGAAGGAGGTAGCTGTAAGGGTGTGCTCAGGGGTGAGGGCTGACAGAAGACAAGGGATGAGGGAGGGTATGTCATCAAGAAGGGTGAGTGTAGAGTCCAACACTGGGCAGAACTGGGGTGAATATTGACTCTGTCACCTATACGTTGTATGGATTTGGTCAAGTCTTTTCACCTGTCTGATCTTCTCTTTCTCAGCTGTGTGGTGAGGATGAGACTTGGTTTCTTTTAAGATTCTCCTGCAGATGAAGTAAGATGAAATATCTAAAATAGCTTATACTTGAGGAAATTCTCTGGCATTCCAGGGGTTAGGACTCACTACCCACGGGCTTTCACTGCCAGAGTGGGGATCAATTCCTAGTTGGGGAACTAAGATCCCTCAAGCCGCAAGGTGTGGCCAAATAAATAAATAAATAAAATAGCTGGTACATGGAAGGGGCTTAATAAATGACAGGCATTATAAGAATTTACACTTTCAACATTAAAAGGAGCAGTAATTAGGGCTTCCCTGGTGGCGCAGTGGTTGAGAGTCTGCCTGCCGATGCAGGGGACACAGGTTTGTGCCCCAGTGTGGGAAAATCCCACATGCTGCGGAGCCGCTAGGCCCGTGAGCCACGGCCGCTGAGCCTGCGCGTCCAAAGCCTGTGCTCCGCAACGGGAGAGGCCACAACAGTGAGAGGCCCACGTACAGCAAAAAAAAAAAAAAAAAAAAAAAAAAGGAGCAGTAATTAGCCAAGACATGGAAGCAAGTTGTGTCCATCGACAGATGAATGGATAAAGAAGATGTGGTACATTTATACAGTGGAATATTACTCAGCCATAAAAAGAATGAAATAATGCCATTTGCAGCAACATGGATGCAACTAGAGATGATCATACTAAGTGAAGTAAGTCAGAAAGAGAAAGACAAATACCATATAATATCACTTCTATGTGGAATCTAAAAAGTGACACAAATGAGCCTATCTATGAAACAGAAACAGACTCATAGACATAGAGAACAGACTTGTGGTTGCCGAGAGGGAGGGAGTTGGTGCAGATATGGATTGGGAGTTTGGGGTTAGCATATGTAAACTACTATATATTTACAAAAGAGAAATATACTCACAGACAGACAACAAACGTATGGTTCCCAAAGGGGAAAGGTGGTGGGGGAAGCGATAAATTAGGAGTTTAGGATTAACAGATACACACTACTATATTTAGATAACCAACAAGGTCTTTCTGTATAGGACAAGGAACTATAGTCAATACCTTGTAATAAACTATAATGGAAAATAATCTAAAAAAGAATATATATATATATATATATATATATATACACACACACACACCAGTTTTCTTTATACCTGAAATTAACACATTTTAAATCAACTATATTTTAATATTTTTTTCTTAAAAAAGGAACGGTGATGGTCACCTTGCTCACCCAGCTGTCATCTTTATTCAGGAGGAAAGTGGGAGTGATTTTTACTGTCAGGTGGCTATTCCTTGCTGTGCTATTGAAAATGTTATCTAAAGTTAATTCATTCAGAAAATATGGATTGAATAGAGATTTGTGTAAAATCGACAACAGTCATTTCAAGGTCCAAATAGCTTATAACATAGAGATGGAAACAGTCCCATGAAGGATGCACAGGGATCCAGATGTCCTAACACAAGGTGTTGGTAAACATGGGCGCTACGGAAAGTTACTTGAGTTCCCTGAGCCTCGGATCCATTGCCTACAAAGTGGAAAAACAATTCCTATATTCCAGTGTTATGAGAATTGGCAGAGATGAGGTATTTAATACACCCATATTAGAAAGCCAGTCAGAGAGGCACCACCCAGTAGCCTGTGGCTTGGAAGTGCTGATGGGAGAGCCCATGGCATCGGTAACCTCCCGGCTACATGTGGGGTGTCTGCAGGGTCTCTCCTCATATGCCTAGACTTTGCCCCATAAAAGATCACATCTCTCCCTTCCTCACAGATACACTCCTCCCATGCTTCTCACATATTGGGTTGGTTTTGGCTCCAGTCTTGCTTGGTCTGTGCTTATTTCTTTCTTTATTTAATCTCACAGTTATGAACTAAGATGATCAGAAGACTGTTGTGTATGTCCCAGGAGTGGCTGGTTTTTCAGTGTGGTTTTCTTGTTGCTGGCTCATACTGGTTTGAAAGAACTGATTTTTAAATCGTCAGGAATTTTGAGAGCCGTGATAAAAAAACGGTAGCTTGAAGTTGGCCGTAATAGGGGTATTTACACCATGGAAATCTTCTGATGCCACAACATCAGGGCTCCCCACTCTGAGAGCCCATTGTTTGCCTTTGCCAGCACACCATTTGTTTAGGCTCTGACTTCATCAGTTTAGCCACGGTTTGTAACTTCCACCCACCTGGGCACACCCTCCTGCATGTGGATTCACATTGGTGGATTTGGAGTTGACAGTTGCTTTGTTCACTAAGACTCATGGGCTGTAAACATCCACTGAGACTCACTGTCAGTCCCAAGAACAGCATTTGAAGAGACAAAGGGAGTTGGTAGGGCTGGAGCTTGCTCTGAGGAAAAATGAAAATAAAAGATAAGTGTTAAAAAAGAAGTTTTCTCCCTCTTTCTGCAGGTTTCTCATGATTAGGCACTTGCCACGCATGTCCATTTCCACAATGCCTTGCTCAATGTGCTTGGGATGGTCCGGCCTCCCTCCAGGTCATGCAACTGTGGGCCGGTGCAGCCATAGCTCTGGAGTCCAAATCCCAGCTTCTGAAGCTGACCAGAACCCCCATGCCATCATCACTGATGAATGATGTGTGTGTGTGTTTACAGGGGCGTCTTACAGGGCCAGGCTGGTACTCTCTGGGCACTGCTGGTGACAGGCCACCTTCCCAGCCTTATACTTCAATAAAATAAATTAAAAATATATATATATATATCTTGCTTTGATGAAAGCACAGAGATCGGGCTGTATCCAGGAAAGAAAGAAGGTAGGGACTTATGTCAGCAGCCTATGAAACAGAAAATGAGGGCCTGAAATTACAACTTAGAGCTGTGAGGATGGGGAAGAGATTGTTTAGAGAGGTGGGGTTTTTTGTTTTTGTTTTTGACAGAGTATTAAACTCAGTCTTGGGATTTAAGTTGCTTTTTCCAAGTCTTAACTGCCTAGTTGCAAAATGGCTGATTATCAGTCTATAACTAAGTGAATTTACTTTGATTTCTCTTAATTTTCCAGTGTTTTACCTTCTGCTTGATTACAGCAGATCTGGTGCACTGTTTCCTTTCAAGCAATTCGTACAAAAGTGAAAGGCACATGAAGTAGCAGAGTTAAAAAACTGTGAACAAAAAGAAGTTGTATTTACATGGTACATCTTTACTAGGAGCTGATATCCAGTTAATTATCTTAATTTTCACCACATGCCTTTGAGACAGGGACAAAGAAGGTATCATTATCCTCATTTCACAGATGAAAAAACTAAGGCCGAGGAAGGTTAAATGATTTCTACTTTCTTGGTGTTTCTGAAATGGATGCAAATAATTCTGATACCAGGCAAACCCAAGGGAAAGAGAAAAGTAATTGACTAAGCCTTAGAGTAATCACTTAGGAAAACCACAAACTAAAATAAATGATAAACAGTGTCGTACATCCTAATTAATCCCATAGCCCGTTTAGAAGGAGCCACGTGAACTGCAGAAATAGGCTTTCCGAATAAACTCTGCCCACATGTGCAGCAAAAAGCCACTGTTGGCACCAGCCACAAAGCATGGGTGGTGTGCAGACCTTCAGACACTCAGATCTCTGCAGGAAAGAAAGTGCTCGAGCTGAGCTGCTTATTCATCAATTTTTTTTGTCTTTATGAGCAAATGTATATATACATATATATGCATTTACATGCATGCATGTGTATATATACACATACAATTTCATGTAACTATATTAACATGATCATATCATACACAGAGATGGGGATCTGTATGGCTTTGTCTTCCTCATACTTTATGTTTGCCTCCTTGCTGTCTCCACCAAAAGACCTTCCTTATCAGTAAACCAAATTCATAGCCTAAATATAATCAAATTTATATGTTCTTCCATATTTTCTATGTACATATGTAGCCTTTTATATCTTTATATATGATTTTTTTTCTGCTGAATATCATATCTCTTCCACAAAAGTGCAATCTTATGTGTACTATTTTTCTTAATCTTATAGAAAGCCTTCCAAGTCAGTTGGTATGATTCCAATTTATTATTTTTCACGATTCCTTAATATTCCTTGCAATAGATGGACCATATTTTATTCAAACATTCTCTATTTATGGTAGTCCTTTTGTGAACTGTAGTTTTTATTTTTATAGGACAGATTCCCAGAGCTGTATTTTTTGGGTCGAAGGGTATATGAGTTTTTGTTTTTGTTTTTGTTTTTTTGGCCACGCCGCGTGGCTTGCGGGATCTTACTTCCCCGACCAGGAATTAAACCCAGGCCACCGCACTGAAAGTGCTGAGTCCTAACCACTGGACCACCAGGGAATTCCAGGGGATATACGTTTTTAATTTTTAGTCTTACAAACCGTTTCTTAAAAGAAGTAACATTGGGACTTCCCTGGTGGCGCAGTGGTTAATAATCCACCTGCCAATGCAAGGGGACATGGGTTTGAGCCCTGATCCGGGAAGATCCCACATGCCACAACTACTGAAGCCTGCACGCCTAGAACCCATGCTCTGCAGCAAGAGAAGCCACCACAAGGAGAAGCCCTTGCACCGCAACAAAGAGTTGCCCCTGCTCGCTGCAACTAGAGAAAGCCTGCACGCAGCAATGAAGACCCAACACAGCCAAAAATAAACAAATAAAATAAATAACTTTATTTAAAAAAAGAGGTAACATTACTCTAGCAATGTGAGGGTTCTCTATTCTTCATATGTCTGCCTTCAGAAAGCATAATCATTCCTTTTAAAAGAAAGAATTTATTGCTACTTTAATTTGTGTCTCACTCATAGTTACTGTGTTTGAGCATCTGCTGGCCATTTGGATTTGCTCCTGTGTAAACAGCCTCTTCTAATCCTTTGCCCACTTTTTTCCACTGCCATTATTTGTTCTCTTCTTGTAAACTTGTAAAATATCTTCGTATTTTATTGATAATGGGCATCTGTATGTTTTATTCATTGCAAAAATTTTCCCAAGCATTTCTGTTTTCTTCTGTGTTTTGATTTATCTCGTCATAGATACTTTTAACTTTTTTATAAATTAAGTAGGTTCACACTCACTGTGCCCTGAGGATGTCCGTAAACTCTCCCAGAATTTCTTGCATTTTTCACATTTAAGTCTTTAATCCATTTGGAATTTATTTTTAACATGATGTATAAAGGAGTCCAGCTTTATATTCTTCAAGATGGATAGCCAGCTTTGCCTGTATCATCAACTAAACAATCCATCATTTTACTGCTGAGTTAAAATGCCATCATTGTTGTTTATCACATTCTTACATACAAGGTGGTCTGCTGCCTTATTCTCTCTTATATTGCAATGATCTATTTGTGTATTCCTAAACTAATCCTTAGCCACATAATTCCAGTAGCTCTGTAGTCTGATTTGCTGTACCAGCAATTCAAAATTCAAAAATAAAAATTCAAGATGACCTCATTTATTCTCAAAACTTTATACTTTCATATATTCTTTCAAGTACTTTTATTCAATCTCAATCTCTTCATATAGCATTGAAGTTCTAACTGAAATTTCATTGTATTTATTCAAAAAACATTGATAATTTGATATATATTGTATATCAATATCTATCTATTTGATAAGATGAATCTTATAATACACTTTTTCGGGGTCTTATTTAATAGCTTGTCTTTGGCCATCTGTGCCCTCAGCAGCTGGGAAATGCAGACAGAGAATAGTAGGCGGCAGAGGAGACAGTGAATCAAGGTCATGGTCTTCCAAGACTCTCCTCTGGGCCTTCTTTTCACAGCCCTCCTTACTCCTCTGAGACCTTTGCCTGTTTTCTCTCATTTTACTTCCTCGTCCTTCTGTTCCTGTAAACTTCATTTCCTAGAATCTCTTACCCTCTGGCTTCCTGCTATGTTCATTCAATAGGAGGCACTAACAGAAGTTTTGAAGACAGAGGAAGCGAAGAAAGAGGGCATTTCTTTGTAATTTTTTCTCTGTTTCCCCCAGCATCCCCATAGGTATGTTTACAGGAGGGTTCCAACTCTGCTAATAAGCTTCTACCATGATTTTAGCTCCTGTGAGCAGCCCTGGATTTTTAACCCTGTGTATGCTATCTTTTTTTCTAAGTCCCTCCAGCTCTAGCATGTTAGGGGGTGCCTCCTCTTTCTAAATCCGAGTTTGCCTCATTGCTCTCTATTTATCATTCCAATTCTACCATCCTTCAGTAACTAATTCTCTATATTAAATTCTCTGTTTGAAACACCTGAGTCACATTCATTTTCCTGTCTGAATTGTAACTAACACACACTCCAAATGTATTTCTCATCACGCTCTACCTGGCACCTTGCACTTTCTTGGAACACACACAAAAATGAGATTTTTGTCTTTTTGCACTTTTCCCTTTGTGTCGTAGGTCCTTTCTGACTGGGTTATGCAGTTATATATATGCCTTCCTCTCTATACCCATCATACCTCATGCTGCCTCTGGAAGTCGGTTCAATGATTCACTGTCTCTAAACTAGCTGTTGAGAGCTTGAGGGTAGCTGGCATGCCTTTCACTAGTTCCCAGGTCCTGATTCACTGTGTGGTCACAGCCGGTGCTCTGTACTCGTGACTGGGGATAGGAGAAGAAGGTGAGAAGAAAGGAGATGGGGAAAGAAGAATCCCGGGAGAGAGCAAATGTAGAGATAAGGGGGCACTTTTACAGGGGAGAAAGGATAACTCATAGGTTGCCAGGAATAACTAAATTTGGGGTGTGATAGGATCACTTAGAATAGAATTTTAATGATAAGATAGTCTTTAATTAAAAATGTGGATTAATACTACAGTAAACTGAAGTCTCTGAACTTCAGTTTCTTTATTTTTACAATGGCAACAATAATATCTATTTATGTAGTGTTGTGAATTTAAAACACAATTATATATGTAAAAAAATCTAATATTCTATAAATATGTGTTTAAAAGTCTCTTGCTTGGAGTCATTAAATGAGTGCAATAAGGCTAATAATAATAATAGTAATAATAATAATAAAAGGTATATAGTTTGGAAAGCAAGTGGTAAAAGTGTCTTTATTTGTGGTCTACATGAAAAATCCCATTATCTGTAAAAAGTTACCAGAAATAGTAAGTGACCTTAGCAAGGTTGCAAGATAAAAGGCAAAAATACAAAATAAATTGAAATTCTACATAGGGACAGTGAATGGTTGGAAACAGAATTTAAAACAGTAATGTAATTCATAATAGCAACAAAATTGAGATACTTACAGATGAATATAATAAATAATGTTCAAGAACAATACACTGAAAATTAGAAAACATTGCTGAGAAAAGTCTTTGATGATCTAAATCAATGAGGATATATATATTCTATGCTGATGAATTAGAAGACTCAATGTTATTAATAAATAATTGACGTATAGATTCAACACATCCTAATCAAAATCCCAGGAAGATATTTGCAGAAATTGATAAGCTACTTCTAACATTTATATATAAATGTAAAGGACTTTTAATATCAAAAACAAGAAACAGAAGAGCAAAGTTGGAGAACTTATAATACCTCATTTAATGATTCACTCTGAAAATTATAGTAATCAGGACCTTCTGGTACTGTTTTAAGGGCAGACATTTGGAGTAATGGAAAAGAAAGCAGAGTACAGAAATAGACTCACATACATATGGTCAGTTGATTGCCAGCATAGGTACCAAGACACTTTAATGTGTCAATATCACTGATGGCAGTATTTTTAACGAATGGTTAGGAACAATTAAATACAATATTCAAAATACAAAATAAACTTCAACTCTTACCTCACACCATATACAGAAACTAACATAAAATAGATCATAGTTATAAATGTGAAACCTATAACCTATAAAAGTTTTGTAAGTTTTAGGTGAGAAAAAGGAGAGAATCTTTCTGACCATGGATTAGCAAAGATTTCTTGAAAAGACACAAAAAGCATGTATCATAAAAGGAAAATAATGATAACTTGTACGTTGTCAAAAGTACTAAACATTTCTGCTCTTCAAAAGATAGTTAAGAAAAGAGAAATACAAGCTACACATGAGAGAAAATATTTACCAAACATATACTTTGACAAAGGGCTTGTAGCCAGAAATAGATAAGAAATTTTACAAATCAGTAAAAAGACAAACATCTCAATTAAAAAAAAAAAAGCAGTCAAAAGATTTGAACAGACACTGTATTAAATAGTTTGGATCAACTGAAACTCTCACTTTGGAAAACATTTAGGCAATTTCTCCTAAAGTTAAATACACACTTACCATACTACCCAGCAATCCAGGCTTTTATCCATGAACAATGAAAACATATGTCCACACAAAGACCTGGATAAATGTCCATAGCTTTACTATTAATAGACTCAACTGAGTACAACTCAAATCCCCATAAGCTAGTGAATGAATAAATAAGTTGTGTTGCATCCATACAATGGAATATTCCTCAACAATAAGAGAGAATGAACTACTTACACTTTCAACAACACAGATGAGTTTCAAAAGTATTATATTAAATTAAAGAAACCAAACCCAATAACTACATATAGAAGATACCATTCATGTGTTACTCTAGAAAAGACAAAACTGAGAGACAGAAAACAGATCAGTAGTTGCCAGGGGTGGGAGTAGAAAGAGTTTGAGGGACTTTTTGGAATAATGGAAATGTTCCATTGCTAGATCATAATGGTGGTAACACTACTGTATTCACTTGATAGAACTCATTCAATTGCATCATTTTTGCTAGATCCAAATTTGAGGATTGTAACCTGGGAAGGGCACCTCAGAAAGCTCTGAGAACTGTTCTGACTCTTTAGAAGTCGAGGCAGTTATATGTTTTCTGAGACAGAGGGCTGTACCTTAAATGACGTATTACTGACAGTTTACACAATCCAGATCTGAGCACCATGTGATCCCTTATCAAGAAGGAATATTATCTTTTAAGAAGTTGTCTTGTTGATGCTAGGAGAATGGTGCTGTTTATGGGTTGAGCAGGTATTTCTGCTGATGGGGAAGTTTTGGTCAATGCAAAATGTAGATATAAAATGCACAATGGGGGAGAGAAGAGGCCAAAGGGCAGAGAAAATTTTTTTACATTTAAATTTTTCTTGTCTTCTTAGCATAAAATATGAATTTTATTTTATTTTTATTTTTTAGCTTAATTTTTCTTTTATATTGGAGTATAGTTTATTTACAATATTGTGTTAGTGTCAGGTGTACAGCAAAGTGATTCAGTTATACATATATGTATATCCATTCTTTTTCAGATTCTTTTCCCATATAAGTTATCACAGAATATTGAGTAGAGTTCCCTTTCCTATGCAGTAGGTCTTGTTGATTATTTATTTTACATATAGTCGTGTGTATATGCTAATCCCAAACTCCTAATTTATCCCCCACCCTCTTTCCCCTTTGGTAACCATAAGTTTGTTTTCTATGTCTGTGAGTCCTTTTCTGCTTTATAAATAAGTTCATTTATATCCTTTTTAAAAATTCCACATATAAGTGATATCATATGATATTTGTCTTTCTCTTTCTGACTTACTTCGCTTAGTGTGATAATCTCTAGGTCCACCCATGTTGCTGTAAATGACATTATTTCATTTCACAATGTTGAATGAGAAATTTATAAAATCTATGACTTCTCAGTCACACATAAGCATGTACTCAAAATAATGTAGATTGGGTTCTGATATTAACACTCATTTCCTCTTTAAAAAAAGTCTAGGGGGACAGTTCCAGCAATTCTGATTTTTAATATCCAGTCTTTTCTTTCTCACATGATTACACAGAGATTATAGCACCTTATTTTAGGGCAGACCTTTGTCATGGACTCAGGTTTATTTTTAGTCCCCGCTAAAACACCTGTTTAAAATTCAGTTTCAGAACTATTATTTCCATTGATTCTGAAAGATTCTTTCAGTGTGCTCTGTGAAATGGCCATTTGCTTTACATACCATACAGGAAAGCTTTCTCCCTTCTATCTGGTCATTCAGTCCAATGTGTGCTCTCTATTACACTGCAGTGCAGACATTTCACTCCTTTCTCTTTGATGGGAAAATCCACTTCTGGAATGGAATCTGAGCTACAAAGACATTCCATCAATGGACAGAAAGAGGTATGCATGCCATGCCCTATTTATCATCATTGAGCATCTCCTCTCAAAGTTATAGGTCAACATGGCTTAGGCTACAAGGAAAATAAAATCTGTATTTGTGAATCCTTCTGAGAGCAGTAGCATGCATTTGGAATGTGAACTCTCTCCTGGGCCTCCATACCAGAAATGATTTTTAAAATATTTATATTTGCAAAAGTTTTATTTTTTAGTGTAAAAGAACATAACATATGCCTCTAAAAAATGTAATGCAAAATTAAATAATGTCAAATAGAGCTGTGTCTACACATTGACTTCTGTTTTTTTTTTTTCCCTACCTTGTTGTTTCAGTTAAAAATCAATCAACTACCTCATTCCTTTGTCTATAACAGCACTTTCCAATCGGTATTTTGAGGAATATCGCTATCTGTATTTGTTGTCAATTGATGGTCTGAAAGGATTTCAAGGTCAAATCATTTCTAGCAAGGTTACATAGTACTCACAGAGCTCATTAGCTTGAAAATGCCTCTGAGAGTTCCCAGAGTCAAGAGATGTGGTTAACATTTTCTAACCCCGTTTTTTACCTTATTTGAGTCAGGAATTTGTCTACACATTCTTGCCACTAAAAACATATCAATATTATTTGTTGCTGCTGACAATGGTGGGGGTTGCTTATGTCTAAAAATACAATATGGTGGACTTAAAAGGATGGATTGTCTGCATGTCTTATTATATGGATGAGATCTAGATCTGCAGTTACAGAAGATGAAAAAATACATTTGAATATTTGGAATCAGTATTGTAGTTTACCAAACAGGTGGCCTCAGGTTTCTCCACATTACATTATGACTTATGATTCTTATGGCATTTTGCAAGTATTAAGTGAGAAAATTGTCGTTCAACACGCAATGTATATACATAGTAAGGGTTCAGTAACTGATCATTATTACTATCACCAGTTTTAATATTATTCATTCCTGAATCCATTCTCTTAAGCAAGATACATGTTGCCTTTTATTATAGATGGAATGAATATCTTATGAACTATTTTGAATGGCTGACCTTTGGGGAGAGCTAGTCTTTTTTGATTGCATTTATTATGTGTGAATACGAGTCCATTCCAAAAATATCACTGATGTTTTATAGTATAACATTAATCTACAGAGAACGATATTAATACTATAACTTGACGGACACCAAATTCAAATTTCATATCTTTTAGTTATCTTTTGCTATGTAACAAACCTCTCCCAAACTAGTGGCTTAAAAAAATGACTTTTATTCCTCAGAATAGTGTTGATCCACTGGTCTCAGCTGTATCTATGTGGCATGAGCAGAGGTTACTCATCTGTCTGCATAAAGTTGGCATCTCTTCTGGCCCAGAAAGTCAAAGAAAGCTTCACCCTCACATCAACTTCCAAATTTATATGAAGGTATATATCTCACATTAAGTGTACATAAAGCAGAGCCTCTATACTGACATATTGAAATTTACTTTCTGCTTAGCCTTTTCTGTTATGTAAACAATTGTACATTTATTTGCCATTCTAAAACTGCAGGATCAATTTTACATAATTTTGCTAAATTTCTGTGCTTGCTCATGAGCAGTTTAAAGTACTAAAAACAACCAGCCAAAGAACCACTTTAGCAGAAACTTATGTCCAAAGAGGGAAAGGGGAAAGAAAAAGAGGAAAATGGTAAGAGAAACGCTAACTAAGGTAAAACAGATGATGGTGGGGAATGTTTCTCCCCATGGCCTCACCACAGAGGTATCTTGGGCTTCCTCACAACATGGAAGGCTCAGGGTAGTTGGGTTTCTTATATGGCATCTGATTTCACAGAATAAAAGCAGAAGCTGCAAAGCTTCAAGAAGACTAGGCCTGGAACTAGCTTAATGCCACTTCTGTCACATGTCCCTGACCAAGGCAAGTCACAAGGCCAGCTCAGATTCAGAGAGAAGGAAGCGGACACCAGCACTTGAGCAAAAGCAGCACACACATACAAAGAGAGAGGCAATTCTCTGCCTCACCTTCAGTCACTAATTTAACTGCACCTTCCAAGTAGACTCTTCCTGACATGTATTCACAAATGGATCTTGGACCCAGATCTTCCCACACCTTAAATTCTCAACATATGCTTGTTGAATTTATCCCTCTTCCCTCTGGCACACATCTCTGCATAAATATACCCTGTTCTGTGCCAAGAATGGTGCCAGACTGGGCTGAGTGTCAAGGAAATCTACCTCTGCCCTCTCACCACTCAAGAACACAGATTCAATGATGCAGTGCTGAACATCAATGATGCAACACTGAACACCATGACAGGGAAAGTCCAGACATCAGTGGGACACCAAGGACGTGTCCCTTGGAGGTGCTGAAGGAAGTCAAGGGGGCTTCCCCAAAGAGCCACCTGTGCTCATTTTAAGAGGGTAGGTCAGGTCACAGGTTCAGATTAGTAGTAGTTGAGTCATAAGTGGAAGCAGGAAAAGACTGCTTTTCCAGTGCTTTTCAAAATGCATGTCCCAGATCGACAGCATCAGCATCACCCGGGAACTCAGAAAAGCAAATTCTCAGGCCCCACCAGGACCTGCTGCATCAGAGACTCTCTGGGTGGAGCCCAGTGTTCAGATGAATACTGAAGTTTGAGGAATATTGCTTTAGGCAGTAAGTGTAGTGTGTGAAAGTGGAGAGCCTGGGAAAGTATGATTTACTCTAAATCCCCTGATGGGCGAAATAAACCAGTCCATAATCACATCCGGGTGAGGACTTGCGCAGCTGCACTCACAACTCTTTCTGGAGATTGTCAGGATTGTCTGTTTTACTGCTTTAGGTTCTAGTGAGAATGAGCTGCAAAATGATAAGACCAAAAGAGGAATTCAATATAAGGAACAATTATCCCCCAAGGTGAAATGAAATCACGGAGCTAATAGGTCTGTATGAACTTTGAAAACTATACAGCTCTAGGTATGTACTGGTAATTTGAATTTTGATATTAGTATAAATTATTTGTAAATTGAAACTGTGTAATTTTTGGTCTTTGTAGTTGTTAGGTGACTGCATGCATTTCAAGGACAGGGTCCTGTATGAGCTGCCTCAGGTCTCCAGTTAGACTTTAATTCTAGTTTGTGGTGGTTCATCAACAAACGTTAGCTAAATTGACTCTTGAAATGTTGGAACGAGGATTCAACTGGGAGTTATGATACCCCGGTATAATCTTAAATTTGTAACAACTTGCTGTGTGAGCTTAGGTAAATTACTTCATCTCTCTGAATCATGGCTTCCTTATCTAATAGGGTCCTGGATTCTTTGATATTTCAGTTATATTTCAGTTCTAAAATTATATTATAAATCTCAATTTTCTTTCCAAACAGAAAGAAACAAACTTTCTCTCTCTCTGCATCCTTCTGTTTATAAAAACAGGGCATCTATTATAAAGTCAGCCAGAAAAGTATTGTTTGAACCTTCAGATGATATTGGATTGGGATATTTTCTAAGGGCTATTCCAGAAAGAAAGGAAGATAAACAGGGGAACCACAGCAGAGGACAGAGCTGAAAGAGAGGGGCAAATGTATGATTAGGTTTTTAGATTGAAGTTTGGAAGGAATAAGAGGACAGGGAAGATGAGCTATATATTTTTTTATATATTTAATATATAATTTAATTTAAATATATAATATATATATAATATATAAAAATATAATTCAAATATATAATAATATATATTATATATTTAAAACTTAAATGATGCAGTCTGGTGAAGATATAGAAACAAAAATGTCAGCTGAACACAGGGTTGAGGGCAGGTGATCAGTAGCTGGGGTGCACTTAGAACAGAATCATCTGACAAACATTATAAAGATGCAGGGAATTCATAGTATTGGGGAGTTTCAAAGATACAAAATAAGAATAAAGATATGGCTGATGATTAACCCAATGGCTAAGTAATTGGCATACTAGGAGTCGTATTTCTCACAACTGGACTAACCACAGAAATTTATAGTTTTGATTCCTGTAAATGCAATGGAACGTATATTTTATTACAGCATTAAAATCTCCTGCAAAAGGGCATTTGATCATTCTTTTTCTTAAGTTTTCTGAAGGTAGTCTTCAAGGCAGGCAAACTTTAAAATTAATTCCAAGATTACTAAATTAATTACTCAAATTAATTCCTGCCTCCTGATACTTTGGGCATTCTCAACCACATTCACTGGGTGTCATTAAGATTATGAACATTCTATGAACAGCTGCTACCTGCCAGGACCTGGTGTGGGTGCCAGAGACACAAAACCTCGTAAATTACAGACCCTGCCCTCAAAGAACCCACAGTGCCTTCTCCTAGGAGTTACTTTGGAAGATGTCAGGGAAATGAGACTAGAAATATGAGGTATTTAGGAGAGAAGGCACTAAAAGGTCAGTGAGCCAAGTGTCTCTAAGGGGTCACATTGACCTCTCCCTGCCCCAATGCCCCTGAAATATAAAGCTGGTGATGAGGAAGGTCAAGATAGAAAATGCAATTACCATTCCTCTGAGAACTACGGGATGGGCTTTCCATTCCTGTTCCAAGCTCTTCTATCTGCTTGCTGCTATCTAAGATGGCTGGGGACCCTAGGTCCCTGCCCCCCCCACCATCCAGCTAACCAGGATAACCTTGCAGAGGCTCTCACATTTCCTCAAAGCAGATTCCATCTGTGAAGCATATTGAGGAAGATGGTGGGAATGTCTCTACTGCTATAATATCAATGGGGGATTCTCTCTGGGAGGGACCTAGGCCAACCCCACATGCTGATTTCAGGCACATCTGCCCCAGGAGATCAATGCAGAAGCAGGGGCTCTGAGGAATCCCTGTGGATTCACAACAGGAAGCTCAGGTTCCTAGATCCAAGATGGGATTCACAACACACTTCTTGACAACATTCTTAACTGGTTGAGAACAGATGGCAAGGAATGTTTCCCAGTGTGACCCATCCTTGGCATCCAGACAAAAAAGTGTCGGGGGAAAGGAACAATGATGTTTCCAGTTCCAGCTGTGTTCTTTTGTTAGAAAGTTCTCCCCTTCACGCTCACTCCTTTTCAGCCAGAGACCTGGTTCTATGCTTAAAATGCTGAATGCTTTGGGAAAGTCTACTTCCTTCTCTGGGCCTTTATTTGCACAGTGTTAATGGTGAGAATAGGAAGAGACTAGAAAGCATTCCCTTTCTTTTTTCTTCTTTTATTAATTAATTAATTAATTTTTGGCTGCGTTGGGTCTTTGTTGCTGTGCGCGGGCTTTCTCTAGTGGTGGCAAGTGGGGGCTACTCTTCACTGCAGTGCACAAGCTTCTCATTGTGGTGGCTTCTCTTGTTGCAGAGCACAGGCTGTAGGCGCACAGGCTTCAGTAGTTGTGGCACACGGACTCAGTAGTTGTGACTCGTGGGCTTAGTTGCTCTGCAGCATGTGGGCTTTTCCTGGACCAGGGCTTGAACCCGTGTCCCCTTCACTGGCAGGCGGATTCTTAACCACTGCACCACCAGGGAAGTCCTGAAAGCATTCCCTTTCTATATTTCTCTGGAAATCATCAGTAAAATGTTGAGGGCTGAGGGAGGTGACTGGGCAAGTTTATGGTTAGAGAATGAGATAGTTACAGAGTTTGTATCTGCCAGAGCCCCAGAAGGAATAGACGGCATGATCAACATGGTTTAAATGAATAGATTTTTAAGGAAATACCTATTTACAAAGGTGCAGGTAGAGTTAAGGGAAAAAATAAGACTTGGCAAGTCACCCAGGTACAGTGGGAATTCATTAACACTCTTGGTTTGAAGGAGGATGGGAAGGCTCTGTGCCTCCAGCATTCAGTGATAGTTATAGGTGCCTTAGAGTAGCTGCCTGAATAAAACCAAGAGGGAGCATGAGGATAAACACCTTCCTCCTCTGTTATCCTCTTTTCTCAACTCCCGCTGGGTTCTCGTATGTTCTAAGTTGTTGCCAGTGTATCCTGTTGGCTACAGTCAACCAAAAGCAGGAGAGCAAAGGAATCTAGGGGATGTAGTCTATGGAGATAGCTTCTCTGGGTGGACAGCAGGGCACAGAAGGTCCCAGTGTGTATCTGAGAGGCAATCAAAGCATCGCCAGCATGGTAGGATGGCTGTCAGAAATCAACCCCCAATGTGTGCTTACTCAGATACAATAGAATCCTGTTTATTCCTCAGATGATGGCCCAGAATGGATTTTCCTGCTTGGCAGATGCCTCTACTCCACTCAGCGATTTAGGGACTGAAGGTCTCTCCAGTTTATGACTCCATCTTCTCCTCAGGTGTGTTGGTATTGGCATCCTACCTTCAGAAGGAAAGACCATGGAGGTGCACCTGTGGAAGGTTTCTTCTGGGCCATGCCTGGAATTGGCAAGTATCATACATGCATTTCTCTGGAGACATTTTGGTTACATTTCCACACCAAACTACATGGGTTGCAACTCAATGGGGAGGACTTTGTGCCCCCGAAAAAGGAGGATAGAATTCTGTAAGCAGTTAGTATTGGGGAGAGGATTCTATAACATCCAGTGTTCTAATTTCTCTAAAAGATCATTTTTCAACATGTTGGTCTAAGAACTTTGAGAGTGGGATGATGTTGAGTTAAAATCACTAAACCCCGACTCTCACTCCAGGGTAGCAAGATAAAATCCTACACTGGGTTTCAGCCCCTGAACACACATAAGCAAAATTCAGAGTGATGACTACTTCACTCTACATTCTAAATCAACACACACACCCATATTTCTCTCCTCCTTGTTTCTGTCAGTGTTCAACGTCTTTTCTTTTCTTCTCACCCTTGTCTTGTGGATTACCTCTGTATTGTCAAGTTAACTTCAAACTTAACTCCACCCACAATCTCCCTCAGCCTCAGGGACCCCAGCTGCCACAATATAATGACCTCCTAGATTGGCCTTAAACCTTGGGACTGGAAGCCAGTTGCAATCCCCTCAGTGCCCAGTAGGAAAAATAACTGCAGAAGTAAATGTTAGGTAGCTAGTCAAACACGAGGAGGTCCTGCCCCATCCTGGATGGGGTCATCTTTCCCTCCTCCACCTTACATCTGTGACCAGAACATGCCCAGAGATCCTCCCTTTTGTGGTTATAGACAGCTAAGTTTCCAGTCTTATCAGGGCCAAACGAGATTTCAAAAACCCAAAGGGTTTTCCAGAGCACCAGCACCCGCACCAGTCAGCGCAGGCCCGGGGTTCATTATGACGTATTTATAATGAATTACCACTGCGGCCCCCCACCTCCACCGCCACCCCCACCGACCTTCCGCGGGTTTTGCTTGAGTGCTTATGGGTAAGCGCCTGTGCCCAAGGAGAAAAGTTATATAACCTCAAGCTGTCAATCAACTTGTCAATCAAATGCCGCAGGACACAGGGAGGGGCTGCCACCACTCTGAGAAAACCAACCCTACCCTCTCTGTGGGGCTGCTTCTGGCCCCCAGACGGCCCACTCTCCTCCTTTCTTGAGAGTGTGCTTTTGCTTTGTTTAATAGAACTCCTGCTGCTTGAAACTGTACTATGTCTTTCCATTGAATTCTTTCCTTCAAGGGGACAAGAGCTGAGGAAGCGCTGTTCTGCTGGTAACATAGAGATTTCTGCACAAGGGCCTCATCCTGTATCATCTATCAAGCAAGTCACGAGTCTCATTAAATAGCCAACCTTGAGAGACCAACAAGAATTAGCATGATGACACATTAAACTTTGAAATCATGGTGGATGTTTTTGATAAGTTTTTTTGTTCAATAACTGATTTGAATAAGTCTCCATTTATCTTCAGAAAATTAGTTGTGGTTTCATTCAAGAGGTATAAGTGTGAAGGACAACAAAAAGCTGTCCTGGTGTGTGGTTGTGAGCCTGGCTGTGTTTCCCTGTGTTCTCCACCATGAGCCTCCAGCTATCACAGAAGCTGTGATATTAGTGGGGAAATAATACATCAGAACAAGCTGCACTGATTGAAGTTGAGCTTCAGGGCATGATTTTCTTTATACTTTGGCCTTAATGTTCAAAACTAGAGCAGACCCTGGTCATTTACAAGAAATGTTCTATGATATTCTAAATTATCCCAATTTGCATACACTGTAGCATGTAATTCCAACTCTAGATGCCCTACCTATAAGTGGAAAATGTAGTTGAACCCTATAGGCTCTGAATTGTTCTATAAATATAAAACCGAAGTAATTTATAAAGCTATTTTCTGGCTAAGAATCACCCCTTTCTCTTCATTGCTACTGCAAACATTAGCAGCTGGCTTTCTTTTCAGGGTCATTTTCTGCAAAGAAATAAAGTCTTCATGTTTTCACCACAGTTTGTACTTAAGCAATGAGGAGAATAAAGCTTCACAGTCCCATGGAAAGACTAACTCAGCAACTCCTGCCTGCTAAGTCTCCCAGCCCTGAGCAAAATTTTGTATTGTTCCAAGGATCCAGATTTTGGGGTATCTGCATTTGAAGCACAAACTGCCCAGAAAGCCCTGTCCTGACCTTTGCTCTGCTAAGTCTGGGTACGTGTCACCATTCTCTGAAAAACCTTCCTTTGTCCTAGTGAAAGACAAGTGCCTTGTATGGGTCCACGGAAGATATTTCACTTTTCTGTATTGGGCACTTTACCACAAGTGCTTGTCTATTTATCAGAGTCCTGCATTAGACTCAGAGCTCATTTACCAGGTACCGTGACTCAAGGATCACACAACTATTGGGTATTTCCCTTGAAGAATTTCCTGTAGAATTGTGTGAAAATAGCTTATCAACTATCTTCATATCAAGTAGTCAGGGTCAGAGCTGGGATTTGCCTTTAGACTGACTCCAAAACCCAGGAATGTGTAGGGCATTTTCAAAGTGATGGAGATATGGCTTTCATAAATCTCTGAAGATGGACCAGTAGCCTCCACTTAGACACATCGGGTTGTAGGAAGTCATTTCTCTCAGGAGCTGTGTAAATTCAGCTTCAAGGAATTGTTGCAATCCTCTTGGGATACAAACAGGAAAATGGTACCCCCTTGCCATGGAGTGGCTAGACCTAACACAAACCCTATTTTATATTTAGTCAAAATAATGTCAACATTATTTACTCTATTTTCTTTTCCTGACATCTGCTATCACCTTTCATTGCCCTAGCTATGTTTCTGGGTTCCATTCCAAAATTTGCACTTCTTCCTCTTGTAATATTACATGCTCCTAAATATTTATCAACCAGCATGGAGCAAGCGAAGGGAAAGCCACTCGACTGGCAGTGTTTTCCAGTTTCACCTAAAATATTTGTCCAAGCATTTCAAGGAGGAGGGCAAGATAATGGAAAGTGGATCAAGATTATATAAAGAGGCAAACATCAGGATTGCATTAGGTGTAAATAATAACTTCAGCTACAACAGTTTGGAATAGGAGAATGGGATTAAGATATTTTAAGAAGGCTTTGGTGGTGGAGTAGGGGTGTTATGGCCAGAGCAAGTAAGGAGGAGTACATAACTAGACACTGCACTTCTATTCCTGGGGCCCAAGTTTCTGTTGCCTTCTGTTCGTGGTCATCTCACCCTGTTACTTCATGTGAGATGAAACTGCTGTTGAGAAAAGCCAATGCAATGAAGCGTATCCAAGGTGGTGAGAAGAACAAACCTTGGAAGCAGTTTGCTTTTATTTAATAAAACAAAACACAACATAACAATAACTACACTCTGCATTTTGCACCAGGGAGAAAAAAATCCCATACAATTCTCTGAAACTTACACGTCATGAAAGCTTCAAGATGTTCTTTTCTCAAGAAAATAAACATTAAAGCTTCAGTGAAACTGAATATCAGCAAATCACCAGAAACAGCAATTTTGAAGAAAATACCTTTAGGTAATTTGTGAATGTGAAGCAAGTAATTATTTTTTCCCTCCGGACAAACACTTTCTAATAGGACAGAAAAAATGGCCAAATGCTATGTGGCAATACCTATAAATAACCTGAGATTTCACAAACCCTGTGACTCTAGAGGTTCATTACCATGTGTGATGATGTGTTCCCATCCAACAGATGTGTAATCAGGTGGGGGGAGGTGAGGGCTGGGAGTCCATTCATGATGGCGACCTAAAGATTGTCACGGGATATTATGGCCTAAAATCTCACTATTGTATATACATTTGTGAAAGTTTGCTAAGGACTTTTCTTTGCCAACAGCCTCCCTTTAAATGCCCCTAAAAGGCATCTTCTTCAGTGGTACTATTATCAACAAATACCCTCCCACACTGGTTCTTTGCTTTGACTGCACATTTTTTAAAATAATTTCATATGTATGTGTGTGTGTGTGTGTGTGTGTGTGTGTGTATATATATATATTATTACCACCTCAACATGTAATCAATATGTAAAAATTATTACTGAGATATTTTACATTTTTTTTGTTGAAGTCTTTAGATGTAACATGTATTTTACACTTACAGCAAATAGTTTGATTATCTATTTTAAGTACTCTGTAGCTACATGTGACTGGGGCCTACCATATTGGATGGAGCAGGACAATTCAGTCAAATTAAATAAATGTTTTCTTGTCCCTTTAATTTACATTATTATCCTTTTCATAGAGGAAGCTACAAGGACTAGTGATGTGCCTGAAAATTTTTATAAATTTACTTTATAAACAGAAGATGTCACTTTTTTGGCATAGAGTTCTATATAGTTTTTTCTAATTTACAATTCTTTTTTTTTCTTGAGGTTTTTTTTTTATTGAAGTATAGTTGTACAATATTATATAAGTTACAGGTGTACATATAGTGATTCACAATTTTTAAAGATTATACTCCTTTTATAGTTATTATAAAATATATAATAGTTTGACTAGCACATTTAAAATCACCTGGGGAGCTCTTTAAAAAAGACCAGTATCTGGACTCCTTTCTTGGAAATTATGATTAAATTGGGCAGATTTAACAGATTTGGGGAAGAGCTTGAGCATGGACAGTGTGCAATAGCCTGAAGGATGAAGAGCAGAGTGTCACAGACTAAGCTCGTCTTGGGTCACTTCTGAACAAATTACCCAAATTACTGCAAATTACTCCAGCACTGCTGTAATTTTTTATTTTTAAATTTATTTTTTAAATATAATGTCAATATAATTTTAGTTTATTTAATAACAATGTGGAAAGCACAAATAGAAAGGATCATGCTTAACAGGTATATAGAACTTCAGAATTCTAACAGTAATATTTGCTCCTTGGGCTAACTCAAACTCAACATATGGCATATCCAAATATTTTTTTTTTAACTGAAGTAACACTAATTTACGATGTTGTATAAGTTTTCATTAGTACAACATTACAGTTGACCTTCTATATACACTACAGCATGCTCACCACCAAAAGTCTAGTTTCTATCTGTCACCACACAATGGACCCCCTTTACCTATTTCACCCTCCCCTATTTCCCTTCCCTTCTGGTAACCACCAATCTGCTCCTTGTGTCTATGTGCTTTTATTTTGTTTGTTTACTTATTTATTTATTTTCTAAAATATTCCACATATGAGTGAAACCTTATGGTATTTGTCATTTTTACAGTCAAGGTCCATCCATAGTGTCACACTGATGTAATTTTTAAATCAGGGCTAGTATTACTGGAGCTGAATAAAGAGAATGTTTGTATCGTGGCCACTTGGGAGACCCCCAGGTCACAAATCTCTGCTGACCACCTTTTAGTTCAATAATTCCTCTTCCTAAATGCTCTGCATTCTCCAGTTTCAAAAACACAGGTAAGCGAGACAAGAGATGTCAAATTGGCTTCATTCTATATGTCACCCTGAATAGATTGGTAGTGATTGCTACAAGGCTATATTGCAAAACCGTCGGCATCTGTTTCTGACCCCAGCAGAAAAAACTCCACGATCAACTAGTAATGTCTTCCATGGGTGCTAGGGTTGAGGAGTGACAGCACATGGACAGGTTTTGCCATCTCTGAATAACCCAGTAAAAGCAGAGAACAATTTTCAGATGACCTTTATTCATCTATACACATGTATTACACAGAGTACCTTATTCTACCAGCATATTAGGATGTTATCAGGTTTATGTATGTAACTAACCATTATCTAAGAAGGCCTTTTAAACCTAGTCACAGAAAATAAACATTTATTAAGTACCTATAGGTTGTCTTTTGTTTTTGTTTTTAAATTTTGTTTCCTCCATTTTATAAGACACCATGGGTGCTGAAAACTCAGGACACAATTCCTGATTGTAAGAAGCTTGTAGTTTCACTAGGGAGCGAAAGTATATATGTAAGCAATAATTAATGAACACAGCAGTATTCATTGTGACAGAATTATGTACTGATATAATAAAGATGGTGAAGAGAGTAAATTGTTAGTTACATGGTCTGAGGAAGAAATGTTAATTCTACAGTACATCAGATGCTACTCTGGCCAAAAGGACATTGGAGGCAAACAGGTTTGTCTACACACTGAACAGAGCTGGGTCCTCTCACAAACCATCACAGAACACAAGCAACGCAACACAACAAACAAAAAGCAAACAAACATACAGACATCTACCTTCTCAGCGTTGTATATAGAGGAAGGGCCCAGGCATTCCACAAGCCTGGTTGCAGATCTCAGCTCTGCCATCTGATTCACTGTGTGGTCTTCTGAGAGTTTATTGTGTCTGCAAATCCCTGCTCCCAACAATAAGTTGGAGATACTAAAACCTCCCCTGCAGAACTGAGTTAAGATTTATGAAGATGTGTCCACAATCTGGTGCTTAATAGGTTCTCATTAAATGGCAAGACTTATGACATTATTTCTTCAATTCTAAAATGACATTGATTTTAAGATGCACCCTTGAAATAGAAAGTTTTCAGAAGTAAAAAAAAAAAAAAAAACTTCATCTTAATGTACATGTCATTGTAATGTGAGATGCATTTCAGAAATTGTAAAATGTGAACACGAAGTGCATTTTAGACTGAGTGAAGTGGCATATCATCAAGTCCAGTACAAACAGCCAGAACAATGCTTCTCTGGAGCTTACCATATGCCAGACATTGTCATTAAACATTTAATCCTCATAGGAACACCACCAGACTTTGAGTCTTGCTACTTGCTTCTTCTCAGGCCATGTATACTTCAAGAGCAGGAGAACAGTTGGGGTATGTTATCGGTTGAACTGTGTCCCCTTAAATTCATATGTTGAAGTCCTAATCCTTAGTGCCTGAGAATGTGACCTTATTTGGAGATAGGGTCTTTGCAGAGGTTAATCAAGTTGAAATAAAGCCATGGGGTGGGGTCCTAATGCAAGATAACTGAAAGTAGCTCTTCTACCCCTTTCCCGTTTGCCCTTTTCTGCCCCCTTCTAACCTTAAAAGAGTTTAATTATAAGAATGAGATCACTAGGCAATTTAACCTAACTCCTGACTTACACTCTCCTGAATAAAAAGAAGTAAGAATGAAGCAGTTAAAAAAAAAAATGACTAGCACTCTACCCCTACTAGCCCCCTTAGTAATCCTGTGGGCAGATCACACAGGAAAGATAACATCTGAAGAGAGAGTCAGCCAGTCTGCACTCAGTGTAGAAGGATGAAGAACACAACCTCCTGCCTCAACGAGTCACTGAGATTCTCCCCTCTTTTACCCCTTTAAAAACTGTCATGGCTGAGCAGAATCTTCAGAGTTGGTCTCTGGACACAAGTCCACCATCTCTCCTGATTGCTGGCTTTTCTGAATAAAGCACCTTTCATTTCTGCTGACACTTGCCTCTCCAATAATTGGCTTTAGAGTGGAGAACAGCCAAATTTGAGTTCAGTAACATAGTATCATTATAAACAAGGGAAATTTGAAGCAGACAGGCATTCAGGGAGAATGCCATGTGAACATGAAGACAGACACCTACAAGGCAAGGAGAGAGACCTGGATCAGATCCTTCCCTCACAGCCTCGGAGGGAACCAACCCTGACAGCACCTTGATGTCAGACTTGTAGCCTCCAAAACTGTGAGACATACATGTATGTTGTTTAAGTCTCATTGTTTGTTGTATTTTGTTACAGTAACCCCAGCAAACTAATACAGGGTATGTTATGAAGACTTATTTGTCAACAGGTTTTTGTGCTATTTCACATATGTGAAGGAGAAATGTGTCTTCATGATTCTATGTCTTTCATACATGGTCATTTGAAAAGAAAAGCACATTTCAAAAATATATGTATAGCTGAATTGCTGTGCTATTCACCTGAAACTAACATGATATTGTAAATCAACTATACTTTAATAAAATGTTTTTAAAATAACCTGGAAAAATAAATATATAAATAAATTTCAATTGTATTATTTAGAAAAAAAATATGTATTGGGATATTCTTATATTTTCTGTGTGATAATTCTAAAAGGACACTCCTCCTTCTGCCTTTTCTCATTCATAGATGTACCGCTACACCAAAAACTGGGGATATGACTGTGGACATTGATATTGGCAAAGGAATATTGTGTACACTCATTCATTCAACAAATACCCATACCCACTGTGCTCTGTGAACTGTACTAGCATTAAGACTACAAAAGTTAGTCAGGATGGTCTCTTATGGAAGACAGAGCATATAATTAAGGAGTCTAACCCCCTGCAGTTGGATGACAAGGGGCTATGGGAGCACCAGGAGGGAACAACTAACCTAGCTAGCAGGCTGGTCACAAGCAGGGGGATCCAGAGAGAGCTTCCCAGAAAAGCTGGTGCCTGAGAGGAGTATTAAGGCATGCATTTCAAAATCTAATTTGACTATCATTTACCCACTCCATTTCCTTCTTACCTTTTTTCTTCCTTTTAGTAAACCAGTGTTCTCACACCTGAGCATTCATCAGCATCACCTGGAGGACTCATTCAAACACAGATCTCTGGGCTTCACTTAGCATTTCTTTTTATTTTTTAATTTTTATTTTATATTGGAATATAGTTGATTAACAATGTTGTGTTAGTTTCAGGTGTACAGCAAAGTGATTCAGTTATATATATACGTGTATCTATACTTCTGTAAATTCTTTTCCCATTTAGGTTATTACAGAATTTTGAGCAGAGTTCCCTATGCTATACAGTAAGTCCTTGTTGGTTATCTATTTTAAATATAGCAGTGTGTACATGTCAATCCCAAACTCCCAATCTAAGATATCATCTCACACCAGTCAAAATGGCCATCATCAAAAAGTCCACTTAGCAATTCTGATTCAGCATGTCTGGAGGGGGCCCAGGAATATGCATTTCTAGTGGTGCTGATGCTGCAGATCTAAGACCCACAGCCTGAGATTCACTTAGTAAATGTTAATGAGCATCAACCTGGAAGCGGGTATCTATCCTTACTGGATCTCAGGGTTACAGCACTGAATAAAACATAGTCCCACATTCAGGAAAATAACAGTTATCAAATCAATCAGCTCCTTATAGTGCAACTGTATTCTTGAATCTCTACTTCTTCGTGAAATAAATAAATAAATAAAATAGAGTGAGAGCTGCTTCTCTAACAGCATAGTCCATGCTAATACAGGACGGGTGTTTCCAAAAAGATGAATGTCCCATGTCTATTCTCTTTCCCTCTATTTTAACACCTGAATAGTGGGGTCTTGTGAAATGGGCTCTGGTGAAATGGAATCTGATCTGCAAATGTAAGGATTTGTAGGTGTGGGCATTTGTACTGACAAGGCTTGCTAACATCAACAGTCTGGAACTTTCCTTTTTTTCTTTATCTTTACTCCCTTTTCTTGGAGGGTGACATTTTGAATCAGCAGCAGCAGCATGGGGTTGCCTCTTTGATACTGCAAGGGGACAAAGAAGGATATGATGTGCTTTATTTACGGCTGTCAGGATTGGTTAATCATATGTTTATTCTCTGTGATGCATGTTGAAAGGAAATAAGAAGCAGCTGGGCTCCAAAGTGAGCTCTGTCTGTTAGGAAGAAACCATGCCAATGAAAGAACAAAAGCAATGGTCTGACAGGACGATGTTCCCTGTTTTTCTCGAGCTTATGAGCTGGGCTGGCAAATATTTGTATTTGTGCTGATTGTATCTTGAAATGGTCTTGGGTCCAGCTGTGCAAGAATGCATACACTTGACCAAAAGGAAACACAACAAGTGAACAAAAGTTTATCTTCTCCTTACTTCAAAAGCCAAACACTGGGCTTTAGACGGAAAAACAGGTTCTTGTGAAATGCTCCCCTGTGAGCACTGTTCAACAATTTCCCATAAGATGCTATGTTCCTCAAGAGTGGGCCTGTCTACTGTCTGTCTTCAGGAAATCAGCCTGATTTTTAAGAGAATGGAAAGGAGGATGTAAGCAAGGTCTCAAAACCTAAGTGACTAGTCACTTTCTAGAGATCAGATGATCTGTTTAATAATCCATAAGGATGCACTGACAGTCTCTTGTAGGTATTTACGATGTTCAGTGCTGTGGGAATAAAGAAAAACAATAGCATTCTCTAATTCCCATGCCCTGATATATTCAAGATATATTTTATTGTTGACAGAACTAAGCCCCGTTGTATGCAAGGTCAGTTTGAATTAACACAGTGATTGATTTTTTCAATGAACTTTGTATTGAACATTCAAGAAAACAGATTTACTTAAAAGTACATGCACAGGGATGTACCTAAATTAGCACTGTTAATGTTTTTACTCCACGGTTGTGACTGTTCCTTATTCCATTTTAGATCCGATTCATTGTCTTCTGAAAATATTGATGGAGCATTTTCCAGGTGCTAGACTTGTAGGTACTACAAAGATGAATGACTGGGTCCTTGATTTTAAGTTGTGCACACAATCTGTTTTCCATTTTAATGATCTAATTTCCATTACTATCATTCACAAACTGTTTTCATACATAGAGTGCTACCTTTGGTTAACACTGCTCTAACATACTAAAGATCTCATTTGTACAAGCCTGTTCGTCCTTCCATCCTTAAGTCCAGGAGGGATACTTGCTCTAAGCCTTCATTCCCTTACCTGAATGTCTGCTTCTGCTGTCTCTAGGGCTCTCTGGTACAAAACTGAATGCCTCAGATTTAGGGATCCACTTAGATTACTTGAATGCTATTAAGAGTCTGGAATTCCTGTGAAATAGTTTTAATAATCTGATAAATTTGGCTATGTAGAAAAGTTTCTGTGTGTATGTGTGTGTGTATGTATAAACATAAGCAAAGTCAAAAAGATAAATGGCATATAGGGGGAAAATTTTTCATCTTACACTAAATATAAAAAGCTAGCTCCCAAATATATAAAGAACTGTTAAAATAACAAAGGAGATCAATAATGTAAAAAAAAAAAGTGGGGAAAACGTTAACAGACAATTTACAAGAAAAAATATACAAATGCTTTAAATATGAATAAGTATTCAATTTCACTCATATATTCACCTGAGAATGATGGCTACACTGTGAGGCACGATCTCTTACCTATCAGATGGCAAATGTTCAAAGGCTTGACACACTCTGTTGGGGATTTGGTGTAGAAATCATCATTTTCCTATACTGCCAATGCAAGTGCAAGGTAACACCAGGCTAAGGAAGAGAATTTGGCAGTCTTTTAAAACACTACAAATTCATTGATCCTTTGGCCAAACACTGTCATTTCCAGGAATTTACCTTGAACATACACCTTCAGTAATATGAAATGTCAGATGCACAAGGTTATTCATTGTGGCATATGTCAAATAGCAAAATATTACAAAACCCAAAATTTCCATCAGTAGGAAATTGGTTAAATAAACTATGAAACATTTGCACTGTTAAAAGAACAAGGAATGAGGAATATTTCTATTAACTGATGGGTAGTGATTTAAAGGATACACTATTAAATTAAAAATAAAAGATACACATACACACATGCATGCAGACATATACACATGCAGATTTTCTGTAAGAAAAAGGGAGACTTTTTATTTTTCTAAAATAAACACAAAAGGATAAGAGATAAAATATTGAAATGGTTCCGCAAGCTAGGTGAGTGGGAGTGGAGTAGAGATGATAGGGATAAACTTCTCCCACTGTACACTTCTACAGATTTGACTTTTGAACCATATTAATGTTAAACTATTTTGTTAAAAAGTCAAATAAAAAAAAGATCAATATAGAAATTTGTAATATTGAAAACAAACAAAATTGTAATTGTGTATCTAACTGATAGCATTGGTACAAATAAAATGAATTAATCTGTGTTAATTTTTGAGCAGAGTCTCCCTGTTGCCCACCGTCAGTGGGCTATAATCAAAGGACACAAAATAACTGCTGAATCATAGAGAACTTTACTTTAGTAGGTTTGATGTTAGTAGAGGTCAGGATGTCATAATTCTTGAACTATTTATTTCTTGGTATATTGTAGGAGATGGATAGTTGATAGATAGTGTGAGAGAGACTGTTAGACAGATTCATGCTGCCATCCACAATGACCTCCTGGAGGAAGGAAGGAGATTCAAATACAGAGCAAGGTTGGAATTGGAAGTGTCAGTAGGAAGTCACTGAAAAGAGCCTAGAAGGAATTCCAGTGGCAGTGAGTACACTTAATGCTCAGATCTTGGTTTAAATAACACACTAATAAGAATCAGGGCTCTTTGGAGAAAATGCTGTTTCTGGGTGGAGGTTGGGGAAAATACAGTGGCTTTGGGAAATATTGCTGTGCCTAACAGTCAGAGACCCTCAGGATATGACAGATGCATGAACAAAAATCATGAGAATCACTGGAAGGGGCTCCAAGTCATCAAAATTCAGACAACGTAAGAATTTAAAAGGATAAGGATATTAACGAATTATAAAAATATGAAACAAAATTACAAATCCATAGAGATAACAAAGAAACAGGAAAAAGAATGGAATGTTACTCCTTACAGAAGAATGCTACTACTTAATATAAAAGGAATGATGGAATTATATAATCACCATTCTAAACCTCTGCTATAATCATTCATTTAAGAAAGGATTATCAACTGACACTAAATGATTGGGTGAAATATTTTTGGACCAAATAATTTTCATAGAGGTTCAAGGTATCACCTCAAATTTCGTTTATTGATTAGAAAGGAAAGAGGTACATCTTTAATGGTGATGTCTAGTGGATACTACTTTATCCAAGGGCACTAAGTTAACATCACCAACAATGGGGCAAACTAAGGTGTGTGTCTTCTGATGTGTTCTGGTATGCGAAGCATACAAAGTGGCACCAAAAAAGTATAAGTAGCATCTTCCCTGGTGGCGCAGTGGTTGAGAGTCCGCCTGCTGTTGCAGGGGACACGGGTTCGTGCCCCAGTCCGGGAAGATCCCACATGCCGTGGAGCAGCTGGGCCCGTGAGCCATGGCCTCTGAGCCTGCGTGTCCGGAGCCTGTGCTCTGCAACGGGAGAGGTCACAACAGTGAGAGGCCCGCGCACCGCAAAAAAAAAAAAAAAAAAAAGTATAAGTAGAATTTAATCATGAGACAAATCCAGAATATGAAATCCTCCACAAGAAAATCGGCAGACTCACAAATGTTAATGTTAGGACAGTTGCACATTAAATGAGCCTAAATGAACGTGGAGAGCAAATTCATGTGAGATTCTCTTGGTTGGAGTTTGAGCACCCCTTCCCCAGTAAAGACTGCTATAAAGCAAGTCATTGCAACAACTGGTGAAATGGTAACAGATTGTCTCTCAGGTAATATTATTTACCAAAGTTCATCTCCTTTGATACTGTGCATTGTCATTATGCAGGAGAATGTCATTGTTCTCAGCAGTTACATGTTGATGCACTTAGTGTGAAGATGTTTACAATTTAATTTTGAAAGGTGCACCCATAATTAAAGGAGGAGAAGGCAAGAGCAGGAGAGTGAGAGAGGATATGGTGAGTGATTTAAAAAGCAGCAAAAATGGCAAGAATTTTTGGGTGTTCATTGTATTTTCCATTCATCTTTCCTGTAGATTTAAGATTTTTAAAAAAAGGCTGGAAGAAAGAGAAGGAGAATAATATTTAAAAAGTATAAATATTTAAAAAATATAAAATATTTAAAAAATATAAAAAGTATATATTACTTTTATAAAGAAAAGAGGGGGCTTCCCTGGTGGCGTAGTGGTTGAGAATCTGCCTGCTAATGCAGGGGACACGGGTTCGAGCCCTGGTCTGGGAGGATCCCACATGCCGCACAGCAACTAGGCCTGTGAGCCACAACTACTGACCCTGTGCGTCTGAAGCCTGTGCTCCACAACAAGAGAGGCTGCGATAGTGAGAGGCCCGTGCACTGCAATGAAGAGTGGTCCCCGCTTGCCACAACTAGAGAAAGCCCTCACAGAGAAATGAAGACCAACACAGCAAAAATAAAATAAATAAATTAATAAACTCCTACCCCCAACATCTTCAAAAAAAAAAAAAAGAAAGAAAAGAGGAGAAGGAGGAGTAGAAGAAGAAACCAGGGAAGAAAAAAAGGAGGAAGGGAAGGGGGAGAAGCAGGAGGAGAGGGAGGGGAGGAGGAGGAGGGGAGGAGGAGGGGGAGGGGAGGAAGAGGGGAAGGGGAGGAGGAGGGGGAGGGGAAGAGGAGGGGGAGGGGAGGAGGAGGGGAGGAGGAGGGGGAGGGGAGGAAGAGGAGGGGAAGGGAAAGAGGAATAGAGGGGGATGGGTAAGTGAGGAGAATGGACAATGAAAAAATCTCATCAAGACCCAGCTCCAGGACACCACTCAGGATCTTTCTCCATATATTTTTGCATGGCCATGTGTATTGATGAGTACTATTTTCCACTAATAATCTCTGTATTACATATGGTAGCATATGTAAGGAGAAATTAGAATGTGAGTAGGACAGATCATAACCAAGTTGCTGAAAAGAGTTAAAAGGTCTTTTAGTTTTCGCTGCTTCACTCTACACAAATCCCTTGATGTGAGCATAGTGCTACAAGTCTTACCACAAGAATGGTATTTCTTCAGCTGGTCTCCTACCAAAAGTACATGAGCCTGAAGTGGGTGTCACTTTTACTATAAGCAGTGATCATCACCTCAGCAGCAAGTGGATCTAACCATATTTTTTTTTCTCATCTATATATCTACATCATTTTCTTAAAGAATTTCAACAAGACCACAAAACCCTTAAGGACCAGTGAGGATATTCTTTACCTCTTCCATCCCCAGAATCTATCATGGTGCTGGCACATAATAGGTACCTAATAAATGTTAACTGAACAACTGGATGACTGAAAGCCAGATATATCTAAAATAATCTTGTAAGGATTTTAAATTATTTTGTATTGATCTCCTCTTCAACATTCTGGCAAACATATGTTCTAGGAATGAAAATGAATATTGAAAGTATGGATGACCACGATAAAGCTGTGTGCATGTATCAGTTATCTAGGTTAATATTTATAAACTATTGATGTTTTTTTCCTTCTAATATTGAAAAATGACTTTTTCACATAGAAAAAGTCATATAATATGATTTTATGAAAACTTCAATGTTTTCCTATCTTCTCTTAAACTTTTGACATCTATCTGTCTGTAAATCCACAATAAGATGCCATCTCATTCAGTCAATATTTTGTGCTCTCCTATAAAATGCTACACATTCCACATACACATTTTCCCCAAGCTAGAAACATTTAAGTACTACTGCTCTTAGTGACTGCAATAGAAAGCAGTAAAAAAGACAGGGAGTTTTCATGTAAGGAGGTAAAAGTGAATTTAGTTACCTGCTGGGTCAGAATTGTGCATTTTTGAAGGTCATTTAACATTTCAGAGTCTCAGTTTTCTTGACTTAGAATGAAGATACACCTAATGCAATAGCTAAAGAATAAAGTAAAAGCGGATGAAGAAAAGAAATAGTTATCATGGCCTTCTACATGGTTTGTGGATGGGTTTCAGGGCATGTAAGGACCTCCAAAACTGTATGTGACGTATTTGTGTGTATGTGTGCTTGTGTGCATATAAGTGCACTTTTCTGGAGACAAATTCACCTCTTTGGATTCTCAAAAATATCTATGGCCATAGAAGATTAAAATTTATTGTAAAATGTGCACAAAGGAAGTTGTTATTCAGGCACAATTAAATTGATATGTTCACTCCACTGTTTGTCCACAAACTTCTTCTATTTGCTATAGTTCCAAGGGGACAGTAAACAAGGAATGAACACTGAGGTCTGGAAAATGAGTTGCCCATTTTGGTCCCAGAGCTCACTGGCTGCAGAATCTTGGGCAAGTTATTTGGTCTTTCTGAATCTCAGTTTCATTTTTCATAAAATGAGAAGAGAAACTCCATATTCCAGGAATGGTTTTGCTGTGAAGATGATAGGCAAGGAAAAGAGAAAATAGTCCTATAGTGTCTGACATAAGGCACTCCCACTCTTAAGTTTATCTCTTGAATTTCTCCTTAGTCTTTTTCTCTCCAAAATAAGTCATCCCCATTTTCTGTGTTTTCTCACTGATAATACTTTTGTAAACTCCTTCTCTTTGTCTTCATTATGAGATGTATTTTTCCTTTTCTCCCAATTATTTTCTATTGAACAGATACTAGAACACTGTCCTCTTTTAATGAGTCCCATGGATTCCAATCAACCCTTGTCAGCCATGGGTGACAAAATTGCAAGAAGTATTCATCTGCCCACTCAGTCTGTCCAGCTGGGAGAATCTTATCCTTTTACCAGTCATTGAGTTTCCATGGACTCTTTCACATTTGTCCAGGCCACATAAGTACATATATGAAGAACAACACTATCTAATATTGTTTTTTACTTCCTGGGTGCTTGTTCTGCTTCCCTGCACATTCCTTGAAGAAGTATCATTGTTAACAAAATCTGACTGCTATCCATCTCCCAGGTGAATGGACAAGGGCAATGATGCAGGGAGTATCTTTCTACAATGGGATTCTGGGTAATGATTTTTGGAAACACAAGATTACTAGAGGGACCAAAATAAGAAAGATTATAAGCTTTATTGTAATGGAGCATGACCCTATGGGGCCTTCCAAGGAGAGAACCCTCCTCCCCCCACATGTCCTCTGCCTGCCTCTTACCTGTAGAAAAACTTTAGCCAAAGAATAAATTTAATCAGAGAAATGAGAAAATAACAGAAGCAAAGAAAAATAGGCAAACAAGTCAAAATAATAATAGTTTTACCATTAAAGTCAAAGGACCTTTAGTTCCTCCTCGAAGGCTATAGAAAATTATTCTGAGCCATATTCTTTGAGCTATTTTGCAGAAACTAAAACCCACATCAGGTGGAAGAAATTAGCTAATCATGCAGACTGCAGCCATGACATAAGTTGCTCCATCTTACACAATTCTGAGAACTGGCCTCAAGGAAATAGGAACAAACCAACCCTGGAGCTGAAGATTAACTGGACTTAAAGCAATCAAGATGACACTTACCAGACACCACATGACCAATTTCAAGATGACGGTCAGAGCTGACTGTGCTGCTCTGCACACAGCCCCCTCCCTCTGTCTATATGCCCCTGAAACTCCCCTTTTTAAGCTCTTGCCTCCAGATTGACAGTGGGGAGCTGGCTTTTGGACATGAGTCCACCTTCTCCTCAGGTTGTCAGCCTCCTGAATAAGGCAACCTTTACTTTATTACCAATAATTGTCTCTTGAGTATCTGCTTTCCAGTGGTGAGCAGCCGAATCTGAGTTTGATAACAGTAGCTTTAGGAGAACTGAAAAATAAATTAGATGCTAAAATATTTTGCAAACTGAAAGTACAGGAAGCTCTAGGAAGAGAAGACATCTGGTTGACATTAAGGGGGATTAATGAATAAAGATGAGTACGAAGTAGAAAGACCAAGGATGATTTGGATGGCCCTGAAGTAAAAATGATCATTTGTATTGACTATCAGACATGTAGGAAATGCAAGGATTAGTTTCATTTAAAGAGTATCAGCCCAGCTAAGAATGAAGCATACTAAGCCCTCTTTAAATGGGTTTGGATGGAATTATATCATTATAAGCACAATAAGCCTGCTTCTAAGAGGACATCTGAGCTTTGGCCAGTGCTGTGTCAATGCACATCCAGTAAGTTAGTGAGAAAGACCCAGCAGAAATTTTGGTCCATGGAAACTGAGGATCCTCCCCAGAGAGAATTCACATAAGGGATGTTGGAGCAGCACATGTCTGTGACCTAGGGATTCCAGCTTAGTGGTCAGAGGCAGAGATTCTCAGAACAACACGTTCATCTTCTCTCAGATCATTCTAGATTAAGTGTGTGTGTGTGTGTGTGTGTGTGTGTGTGATAAAAGAGGAAAACAAGAGAGAGGGAGAGAAATACAAAATCAAAGGGAGACATATTTAAGAAAACAAAAGAGATATTAACTCTGAAAGGCATTTGATTTAGAATATTGTTTTGGGATGACTTGAACAGAATATGATACAAAAATGAGCAAGCCATAAACTTCTACTGCATTTCTCACTTTCTTATCCCCATAAATGTGATTTACTACTGGTCCTTTCAAGTTTTAGCACCCTGGGAATTAATGGTACCTCCCATTAGATCAGTGACAATTTTAGGGTAGGAATTCACCAGCAGCACATGGGAGGCACCTCCAAGAAGCACGAAGAGGAGAAACACTTAACAGAGGAGATGAGGTACTGCATGAACAGTGGAGAGCAATAATCAGTCAATTCTGAGTTAGTGAATTAATGTGATCTTCTTTTCACCCTGAGAATAGACAGACTCAATGCAAATATCAGGCTCTGGTTTGGGAAGGGCTTTATCTTATATTTTAGGTAATGTTCTAAATCTGTGTTGTCCAATATGGTAGCCACTAGTCCCATGAGCCTACTGAGCTCTTGAAATGTGGCCATTGTAACTTAAAACTGACTTTTAATTTTATTTAAATTTAACTTAATTCAAATTAAAATAGTCACTTTTTACCAGTGCCTTTTGTAGTAGATTCATATATTTAGAACACAGTAGGTTAAGAACATAGGCTCTGGAGCTAGATCCCAAATCATAAATCTTAGCTCTGTCATTTACTAGCTGTACATATTTGGGCAATTTATTATTTTCATAACTAAATTTTATTATTTGAAATATGGGGAAACTTTCATAACTACTTTGTAGAACTGTTGTAAGGATTAAATGATGGTGCTTATGCAAAGTGCTTAGAAAATACTTTGCATTTATGAATTACTCAATAAAAGTTAGCTATCATTAACATTATTACCTTTATGATTCTTTTTTATTCTCTGTATTGACTGCTATAGAGTTCTACAAACTAATAGTCAATAAATAACTGTAGACACTAGATATTATTCTTTCTATCATTTTCTTTTACCTCACTATTGAGTAAAATACATTTCTAGAGTAGTAGTGGAGCAGGATGTGGCTGTATCTAGAAGCCTTTGTTGGTTGTGATGCTGAGACAGGGGTGGGGAATGAAACACAGAATGAATGGAAAAGAGAGACTAGAACCCTAAATGAATGGACTATTCAGAAAAGAATGTACAAGCTCTGAATTATGGGAATTCCAAAAGACGGTTTGCAGTCAATAACTCTGCATCAACTAGACTTTTGTTTTCTTGGAACTAGTAGGGCACTGTGATCAAACATTTCCATCAACTATGTTGCCTTATGCCCATTTTTGGAAAATCCCAGCCTCTCATGGTCAGCCAGTTTTTGGTTTTGATCATCATAGTCCTTTAAGTCTCACTTACTTTCTATTGACCTTGTGATGCAATGCTTCTGAGATTCATCCATAGAGCTGTGTTATAGTAGTAGCTCATTTTTTTCAGTTATTGAGTGGTGTTTCACTGTGTACTGCAATTCGTTTATCCATTATCCTTTATTGATAAATAATTAATTTGTTTCCACTTTGGCTTTATAAATAGAATTGCTATTAACATTCTTGTACATATCTTTTTGTAGGCATGTATTGCTATTTTTCTTAGGTAAATATCTAACAGTGGAATTGCAAGGTCATAAGATGGGTGGGTGTTTATTGTTATAAAAAAATTGCCAAATAGATTTCAAAAGTGGTTGTACTATTATACACTCCTACCAGCAATTTTATGAGAGTTCTTATTTCTTCCTATTCTCATCCACATTTGATAATGTCAATTGTTTCCATTTAAATTATACTAGTGACTTTAAATAGTATCTGATTGCAGTTTAATATTGCATTACCCTGAATAGTGATGATGTTCAGATGTAAACTTAGTCAATTGGTTTTAAAACTTTTTTCTATTATAACCACTTCAAGGTATCATTTTTTTCTCAGCTGTGCTTTGGCTGTATCTCACCAATTTTGATATGTTGTGTTTTCATTAATATTAGTTTAGGATATTTTGCAATTTTTCCCTTGTGATTCTTATTTAAACCGGGGCTACTTAGTGATGTATTACTTAATGTCCAATATTTCTAGATATCTTATAATTCTATGTTTAACTTAATTTAATGGTGTTCAAATGCATGCTCTGTAAGATTTCAAATTTTTTTTAGTTTATTGAGACTTGTTTTATGGCTCAGCATATAGTCCATCTTAGTGAACATTTCATGTGCACTTGAAGAAAATGTGTATTCTGAAGCCATTGAATGTAGTACTCTGTAATTGCCAGTTAGGTCTTAATGGGTTGTGATGTTGTTTAAATCTTTTATATATTTACTGATTTTTGGACAATTGCTAAACTAATTGCTGAGAGAGGGGTGTTAAAATCTCCAGCTGTGATAGAGAATTTGCCTATTTTTCCCTTTAGCCAGTTTGTGCTTGATGTATTCTGAAGCTCTGTAGTTAGGTGCATATGATTTTAATGCCTTCCAGAAGAATTGATAATTGGCCTGCTGATGATAGGGTCTCTCAGGTTTTGCTCAGGTGAACATATTTTATTTTGCCCTAATTTTTGGATATTTTCACTGGACATATACTTCTATGATTTTTTCTTTCTTTCAGAACTTTAAAGGTGCCATTTTATTAGTGGCCGAACACTTTGAACTTGTAGAGGCTTGGTTTTACACTCTGATGGGGCATGTCAGGGGAATGCTCAAAGTACTTATCAAGACGCTCTAACTTGGCAGAATTTTGACTCAAAGCTCTTGTGACTTTGTATGGAAACTGTTGCTTTCCTCTGGGCTCTTTGAAGTTCTGCCTGCACGTTTTCTCCTTCTGTGGTTCCCTCCCTTAGAGGAATTTCCCCTCCATTTCCACCTGCTCCAGTAGCCTTGAACCCTGCCTTCTGACACCAAAAAACATCAAGACTGTGGCTTTCTTCATGAGCTCCAATTGTGCCATGCATGGGTACTGCAATATGCATGTAGGGGAAAAACCCACAAATATGGGTGAATGTGGTTCCCTTCTTTCAAAAGTGGACTACCCTCCAGTTTCCCCAGCTTTTGGGTCCATAGTGCCTTTCTTAACTTTGTGAGCTTTAGTCCTATACAAGTTATTTCACCATTGGAGGATCCAGAACTCTCACCATGTACATTTCTTTGTAGTTCCAGATTACACCTTATATCACATCAGACATTCACTAAATATTTGTGCATTTCATTTTATATTTTACTTTAAAGACGTGCTGAATTTGAAAGGACATTGAAGAGTCATTAGTATTCTTTTAAAAATTGTCATATCGGGCTTCCCTGGTGGCGCAGTGGTTGAGAATCTGCCTGCCAATGCAGGGGATACAGGTTCGAGCCCTGGTCTGGGAGGATCCCACATACCGCGCAGCAACTGGGCCCGTGAGCCACAACTACTGAGCCTGCACGTCTGGATCCTGTGCTCTGCAACAAGAGAGGCTGCGACAGTGAGAGGCCCGCACACCGCGATGAAGAGTGGCCCCCGCTTGCCACAACTAGAGAAAGTCCTCTCACAGAAACGAAGACCCAACACAGACAAAAATAAATAAATAAATTAATTAATTAATAAAAATAATCATAGAATGTATCTTGAAGAAGCAAACATCTGAAAATTAAACAGCACAGCTTTCAATAGCCCATGGAGAGAATATCAACACTGGTTGTAAGTATCACATAAAAGGAATAGAAAAAAGTCAGTGTTACCCTCTCCCCTAAGGTTGAAAGATTTAACAAATAAAAACAGTATGCCCAGTAAGGTTTGAATTTCAGATACACAAATTATAGTTTTTAGTGTATGTCCAGTGTAATATTTGTGATATACTTATCCTAAAAAAAGTATCTGTTGTTTACCTGAAATTCAAATTTAACTATATTAAAGCTGCCAACCCTCCCCCTTTACTTGCTGCTTCTCTGAATGTAAAAATACCAAGCCATGAGACCCTGGGTACTGTCAGAGATCTGGCTCCTGAATGGAAGAAACACTTGTGTAGACCTCCTGTCAACTTGCTTTACAGAATCTCTACTTTCTGATCACTAAGGTGGGGTGAGAGGTAGGGACAGAGTGTAGAGCCTACAGCTGGGCTTAGAATTCCCCCATGAAACTCAGCTGCCTGCTTGGTATGACCACAAGAGCCATGGCTGGAATGGGACCAGGTAGCATCTTGAAAATGCCGAAGTTTCTTCTCATTTCAAAGAAACAAATTACAATTTCTAAGGAAAATTTGTAAAAAAGAAAAAAAAAGTCACATGTCTTATTGGTCTGCAATTACCACAGAACTCTCCTCCCTTAGCTAATTTTCATTGTATAGATTTATCACAACTTATTTACCAATTACCCTATCAACTAATGCATTTCCAAATGTTACTTATATGGAAATAAGCAAAGACCAACCAGATGAGAACAGGCGAATGCTATATATTCAGAGTTTTCTATCTCAAGTGAGTCAGCCATCATCACTTGCATTTTGACAGAGACTCAAAGACAGGCAGAGGAGTGGGAGAGGTTTGCAGTGGAAAGGAGGGAAGGCTTCAGGTGTAAGCTAATTGGTGGCTGTTGCTGAGATACTAGAAGCAGGGTATCCTATGTAATTGGTTATGGGGGGGCACATATTTGACTTTCTCTGGTTGGGCCCAGGTTGCAAGCAGGAACACAAATTAAGGAAGCTGTAAGTTATCAATAAAGCCCTGGCCATTTGGGGCTGAATGCTACAGGAGTTTTCATTAGGCTTCCTGGACTGGCTGCTAAAGGTAATGATTTTATTTCTTACAACTCTGGCTTATAGATAGCAGGTTGGCTTCCAGGCTGGTTGTTGCAGATTGTGGGTCAGAGTTCTCTTTTTGTACACGATCTGGCCATTATCTGTGTGTATATTCAGTCTCAATTCTTAGAAATTATGCTTACTTATTATCATTGTGCATGTTTCCTTATCCTTTTCACTCAAAATTGGGTTGTCTACTCTTTGCCCTATGATTTCATATGAATTTTAGAATCAGTTCATCAAGTATGGGAGAGAGAGAGAGAGAGTTGCTTTGAATTTCTAAAAACAAAACAAAACAAAATTTTTGTTATGAGTATAATTAGGAAATGTAATAAGAATTTTAAGGTGGGTTATGGGATTCATAACAATTTTTATTAAACTCTTATTTCTACTTGTTTATCTTTAGATGTTCTATTCTGATTCTATATAAACATAACTGAAACAGGAGGGAAGGGGGCAGGACACGACCTTTGAAAGAATGACATAGCCTGATGACTTAAACTGATTAGAACCAAATGGGTCCAAGATGGCAGACAAGTCGACTTCCGCTAGACCTTGAGCCTCAGTATATGCTCACTGTAACACATCAGCAAGCTCAATAACACAACCACCAGTACCATGACAGTTCCAAGGCCAATCATAAGGATCAAAAAGTGGGCAGTGGCCCAGTTCCTGGAACTCCCCACCCCTTCCTGAAATAGCTGGAATACTCCTCCCACTCATTAGCCTATGAAATTACCCAGCCCTATAAAAACTGACAACCCCATACCCTGGTGACTTTTTCACCTTCTGAGATGGCCCACACTCTGTCTGTGGAGTGTGTTTCTCTCTAAATAAATCCACTTCTTACTTATCACTTTGTCTCTCACTGAATTCTTTCTGTGATGAGACTTCAAGAACCTGAGCTTCATTAAGTCCTGAAACCAGGTGTGTGATCTCAGTTGAAAGACCATGAGTTTTGGCAGGGTCCGAGTCCCTGCTGTGTGGGTTCAAGTCCTAGTCAGGGTTTAGGCTGGGTTCGAGTTCTGGCATGTGGGTTCAAATCCCAGTCTGAAGTGCACGGTTTCATAACCAGTAGCTTTTAATGCGCTCCCCATGTCTGGAGCATCTGATGTGTCACACAGGCGGGTCCAAGTGTCAGTTTACTCCTGCATAGTATGCTGGATCCTCAGTGGGCTCTTAGAAGTAGACCAAGTGTGGGGAAACCACGTGTAATGGGCCAAATCTATCCCGCCCCCTGACTTTCTAGGTCCAACAATGTGATTTCATTTTCAATGGGTAGAAAAAGGAAGATTTCATAACAAGTGAAAATTGCATAAAATTCAAATGTCTAGGTCCATAAATAAAGTTTTATTGGAATAGAGCCAGGCTCATTTGTTCATGGATTGTCAATAGGTGATAATGTAGCGTTGAGTAGTCGCAAGCGAGTGTGGCCCATAAAACCTATAATATTTGCTGTCTGGTCCTTTACAGAAAATTTGCTGATCCCTAGACCAGACTTTCATATTCTCCATGACTGAGTCATATTCTTGAAATGTTTTCTTCAATAATTTTCTCCCTTTCATATTTTGTTCTCCTTTTCTAAAATTCATATGTGTAAACATTATAGCTTCTGGGCTGATTGTTTTAATTTTCTAATTTTTTTCACCAGTTTTGCCTCTCTCTGATTCAGAAGTTTAAATGGCTCTACAAGCTCTGTGACCAGTTTCCTCATTAATTACAATTATAAAAAATCAAGCAACCATTTGAGGTCATATTTATATGTGTCATTATGGAAAACGATACATATTGCATATATTTGTGAAATTCAGTAAAACTGTTGAAATCATCTTTAAGCCAGATGCTGCTTGATGGTAAGTAAATAAAATACTGACATTAAGAAATGGTCATGAAAATAGATTTCTTAAGAGTACCTTGCTTGGGTAATAATTATGAATATAGTATAGCAAAATGAAATACTGAAAAATATGCTTAATTGTATGTTTGTATTGAGGTTCAAATTGTTTTGCTCGTAAGGTAACAAAACTCTGTCAAAATAATATTCCATCATTTTGATGCCCTTGTGTTCTTTTGCAGTACGTGGGCCTCTCACTGTTGTGGCCTCTCCCGTTGCGGAGCACAGGCTCCGGACGCGCAGGCCCAGCGGCCATGGCTCACGGGCCCAGCCGCTCTGCGGCACGTGGGATCCTCCTGGACCGGGGCACGAACCCGTGTCCCCTGCATCGGCAGGCAGACTCTCAACCACTGCACCACCAGGGAAGCCCCCTTGTGTTCTTTAATTAAGGAAATAATAGGTTTTAAAAATGCACTATCACAGAAGGTAAAAGTAAAACCTCCTGTGTACATCACAGCTAAAGAACTACCTTTCTCTAAAGAATTGATATTAAAAAATTAAATGTTACTTCTCTTTTAACAGCCCAGGAGACCTCAGTCATACACATATGAGGCTGGCATATATGTCTTTAATGCCACTAATTTAGTGATGTTCATAATAAACATTCCTGGTTAAACATTTTCCAGCTCTAAAAATCATATGACTTTGCATCCATGTGGTCCTTTCACTCACCCAAAGTGCTGACAGAGTGTGGATTCTGACTGCCTTACGTCTACAGCCTTTGTCTCAAGCTAGCATGTGAAAGACACCGGTCTCCATGCCAGCACAGAGACACAAATGATCCACCACTTCAGAATCATGGGGCCCTTACTTACTGAGGTGGAAATGACTCTCCAGTGCTTAGTCAACCAGAAGACACATTTTGACACACACCACACACACATACACACCCTCCCCTGTGGAGCACAGACACATACTCCCATGCCCGGCTCCCGCTCTGTGCTCAGGGAGGTGGTCCACTTTGCTGATAGTCCTGGTACGTGTGCTTGGAAGCAGCAAGAGACCAAGAGAGAAAGGAAAGGAAGATCAGAAAGGATGAAAAACAAATGCATTATTCCCTTAACTCCCATTTCTCTTGTCTTTCAAGCAATTCCAAATCACCTAGGATCTTTCAACTCAGTTTCTTACTTCTTCATTCATTTATTCAATTATCCATTTGTAACCTAGATTATTTCATTTATTCAAGAATTACTGACACAAGATCTTCTACTTACCAGGAACTTATCTAATAGAATCCAGGCATGCTGGGGGAAACAAGAGAGAAAAGTCCCTGTCATCATAGAGTATGTTGTACATAACACAGGAGGAAACAAATACATAAAATAGGTAATGTCAGATATCAATGCATTAAAAGCAACAGAACAGGGTAAGACGAAAAAGCACGATTTGGGATACAGGGACACTATTTTAAAATATGGTGCTTAAGTTAACCTGGGGCCAGAGTCATGAGCAGCCAACCCTGAGGAGTTCTCTGGGAAGAACATTTCAGGCAGAGAGAATGATATGTGGGGCCCTGAAGTGGGCAGAGTGAGTAAGGAGGGGTGAGAGGTCACCAGGTCAGAGGAAGAGAGAAAAGGGGACAAATCATGTTGGGCTTTGAAAGAGGTATCATCAGGGTCTCTCTACCCTTTAATATTTAGACACGATTGGTTCATGCTCCCATTTCACAGTTTCTGGAAATGCCATACCCTCTCCCCTCCAAGATGTCAGTGAATTTCCAGCGGTGTTACATCACCTAATATACCAAGTCCTTGCTTCCACTGATGTAGAAGTAGGTCAGTCGTGGGTCATCAGCACATCCTGAGCACCCTGCTCCACTCTGTATTGGCCTAGGCTGGGCACAACGGGACATGGGCCCATTCTTTGATTACTGGGTCTGCTGCCACACCCACCCCACTGCACCAAGGCATAAGCTGGACATTCCAGTATAAGCATCAGTTTGAAGAGGTGGAGAGTACCCAAAAGAAAGAATGAGGAGGGGGAGGATGGAGGGGTGGAGAAGGAGAAGGAGAAGGAGGAGAAATAAAAGAAAACATTTATTAGACAGTCTTGTTCTTTGGACAAATCTGCTATCTTCTGTTTCCCAGAGTCTCCGCATCTCCTTCCCATGTCCTCCCCACTTCTGTTCTATCTGCACACCCATCTCTGCTCTCATAACTCAGAACAGTTTACTCACCGCAACTACTTCTTAGTTTTAAAGTACTTATGCCTTTAGAGATCCACTTTCTATTTCAGGCACTTATTTTTCCTACAGAATTTTCTTAAAGATAGCTTCTTAAAGAGTTAAGTCCTTAAAATAAATTCCAGTGACAGCTGTTTAAATAAGTCCCCCTTCCCATTTATTCACTATGTGTTTTTAAAGAATCCACTGTGTACTCTTTTCTATGGTAGATTCTGAAGCAGATATTTCATGAAACTCAATTTATTGAGAGAAAGAGACTATGATAAATATGCAAATAATTAACCAAGTATAATTGCTAATAGAGGCTTGGGTTATGATTCAATACTATATTATTTTTTCCCTCAAATAGTTCCAGCATTGGCCATTGGGAGCTCTTTCATTTGGGATCTATATCCCTTTGACATATTCCCAGCGGCTTTTTTTTTTTCTTTTTTTTTTTTGAGTACTTCCTTACTTTCTGGTTTAAAAAATAAAAGTTGGATTATTTCACATAATAAAAAGTGGAGAGGTACAACAGACTGTTATTGATGTCAAAAGAACCCAGACTCCTTCCACTGCCCTGCTTGGGGTCATTTTCAACCAGAGGCTGGTTTTCTTCCTAGTCATAAGGTGAATGCCAGGGGCAACTGGAGCTTTGCAATTAGAAGAGAGTGAGAAAATCCTCCCTTGAGCCAATAGATTAGCCTTCACCCTGCCACTGAAGAGAAATAGGTGGCAGTGGATGCTGGATTGGGAACAAAACAGCATGTGCTCCAGTCCACATTTGCACTAACTTCAACAGTTAATTCCCATGTCTGTGAGCATCTAGTCCAAGACAAAATATATTGCAAAGAAGACCAAATAATGATATGAAATAAGGATTACATGGAATCCCACATCTATGAGTCCAGAGGTACTGAGCTTTAAAAATTAAGAACAATTAGGAGATCTTAGAAAAGAAACAGCAAAATTCGATTTGTGATTAAATTGTGCGATGTCTATAAAGACACAAACCTGGGGCTTCCCTGGTGGCGCAGTGGTTGAGAGTCCGCCTGCCGATGCAGGGGACACGGGTTTGTGCCCCAGTCCGGGAAGATCCCACATGCCGCAGGGCGGCTGGCCCGTGAGCCGTGGCCGCTGAGCCTGTGCGTCCAGAGCCTGTGCTCCGCAACGGGAGAGGCCACAACAGTGAGAGGCCTGCGTACCACAAAAAAAAAAAAAAAAAAGACACAAATCTGAAAATAAAGGAAGTCAGGATGATGTGTATATGAACATGAAAGGAAATGGGGGGAAAATCGGGACAATATTAAACAATCTAGGAGGATGTATAAATTAATAAAGAAAACCATAAATCATTATTATAAAATTAACTATAGTTGGGGGAAAATCTACAAAATAAAATGCAATGGCCCATAGTGGTCCAGGGTGTACAACAACACATATTTAATGACTTCCAACAATATACCAGAAAATATACCAGATACTGTGTCTCAAATACAAACATGAACATTGATAAGAATTTAAAATTGGCATGAAATAAATGAACATTTTCTTCTTGGACTCTAACCTTGCCTGTATTAGCATGGTTCATGGAGAAATTCCTCAAAGATCTACTACACATTTCTCACCTTTTCTTGAATTCTTGACATGTCTTCCAAGATTTATTTTTCCAGATCCTTGACCCTGTTTGTGTTTCCAACCTGCAGCAATTCACATGGTAGTGAATAGTGGTGATGATTGCACAACTCTGTGAATATCCTAAAAACTACTGAACTGTACACTTTATTTTTTCTTTCAGTTTTATTGAGATGTAATTGGCATACATCACTATATAAGGTTAGAGTGTATAGCATAATGATTTGATTTACATACAACATGAAGTGATTATCACAATAAGTTTAGTGACCATCATCTCATGTAGGTAGAAAATTAAAGAAATAGAAAAAAAATTTTTGTGATGAGAACTCAGAATTTAGTCTCTTATCAATTTTCATATATAACACACATCAGTGTTAATTGTACTTATCATGTTGTACGTTACATCACTAATATTTATCCTATAACTGGAAATTTGCACCTTTTGACCAACTTCATCCAATTTCCCCTTCCCCCATCCCACTTTCACCTTTGGTAACCACAAATCTGATCTCTTTCTCTATACTTGTTTTTGTTTTTTTTAAATATAATTGACCTACAACACTACCTGTTACACAACATAGTGATTCATTATTCTTATGCATTTCAAACTGATCACCATGATAGGTCTAATTATGTCACCATACAAAGGTACCACATAGTTATTGACTATATTTCCCACATTGTAAATTTCATACACATAACTCATTTGTTTTGTAAATGAAAATTTATCCCTCTTAATATTTCTCACCTATTTCATTTCTTTCCTCTTACACCCTCCTCCCCTCTGGCAAACACCCATTTATTCTCTTTATCTATAACAGTGTTTATGTTTTGTTATGTTTGGTCATTTGTTGTTTTTTTTTTAGATTCCACATATAAGTGAAACCATACAGTATGTGTCTTTCTCTGTCTGACTTATTTCACTTAGCATAATACCCTCAAGGTCCAACCATGTTGTCACAAATATCAAGATTTCATTCTTTTCTTATGTCTAAGTTGTCTAAGTAGTATTCCCTTATGTGTGTCTCTGTGTGTATATATATATATATATATATATATATATATATATATATATGCCACACTTTCTTTATCCATTCATCTATCAATGGACATTTAGGTTGCTTCCATGGCTTGGTTATTGTAAATAATGCTGCAATGAACATAAGGGTGCATGTATCTTTTCTAATTAGTGTTTTCATTTTTTTGGATAAATACCAAGGAGTGGAATTGCTGGATTATATAGTAGTTCTATTTTAAAATTTTCGAGGAATCTCCATACTGTTTTCCCATAGCTGCAATAACTTACATTCCCATCAACAGTGCACGAGTGTTCTCTTTTCTCCACATCCTCACCAACACTTGTTATCTGAATTGTACACTTTAAAAGGGTGAATTTTATGAAGGGTGAATTTTATGATATGCAAATTATATCTCAATAAAACTACTAAGAAAAAAATTCACAAGATAGAAAATTCCACATACCAACTCACTCCCTATAAGCCTGTGCACAGACATGCCTCAGCCTACACTGTCAGTATCATTTATTTACACGGAATTTCCCAGAGAGACTTCTGGATGTACTCTTGCATTAGAGTACTTTGTGTGCCTATCCCAAGCTTTTGTTCACACTGTTCTCTGCATACATTATTACCTTTCCTTTGGTGTATGTAGAGTCTTCCTAATAAATTAATGAGCTCTTTCTCCAAGGAAGGTAGTGGAGAGAGCATTTCCATGTTGCAAGGACAGCCAGAATTTGCAGTCCCAAATTTACCTCCCCATTATGATTTCATGTTTCAGCCCCTACAGAGCTGAACCAACAACCCCAGGGAATAATCAGAGGGGAATGCGGTATTGCAATTTCCAGACATGAGATATTGGACTGTAGGAAGGATGTGGGTAGGGATATGTTTTCTTCTAATGTCTTTTCAGGCTGAACTCAAATTTTAGCTTTTTTGTGGAGCCTTTATTTTCCACAGGAATGACAGCCTTCTCCAGCTATAAATTATATTTATCATTCATTTTGGTTTACTTTCTATATTATTAGCCATTTATTTTTCCATCTGTAAGTCTTACCTTTCCAATTGCTGTGTAAATCCCCTCAATTCAGGGGTCTCATAACAGACCTTGTGGAAAAGTAGAAGGGTCATGGTTTTAGAAGTGAATTTGAATTCCAAATGTATTGTTTTATGATTCCATGTAAATTATCGAACTTGAGAGCCTTAGCTTAACCTATTTGTTTCTAAGGAAGATTAATAAATATGATGTTAGATGAAGAATAAATATAAATAAATTTCCTGGCATAGTAGGGGCTCAATAGATGAAGCTATTCATTTTATCAAATGTTTTTGTACTTTACTGACTCATAGCTTCCTAACTGTATTATGTATTTGATAATACTGTTGATCAATTGATTCCTCAATTACTTTTAAAATCATCCCATAGGACTCTGTTCTAACATTTTTTAAATGAAGCTTTTGCTCATCTACTCAGCCATCTACTCAGGCACGCTCCCCTGCCATCCTCTCAGATTCCTTTATCCCATTCCTCTGTAGCTATTTTAACACTTTCTCTCCATGATGAGACAAGGACTTCCTTCAGAGAAAAACTTTTTGCTTTATTTATCTCTATGTCAAGTATGTAGTTTACAAGGCTATGTGTTTGATGAATTAATAAAGCAATAAATCACTCAATCAAAAGTGATTGCAAAATTGTTGAAGCAAAGGGTATTTCAATTTTAATAGGCTTGCCAGAAGAATAGATGTTAATTATTTCAGCCTGAAAAAAGGAAGAACTTGAGTTTTTGATGGATGGAAGTTGCTGATGCAGTATGAGGATGATTCTTGGTGACAATATTGGCTCATGCATCTTTCCTAACTTTTTCATTTGGTGGAAGAAATATCTCAAGCCAAATCCCAGTTCTTTCCCTCATTATTTGCAATAGTTATGTCAAACTGGACAAGTCATCTATGCTCTAGAGGCCCAATTCCCTCATTTTCATAAATGAATATGATTGTTTCCTTCCAAGAACTTGGACTCTTTAAGATAGCACATGTGAAAAGGGCTAGCACACAGTAGGTTTCCACGCCTACTCACCCTTTCCCTCCATACAGCCCCTTGCTCTTTCTACACACATATTCCAAGGTTACCTGCTGATGTCACAGACAGACATGATTCTTAACATCAATGAAGCATGAAGTTATCACCCTCTACTGCCAACTGACTCCCAGTTCATAAGGCTGGCATTCTCAACTTTTCTGAATCTATTTTTCATGTTTCCCACCTCTATGTTACCATAGGCAATCACTTTCTAACCCATGAAATGATGATGATCATACCTGCATGGGGCTTCTGTGAGGTTCAGTGTGGTCATGTGTAAACTGGGGTTAATATTTTGATGTAAGACACTTGAGTGAGAAATGTGAGCTCCTCCAGAATCCTCATAAAATATCACTGCAACATTTCAGCCATTTCTTACAACGTGGGGATTGGGGGAATGATTACTTAACATTCATGATCTATGCGTTGTGCCTAAAAGACCTGCAAGGTGCCATGCTGATGAAATAGGGTCCAATCCTGGGATTTCAGAATGCAGAGCCACATGGCTTCATTTCTAGTATAAAAATGACAAGCATTGCCTGCCACTTAAGGAAAAACCTATTGTATCTTATAAACATATACAAACTACCTAAAAATGAATGAGTAGCCTTTCTCCATTATGGAAAGAATAAATGCATCCCATTTAGATGAGATCAAAGAAAATTGGCTATTTCTCTTCAAATGAAATGGTGGGGAAAGAGGCTTGAAATATTTGCATTTTAAGAAACCATCTGTAGGAAAAAACTAACTGGTGACAAAAAAGAAAGAGAGAAAGAAAGAAGGAAAGAAAGAAAGAAAGAAAGAAAGAAAGAAAGAAAGAAAGAAAGAAAGAAAGAAAGAAAAAGAAAGAAAGAAAGAAAGAAAGAAAGAAAGAGAAAGAAAGAAAGAAAGAAAGAAAGAAAGAAAGAAAGAAAGAAAGAGAAAGAAAGAAAGGAAGGAAGGAAGGAAGGAAGGAAGGAAGGAAGGAAGGGAGAAAGAAAAGACGAAGTTTAATTAAACAAAGAAGTTCTGAAAGCAGGAGTATTATTCTTGCACATTCTCTGAGCTCACCGAGTGCTCTCTCTCTCCCTCAGAAGGAATTAGATTTCTACCCAATGATCCCATAGTGATCTCTGCTGACTTTCTCCAACACTGCAACTGAGTGGGACACCACACATGATTTCAATCAACACTTTGATTATAAAAGTAACCTTTTGGTTCCTGAGTTCTCACTGTGATTATTTAATCCCATATCACGATTACTCTTGGGAGCAAAAACACTGAAAACATGTTGACAAAGAAATAAAGTTAGTTTTCCAAACTGCCCAATGGGTACTATTTCCAGGTATCTGTAAGTCCATCATAGGGGAGAGGGTCAAACTTTGGTAGACAGGTTTTTAAGCATTGCATTATGTAACTTTTTAAAAATATTTATTTATTTGGCTGTGTAGGGTCTTACTTGCGGCACGAGGGATCTTTCATTGTGACATGTGGACTCTCTAGTTGTGGTGCGTGGGCTCAGTAGTTGTGGCACACAGGCTTAGTTGCTCCAAGGCATGTGGGATCTTAGTTCCCTGGCCAGGGATTGTACCTGCATCCCCTGGATTGGAAGGCAGATTTTTAACCACTGGACCACCAGAGAAGTCCCTATATCATGTAACTTCTAATAACCTGAGTTGTCTAGAAAGGAAACAGGCAGTTGTGCAAAATAGTAATCTCCCTCTCATTAAATGTGTTCTAACAGAACCTAAATGATGCATGTTATATGGTAATTGAGAAATTAGGTTAGATTTTTCCAACATGAGTAGTCCTATGAACTGAATATACACACATAAGCATATATATTTTAAAATATATTTTATAACTGTTATAAAATATTATATTTACATTATATAAATGTATATTTAAAATATATTTTATAAATATATATATATTTATTATATATATATATATATATCATTTATTTTCTTTCTTTTCTTTAAGCTAAACCTTCGAAGTGTGAAGAAAAAGGAAATACATACGGGACATAGCAATGGTTGTCACCACAGAGGCAGGTTGGAGGAAGAAGCAGATGCTATTAAAACTGGCCTCTTTTCCCTCAGAAACTCTTCCCATGGGAGGAGATTCTCTTTCCATTTTACGTGTACACTGTTTTTTTTTTCATGTCAGTTTAGTGGTTTTCATTACCACAAATACAATGATCTGCCTAATTTTCCATTTTAAGTGTTCTGAACATAGAAATATGTTCTTTGAAATGCAATTTTGCTATGGTTTCAAAGTAAAATATCTATTTTAGGATCTCTAGCATTTATCCTTCAAATGTCTTCTATGGAAACTTTAGTGACAATGATTGGTTCAGGGGTGGGCATATGTCCCAAGCTTATTCCAATCAGAGTAAATCCCAGGACATGTACAAGATTTACTGAGAAGAGGCATTCTCCCTTTTATTTTTTTGTTAACATCTTTATTGGAGTATAATTGCTTTAGAGTGGAGTGTTAGTTTCTGCTGTATAACAAAGTGAATCAGCTATATATATACAAATATGCCCATATCTCCTCCCTCTTGCGTCTCCCACCCACCCTCCCTACCCCACCCCTCTAGGAGTTCACAAAGCATTGAGCTGATCTCCCTGTGCTATGTGGCTGCTTCCTACCAGATATCTACTTTACATTTGGTAGTGTATATATGTCCATGTCATTCTTTCACTTCATCCCAACTTACCCTTTCCCCTCCCCAAGTCCTAAGTCCATTCCCTACATCTGCGTCCCTATTCCTGTCCTGCCCCTAGATTCTTCAAACCATTTTTTTTTTTTAGATTCCATATATATGTGTTAGCATACGGTATTTGTTTTTCTCTTTCTGACTGACTTCACTCTGTATGACAGACTCTACGTCCAACCATCTCCCTACAAATAACTCGATTTTGTTTCTTTCTATGGCTGAGTAATATTCTATTGTATATTTGTACCACATCTTCTTTATCCATTCATCTGTTGATGGACACTTAGGTTGCTTCCATGTCCTGGTTATTGTAAATAGAGCTGCAATGAATATTGTGGTACATGACTCTTTTTGAATCATGGTTTTCTCAGGGTATGCCCAGTAGTGGGATTGCTGAGTCACATGGTACATATATTTTTAGTTTTTTAAGGACCCTCCATAATCTCCATACTGGCTGTACGAATTTACATTCCCACGAATGTAAATGAAAGAGGGTTCCGTTTTCTCCACACCCTCTCCAGCATTTATTGTTTGTAGATTTTGTGATGATGGCCATTTTGACTGATGTGAGGTGATACCTCACTGCAGTTTTGATTTGCATTTCTCTAATGATTAGTGATGTTGAGCATTCTTTCATGTGTTTGTTGACAATCTGTATATCTTCTTTGGAGAAATGTCTATTTAGGTCTTCTGCCCATTTTTGGATTGGGTTGTTTGTGTTTTTGAAATTGAGCTGAATGAGCTGCTTGTAAATTTTGGAGATTAATCCTTTGTCAGTTGATCCATGGGCAAATATTTTCTCCCTTTCTGAGGGTAGAAGAGACCCACTTCAGACCTAGAGACACATACAGAATGAAAGTGAGGGGATGGAAAAAGATATTCCATGCAAATGGAAATCAAAAGAAACTGGAGTAGCAATTCTCATATCAGACAAAATAGACTTTAAAATAAAGACTATTACAAGAGACAAAGAAGGACACCATATAATGATCAAGGGATCAATCCAAGAAGAAGATATAACAATTGTAAATATTTCTGCACCCAACACAGGAGCATCTCAGTATATAAAACAAATGTTAACTGCCATTAAAGGGGAAATCAACAGTAACACAATCATAGTAGGGGAATTTAACACCACACTTTCACCAATGGATAGATCATCCAAAATGAAAATAAATAAGGAAACACAAACTTTAAATGATACATTAAACAAGATGGACTTAATTGATATTTATAGGACATTCCATCCAAAAACAGCAGAATATACTTTCTTCTCAAGTGCTCATGGAACATTCTCCAGGATAGATCATATCTTGGGTCACACATCAAGCCTTGGTAAATTTAAGAAAATTGAAATCATATCAAGTATCTTTTCTGACCACAACACTATGAGACTAGATATCGATTAGAGGAAAAAGTCTGTAAAACATACAAGGACATGGAGGCTAAACAGTACAGTACTAAATAATCAGGAGATCACTGAAGAAATCAATGAGGAAAATAACAAACACCTAGAAACAAATGACAATGAAAACACAACACAAAACCTATGGGATGCAGCAAAAGCAGTGATAAAAGGGAATTTTATAGCAATACAATCCTACCTCAAGAAACAAGAAACATCTCAAATAAACAACCTAGCCTTACACCTAAAGCAATTAGAGAAAGAAGAACAAAAAAACCCCAAAGTTAGAAGGAGGAAAGAAATCATAAAGATCAGATCAGAAATAAATGAAAAATAAATCAAGGAAACAATAGCAAAGATCAATAAAATTAAAAGCTTGTTCTTTGAGAAGATAAACAAAATTGATAAACCACTAGCCAGACTCATCAAGAAAAACAGGGAGAAGACTCCAATCAATAGAATTAGAAATGAAAAAGAAGTAAGAACTGACACTGCAGAAATACAAAGGATCATGAGAGATTACTACAAGCAACTATATGCCAACAAAAGGGACAATCTGGAAGAAATGGACAAATTCTTAGAAGAGCACAACCTTCTGAGACTGAACCAGGAAGAAATAGAAAATATAAACAGACCAATCAGAAGCACTGAAATTGAGACTGTGATTAAAAATCTTCCAACAAACAAAAGCCCAGGACAAGATGGCTTCCCAGGGGAATTCTGTCAAACATTTAGAAAAGAGCTAACACCTACCCTTATCAAACCCTTCCAAAATATAGCAGAGGGAGGAACACTCCCAAACTGATTCCACATGACCACCATCATCTTGATACCAAAACCAGACAAAGAGGTCACAAAAAAAGAAAACTACAGGCCAATATCACTGATGAACATAGATGCAAAAATCCTAAACAAAATACTAGCAAACAGAATCCAACAGCACATTAAAAGGTTCATACACCATGATCAAGTGGGGTTTATCCCAGGAATGCAAGGATTCTTCAATTTATGCAAATCAATCGATGTGATACACCATATTAACTAATTGAAGGAGAAAAACCATGTGATTATCTTAACAGATGCAGAAAAAGCTTTTGACAAAATTCAACATCATTTATGATAAAACCCCTCCAGAAAGTAGACATAGAGGGAACTAAACTCAACATAATAAAAGCCATATATGACAAACCCACAGCAGATGTTGTTCTCAATGGTGAAAAACTGAAAGCATTTCCTCTAAGTTCAGGAACAAGACAAGGTTGTCCATTCTCACCACTATTACTCAACAGAGTTTTGGGAGTTTTAGCAACAGCAATCATAGAAGAAAAATAAATGAAAGGAATCCAAATCGGAAAAGAAGAAGTAAAGCTGTCACTGTTTGCAGATGACATGATACTATACATAGAGAATCCTAAAGATGTTACCAGAAAACTACTAGAGCTAATCAATGAATTTGGTAAAGTTGCAGGATACAAAATTGATGCACAGAAATCTCTTGCATTCCTATACACTAATGAGGAAAAAATCTGAAAGAGAAATTCAGGAAACACTCCCATTTACCATTGCAACAAAAAGAATAAAATACCTAGGAATAAGCCTACGTAAGGAGGCAAAAGACCTGTACTGAAAAAAACTATAAAACACTGATGAAAAAAATCAAAGATAACACAAACAGATGGAGAGATATACCATGTTCTTGGATTAGAAGAATCAACATTGTGAGAATGACTATACTACCCAAAGTAATCTACAGATTCAATGCAATCCCTATGAAACTACCAATGGAACTTTTCACAGAACTAGAACAAAAATTTTCACAATTTGTATGGAAACACAAAAGACCCTGAATAGCCAAAGCATTCTTGAGAAAGAAAAACTGAGCTGGAGGAATCAGGCTCCTGGACTTCAGAGTATAGTACAAAGCTTCAGTAATCAAGACAGTATGGTACTTGCACAAAAACAGAAATATAGATCAATGGGAGAGGATAGAAAACACAGAGATAAACCCATGCACATATGGTCACCTTATTTTTGATAAAGGAGGCAATAATATACAATGGAGAAAAAACATTCTTTCTTTTTTCATCTGCCCCTCCTACAGGATATAAAGCAGGAAGGAAGATGGGAACCTGCAGTTGGCTAAAGCCAAAACATGGAGCCTAAGGCTGAAGGCAAGACAGCAGAAGAGAGAGCAGAAAGATGCAGAAACTTACACCATGTTATTTATCAACTGCATCTCAATAAAGCTGGAAACAATTTTTAAAATATTTTAAAACAAACAAAAGTTGCAGAGAAATGAAAGCTTCGGTTGCATTATTTAGTCCTTAGACCAAGATGAACTTAAGGTCAAACCTAAAAACGAGACTTTCGATTATGTGAATCAAGTCAGTTTTGTTTCCTTAAGTTAACTTAAGTTTCCCATGTAGGTCATCTAAAATATCTAATCAATATAGACCCAAAGTAGATATTCCTGAACTGGCTCTCTCCCTTCTTCAAGGCTCATGAATTTGAGGAGCTATCTGTAGAAAAATTCAAAGGAAAAAATTAGAAGAAGACAAAACAATGTAGGAAGTAACACAATCTGGGTCTAAGCTCTACCTGCTTAGAAAAATCATGCAAACAACTTTCTCTTCATGAGCTAGAGGAAGGGCCATGTGTACTGCTGCTTTTTTTTTTTTTTTCGCCTTTCTTTACCACCACCTATAGGAACAGGGATGTTTTACCCCTTCGCTGTATGTCAAGAAGTATTGGGAGGACCTTTTGTTTCTTCCTTATCTTTTTCCTACCTGTCCCAGTCCACAAGAAGAGGCCTGCCCTACTGATCTAAAACCTCCTAACATCCCTCTGTGTCATATTTGTGATGTGCGTTGCCCCTTGACTTTATAGTCAGGGACCAGGCTGCTATTTGTGTTCCTGCAGCTTGTCTTCATGTGGTAAGTGGTTCCCACAAGTCCTGATTACAAGGGAGTAATGGGCACAGACTTGGCTTCCCTGAGCTGGAAGCCGTCCTCCTCTCTTGTGATCCACTTGTGATCAGCTCAACATTCCTCTTGGCTCCTGTCATACCTCTTATTTTTTTGGTATGTGTTTGTCCTGAAGTTTAGATGGGGGATGGGGAGTTGAGGTGGGGAGGAGACAGCAAATAATCATCTTCTCTTAGTTTTCTCTTTGTCTTCAGAAAAACTTCAGAGCCTTCCAAGAGGTCACTTCTCTGCTATGAATAAATCTGGAATTTTTGTTTGTTTTCTCTCTCTGTTATTTTTTCTACTTACCATACTTTTTCTGATTGAGAACCTAAGGGATAGAATTCAGTTAGGAAAAAGCTGCCTTAAACCCCAATCATGTGTATTTCTAAAATTCTATAAGGTATTATTTAGCTAGACCCACACAGCTTCCTGCATAGTTGTTAAAGTAAAAGCCAGTATCCCATTTTAAAGATGATGAAGTTGAGATCCATAGAGGCTAAGAGAATTACATAGTCAGTGTCAAAGTCAAGATTTAAATATGTCTTCTAAATCCAGGTTTAGCAAGTTCCTTGCAATGTAGCAAGTAAATTGAAATTGTTCCAACTAGCATCACTCCAAGTTTCCACTCAAGTTAAGCCCAGGTTTCATGCACCACGACATTGCGAGATTAAGGTTCCCAGATGCACGGAGGAAATAAACTCTTCAGATGAGATAAGACACATGACCTTGGACTTTGCAGAAACCTAGAAAAACAGGGCTGAAGAATTTGCTTGAGTCTGAAGCAACTACACATAGAAAACAGAGGGCAAGGGGCTCTCTGGAAGCCATTTGGGTCAAGTTTCAAAATCACCTTACATCAAGGCTTGAGACTCAGTAGTGCTCAGTAAATGTGATTACTTTTATTTACTTCCCAATCCAACGCTAAAAGATTTTCAAATTCGGAGTTTATCTTAGCCAATTCTCAGTAATCAGCGGCTTTCCTGCTATCCCTTTACCCAATCCTCTTTTAAAGAAGGGTGTAAAAGACTGATCACATCATCAAATATTATCTCTTCCTAGGGGATACAACTTGTTAACAGTCATAAACATCTTATAGGAAAGAAGTTCCACTATAAAGGTTCAATTCAAGTCAGCAGGCTATATACAGAAACAATGGTAAGAGACAAAAATACTTATTGGTAGGAATAAATCTATGGAAATACAGAGTATTCTAGCTGAGCTATTAGCTAACAACTGGGTGCTTTAAATATGCCATCACCACGTTAGGCAATGGTAGGAAATAAAAAAGGTAAACATTGTCCTCTCTTGAAATTGAGGATGAATATGAACATTCCACATACTTCAGTTCTACAAATATTTACTAAAACTTTATTATGCACCAAGTCCTATGTTAGGAAAAAAATATATAAAAATTAATATGATACTCTTACCCTCTCTCTATCAGGATTATCAGGAGGGTAGGGAAGCTTTCTCTGGATTCATTCCTATCCTCCCTGTGAGATCTTGGTGAGGTTCCTGGAGGGAAAACCTGTAAAAGTGGAGCCTCCTCTATGACAGTGGCCCGCAGGAATTTCCCTCTCTCCATGTAGCCCACACTTGTCTTCTAGCAATTCACAAAAATTCCTAGGTTAATATTCATTAGGCTTATGGTGTCCTGCAGTTTCTGCTCCAGAAAAGAGAAAGAGAAAGGGCTAGCAGACGTGCAACACGTCCTGGACAGCCACCCCACCCCACATCCAGTCCAGGCACCTTCCAGGTTTCTTATATCAGCACCCCCCACCCCCCATGTATCCAGTCTCTTCAGCAACCATAAAAAACAACGCCTGGGCTTCCCTGGTGGCGCAGTGGTTGAGAGTTCGCCTGCCGATGCAGGGGACACGGGTTCGTGCCCCGGTCCGGGAAGATCCCACATTCCATGGAGCGGCTGGGCCCATGAGCCATGGCTGCTGAGCCTGCGCATCTGGAGCCTGTGCTCCGCAACAGGAGAGGCCACAGCAGTGAGAGGCCCGCGTACAGCAAAAAAAAAAAAAAAAAAAGTCACTTCATCAATATGGGTGTCAGCTGACATCAGGACTCCGTGACAATCAGATGCTAGCTTCACTACAGAGCCCTAGACCAGTCACTACTCATGTCCAGAAACAATTGATCATCTTTAAAACTGTAACTATAATAACTTATAGTTATTATAAAATATTTGCTATATTCCCCATGTTGTACAATATGTCCTTGTAGCTTATTTTATACCTAATAGTTTGTATCTCTTAGTCCCTTGCCCCTATATTGACCCTCCCCCTTCTCTCTCCCCACTGGCAACCACTGGTTTGTTCTCTATATCTGTGAGTCTCCTTCTTTTTTGCTTTATTCACTAGTTTGTTGTATTTTTTAGATTCCACATATAAGTGACATCATACAATATTTATCTTACTTTGTCTGACTTATTTCAATTAGCATAATGCCTTCCAAGCCCATCCATGTTGTTGCAAATGGCAAACTTTTATTCTTTCTTATGGCTGAGTAGTATTCCATTATACATATATACCACATCTTCTTTAACCATTCATCTATTGATAGAGGAGCAAGAATATACAATGGGGAAAGGACAGCTTCTTCCACTGTGTATTCTTGCCTCCTTTGTCATAGATTAATTGACTATAAGTGCATGGGTTTATTTTTAGGCTTTCTATTCTGTTCCATTGATCTATGTGTCTGTTTTTGTGTCAGTTCCATGCTACTTTGATTACTGCAGCTTTGTAATATAGTCTGAAGTCAGGGAGCATAATTCCCCCAGCTCTGTTCTTCTTCCTCAAGATTGTTTTGGCTATTTGGAGTCTTTTGTGTTTCCATGCAAATTTATAATTATTTGTTCCAGTTCTGTGAAAAATGTCATTGGTATTTTGATAGGGATTGCATTAAGTCTGTAGATTGTCTTGGGTAGTGTGGTCATTTTGATTTTGAAATAATTGTAGATCCACAAGAAGTTGCAATTATGGGAGAGAGAGTTCCCATTTGTACATTTATATTATTTTATCACATGCATAGATTGGTAACCACTACCCCAGTCAAGATATGAGGTACAGAAGTGTTCCATCACCATAAAGATCTTCCTTATTCTAACTTTTTATCATCTCACTCACCTCTGTCCCCTCTACTATTCTTAAAATCTGTCAATCATTAGTTCGATCTCCATTTCTAAAATTTAGTCATTTCCAAAATGTTGTATAGGTAGGATCATATAGCATGCAACATTTTGAGGTTGGCTTTTCTCACTCAGCCAGATGCCCTTGAGATCCATCCAAATGTAACAACAGCTTCTTCTTTCTAATTGCTGAGTAGTGTTCCATTGTAAGAGGTGCCACAAGTTTTTTAGCCATTCACGTATTTTGGTTGTTTCCAAATTTTGGTTATTATATATAAGACAGTTATGAGCATTCAAAACCAATCAATAAGAGAAAAGGCTTCTCCTTAAGAATGACACAGTTTAGCTAGAGATGCAGCAATTACAAATGTTAAAATTGTTAAGGCATTCCTTCTTCTCATATTAAATAGATATGAAATGAGTTATGGTGGAGTGATGGGTAGTTTTATGTGACTCCAGGTATTCAATCAAACCTGAATTTAGGTGTGACTGTGTAGGTACTTTGCACGTATGATTGAAGTTCATCATCAGTTGACTTTAAGTAAGGGATATTATCATAAGTAGTCTAGTAGGGTCTGATTTAACCAGCTGAGAGTCTCTAAGAACAGAGTTGAGGCTTCCCAGAAAAGAAGTTCCACCTGTGGCCAGCAGCTGCTGCTCATGCCAGGCAGCAGTTCCAGTCTACCCTTCCTGAAGTCCCACCCTATGGATTTTGGACTTCCGAAGCCATACCGCACAACTGTGTAAGTGAGGCCCTTGCAATGGATCTCTTAATATATATCTCTTAATATATCTCTTAATATATATCTCCTAATCTCTTTTTTTTGGTTGAACCCTGACTAATACAGGCAGGGTACACTTCAGTGATCATTTAGTACAGCAAATTTTCCAAACATTCAATAACCTTAGAGCTTTAGGGTTAATTTAAAGTCATATGTGGAAGCCCATTTTGAAATCCAGACACATATGAATTTTTTTATTGAAGTATAGTTGCTTTACAATGTGTTAATTTCTGCTGTATAGCAAAGTGATTCAATTATATATATATATATATATAATATGTATATATATATATATATACACACACACACATTCTTTTTTATATTCTTTTCCATTATGGTTTATCATAGGATTTTGAACAGTGTTCCCTGTGCTATACAGTAGGACCTTGTTGTTTATACATTCTATGTATATTAGCTTGCATCTGCCAACCCCAAACTCCCACTCCATCTCTCCCCCACCCCCTCTCCCTTGGCAACCACAACTCTGCTTTCTATGTCTATGAGTCTGTTTCTGTTTCCCAGATAAGTTCATTTGTGTCATATTTTAGATTCCACATATCAGTGACATCATATGGTATATTTGTCTTTCTCTTTCTGACTTACTTCACTGAGTATGATAATCTCTAGTTCCATCTATGTTACTGCAAATGGAATTATTTTGTTCTTTTTCTATGGCTGAGTTGTATTCCATTGTATATATGTACCACATCTTCTTTATCCATTCATCCAGACACATATGATTTAAGAGTAGTTTTCAAGTTGTTCTTGCTCAAATCACCTCTCCACTTCCAGGTTAACCACAGGCTTCAGGAAACTCCACTTGGTCCCCTTAGAAAATGTCTGAGTGAATGACATTTAAATCAGGACAGATTAAAATAATTGCTCCTTTCATCCATCAAAATGGAAAAAAATGCCAAAAAAACAAACAAAAAAAACCTGTTTTTTTTTTAAAGCCAAGAATTGACAGTGAGGTAGAAAAAAACAGACATTCTATACACTTTAATTTGACACTGAATTGGTGATTTCTATTAAATTTTTTAAAAGATCTAAAACTTTTACTTCTCAGATATACTGAGGCATGAATATAGAAATGCATGTGTAAATGTTTGGATATAAAATTGCTTACAATGACAGAAAATTGGAAATGAAACAAAAACATGTCAGCAGGGGGACTGTACAACTATCTTACAGCATTCTTTTAGGCTGTTAAGTAGAGTGAATTAAACTGACAAATGATGGTTAAATTAATATTGACCCTTATGTTTTCTTGCCCACATCCTGGCTTCTTTGTAAGAATGACTTTATTTAGTAAGGGTCTTGCAGTTGTCAGGACTGGCTTATCTATACAGTTTTCTCCTCAAGCAGAAGTCAAAGAAGGAATAGAGAGTGATGCTTGCAGGATGCAAAACTGTCTTCTCATTTCCCCTCAATTCATCTCTCTTTTGTTTGTGGTAAATAGAAAATGACAGAAAGAGAGTTTAGGATGAGAGAGGAAGTGGTTGCCTTTCTCACTGTGTTACTACATTGTTGCTGCTGTTCTTGTTGTCTGTGCATACACTCTACACAGTAGTCCCTCCTTATCTGTGGTTTCACCTTCCTCAGTTTCAGTTAACCTCCATCAACTGCAGTGTGAAAATATTAAATTGAAAACTTCAGAAACAAACAATTCATAAGTGTTAAGAAATAAACAGTGTATATGTTTTAAATTGTGCACTTTTCTGAATAGCATGATGAAATCTTGTGTCATCCTGCCCTAGGTGTGAATCATAATCATCCTTTTGCCCAGTGTATTCTGCCTGTTAGTCACTTAGTAACCATCTACATTATCAGATTGACTGTCACTTATAGCAGTGCTTGTGTTCAAGTAACCCTTGTTTACCTAATAATGGCCACAAAGCACAAGAGTAGTGATGCTGGCAATTCGGATTTACAGCCAAAAAGAAGCTGTAAATTGCTTCCTTGAAGTAAGAAGATGGAAGTTCTAGACTTAATAACAAAAGAATAAAAGATCTTATGCTGAGCTAATATGTACAGTAAGAACAATTCTGCTATTCATAAAATTGTGAAGAAGGAAAAAGAAATTTTTTGCTGGTTTTGCTGTTGCACTAATACTGAGAAGGACCCTGTGGAGAACCTGGGCACAAAAGCCTTTCTGTGTTCCCCATTTCTTGATTATGGAAAATAGGCTTCATTCATCCTCCATGACCTTCCCCAAGTTCCAAGGGGCAGGTTCAAACAGTTGTTAATTAGGGAAGAGAGGGGATGCAGAGACAATGTTGGAACAGTCAAAAGAAACAATAGGGGCTTCCCTGGTGGAGCAGTGCTTGAGAGTCTGCCTGCCCATGCAAGGGACACGGGATTGTGCCCCAGTCCGGGAAGATCCCACGTGCTGTGGAGCGGCTGGGCCTGTGAGCCATGGCCGCTGGGCCTTCGTGTCCAGAGCCTGTGCTCCACAACGGGAGAGGCCACAACAGTGAGAGGCCCACGTACCGCAAAAAAAAAAAAAAAAAAAAGAAAGAAACAATAGTGCAGCCTTGGGTCAGGGTCCTGGTTCCCCATCAACAGATATACATAACAATATCTTTGAGCTGTTTTGCAGATACTGAAACCCCCACCAGGTGGGAGAAGTTAACTCTGTGCTGCGCACAAGCACCTAGATCCTAGACCGGTTGGAACCAAAAGGTTGAGGTTGCTGACTCCCATTTACCTCACCATCAACCAATCAGAAGAAAGTCCACAAGCTGATCACACCCTCCTCAACTCCTCACTGCCCTCCTCAGGTTGGGACACATAGTTTTGAGGGCATTAGTACCCTGTGGCCACCTTTGCTTGGCAAAGCAAAGCTATTCTTTTCTCCTTCACCCAAAACTCTGTCTTCAAGATTTAATTTGATATCAGGGTACAGAGTCTGGATTCAACTTCAACACCTCAGACTACAAACATACAGTCATAGTGCTTGATAAATGCTTAGTGAAGATGGGCAGAAGAACTGAATAGACATTTTTCCAAAGAGGAAATGCAGATGACCAATAGGCACATAAAATGATGCTCAACATCACCAATCATCAGAGAAATGCAAATCAAAACAATAATGGGGTATCACCTCACACCTGTCAGAATGGCTATAATCAAAAGGAACACAAATAACAAATGTTGGTGAGGATGTAGAGAAAAGGGAACCCTCCTACACTGTTGGTAGGAATGTAATTTGGTGAATCCACTATGGAAAACAAAATGGAGATTTCTCAAAAAACTAAAACTAGAACTACCATATGACTGACCCAGCAATTCCACACCTGGGTATATTTTTGAAAAAAATAAAAACAGTATTTCAAAAAGATACATGCACCCCAATGTTCATAGCAGCATTATTTACAATTGCCAAGGGTTGAAGCAACCTAGGTGTCCATCTACAGATGAATGGATTAAGAAGATGTGGTATATGTATACAATGAACTCAACCATATAAAAGAATGAAACAATGCCATTTGAAGCACAAGGGTGGACTTGGAGGGTCTTATGCTAAGTAAAATAAATCAGACAGAGAAAGACAAATACTGTATGATATCACTTATATGTGGAATCTAAAAAAATACAACAAACTAGTGAATGGAACAACAAAGAAGTAGACTCACAGATATAGAGAATAAGCTAGTGGTTACCAGTGAGGAGAGCAGGAGGGAGGGGCAGTATATGAGTATCAGAAAAAAGTTTATTATGGGATTATATAAAATCATGTGTATGAAACATTTGAAAATTATAAAGCACTAAGAATTTTAAAAATCTTTCATTAAATAAAAAAATGGAAAAGGCATTAAATTTGTACAAGATATTTTAAGAGAGAATACATTCACATAACTTTATTACAGTATATTTTTATAATTGTATTTTATTATCAGTTATTTTGTTAATCTCTTACTGTGTCTAATTTATAAATTAAACTGTATCATAGATATGTATGTATAGGAAAAACATAGTATATATCAGGTTAGGTACTATCCATGGTTTGGGGCATCTACTGGGGGTCTTGGAACTTATCCCCCAAGAAAGAAAGACACTGTATTCCTAATAGTACATATTCCCATTCAGGTGACAGGAATTGTGTTGTTCTGTTGTGCTTTATAATTTAAGGGGAAATTTCTGGATATTGACATTGTCTCAAAATAAATATAATTGTGACATATCTCACAAGTTATATAACCAACACAACTTCTATCATATTGTGAGTTCTGTTCTATTTCTGATACTTGAAACACCCCTGACAACAGACACAAGACATAAAATTGAGACAGTGGGGCATGAAAATTCTCTCAGCCCATGTTTTCCCTCCTGTTCTCAATATTTCAGTATTGTAATGAAACTGCGTGCTGTAAGGCATAGATAACTAAGACATAGAGCCAAAAGGAATCTACTTCTAAATTCTATTGGGCTCTGCCAAGAATTTTTCAGTGTCTGCTGTACCCTTTTGTTTTAAGGAAAAGATGCTGAGAAACATCTTTCATTGTTACTGGATGTTTCTTCCTAGCTAGTCATTGTGACTGCATCCTGTAGAAACAGAGACTGAGGCAAGAATTAAAGTGCTGGCTCTTTATTTGTAAGGTGAAAGCCCAGGGTTGTAATGGTGAGGAAAGAGAGAGACAGGGCCGGGAAAACTGCAAAGCACTCAATGTAGTGTGTTACTGTTTGTACCTCTTGCTTTACAGAAACACAGAAGGGACTTCAAGGGTGGAACTGGGAATCACAAATGGCAGTTCAGTTTCCTGACACTGGAAGATGCCTTTAGCAGTACTGTCTCCTCCCAGGATGGGAAATAGTGTGAGAAATGGAAGTATGATCTCAGGAAACCTCAGCAAAGTGCCTGGAGCCGAGGGTAGCATAGAACTGAATTGAATTGCCTCAGATATAGTGGAACTGGGGAATCTGCTCTGATATGCATTTTAATCACACTTTGCCAGGATAAAGTGAGTAAGGGGCCAGCAGTGTAATTAGTTTCATATGCTCCAGCCCCACCCAGGTCTTTATCTCTGAGCAGAATGCAAATATCACTATCCTCATGTGACCCCAACAGCCAGCTTAGCTCAGTCAAAGGGCAGAGTGAGATTTGTCTGATTCTGGGGTAATATTTCTGTGTCTTCTACTGTTTGGTGGCTGACTGCAGGTGACCTTGGGTTGAAGTTCCTAAAACTCTTCCATCTGTAAAATCGGAAATATGATGCTTTTGACCTACCTCTGTGTGATAGATGGCTCTGGACCATATGAGATCTAATGAGTTAACATTTAGAAAATGCTAGGAGCTATTTTAGAAAATGACATTGTCTAAACACAAAGGATCATTATTCATTACCCAGAATGCCTGCAAATAAAAATAAGAGTGTTTCGGAATAAGAAGACTGATTCAAGGAGCTGTTTCTTCACTGTGTGAAAGACGGGTTGGAGATTAATTCAATGAATAAACTATTTTAAAATCTGGCAGTTTCAAGCTAATGAAAAAGGGGCCTGCAGACTATATTTTGGTCTGGCAGTCACAGCAGAACTGGAAATGTCAAACTGGTATGATTCATTTCTAGTATTCCCTCTCAGTTTTATTGAATACCTTCAGGCTATGCAACCTAGGATTTCTGGAAGGAAAATTATGCTGTATGTAAGTGTAATGATATGAGGAATACAGTTTTCAGCATCTGTATCACTCATAATAGGTACAATATAGAGGCTGCTTTCACCATAAATCAGACATTTGATTATACATCTTTGGTGCATCTCAACTTTTCTTCCACATCAAACAGGTTTAACTATTCCCCCACTCTACCCAGATAGTGTAATATATAGCATTCTCTGAGTGTAGCCTGTGGATGATAGAACTATAGACTTATTACTTTAAAGTAGTCTTTCTCTCATTAAAAAAATATACATATATAGTTATAGATAAATATATCTACCTAGGAGCTTCGCAATTTTGCATCTTCTTATCTTACAAAAAAAATTAGCACATTACGTTTTACTTGTTTGTTATAATAATCACATCATTGAACATAATTTCAAGTTTTTAAAATTCATTCTCTGTACAAGCATATCTCTTTTTGTTACCAAACCAAACTTGGGACCACTTGCCCACCTTCAGTAAAGCCAATCTATAGACACCAAGTTGTGGTGAAGGAAAGCTCAGTGTTTATTGCAGGGCACCAAGCAAGGAGTCCAGGTAGCTTGTGCTCAAAACACCGGAACTCCTGGATGGATTTCAGGAAAGTATTTTTAAAGGCCAGGGGAGGGAGGGGAATAGCAAGGTATGTGATCAGCTCTTGAACAATTCTCTGATTGGCTGATGGTGAGGAAACAAGGCAGTATCACAGGGGTTAACATTATCAGTCCTCAGGATCCAGTAGGCCTGGGGTCTATGTGCTCATGGTCATCAAGTTGTTAACATCTTCTATTTAGTGGGGGTTTTAGCATCTGTAAAACAACTCAGGTAATGTGCATCAGATTCTATGATATGGGTATTACAAAGAGGAGCTAAAGCAGAGGATATGGGAGAGGGGCCTGTCCTGGGGAGGCCCTATAGGGTCCCACTTGGTTACAATTTTATTTTGTTTCACTTTATTGTGCTTCCCAGGTATTGTGTTTTTACAAACTGAAGGTTTGTGGCAACCCTGTGTCAAGCAAATCTATCAGTGTCATTTTTCCAACACCATTCTTCACTTTGTATCTCTGTGTCACATTTTGGCAATTCTTGCAATATTTCAAAATTTTCATTATTATTATCTTTTTTAAAAAATTTTATAAATTTATTTATTTATTTTTGGCTGTGTTGGGTCTTTGTTTCTGTGCGAGGGCTTTCTCTAGTTGCAGCGAGCGGGGGCCACTCTTCATCGCGGTGTGCGGGCCTCTCACTATTGCGGCCTCTCTTGTTGTGGAGCACAGGCTCCAGACGCGCAGGCTCAGTAGTTGTGGCTCACGGGCCCAGTTGCTGCGTGGCATGTGGGATCCTCCCAGACCAGGGCTCGAACCCATGTCCCCTGCATTGGCAGGCGGATTCTCAACCACTGCGCCACCAGGGAAGCCCCTATTATTATCTTTGTTATGGTGATCTGTAATCTTTGATTTTTTTATGTTACTATTGTAATGTTTTGTATTTTTTAGTTAAGGTATGCACACTTTTTGTTTTTTGTTTGTTTTGGGTTTTTTGGGGGTTTTTGGGGTTTTTTTAGACATAATGTTACTGCACACTTAGTAGATTACAGTATAGTGTAAATATAAGTTTTACATGCACTGGGAAACCAAACAATTCATGTGACTTGCTTTATTGCAGTGGTCTGGAACTGAAGCCATAATATCTCTCAGGTTTGCCTTTACAAATACTATGTACATACTGAGGGTAGTGGGAAATGCCCCTCCAAAAATCCTCTGGAATAAGGATTATTTTGAAAAACAACAAGCACAAGAGAAGCTCTGAAAACAGAGTAGAAATTACCCTTTTGTAAGAAAACTTGACACTTATTATAGAAATCTCCCTTTGTAAGGCTGCTTACCTCTCTGTACCAAGAAGACAAAGATGACTAATTCAAAGGAAACTCTTAGCAACGGAGAAGGCACTATCTTAAATCTGTGTATCAAACCTTACTCTTGTTTACTTTTCCTGGTCACCTGACACCACCCCCACCCCACCCCCATCAACTAGCCTTCTCCTCCACACCCTTCTCTCTTTTGTCTTTAGCTGAAAATGATATGTAAGCCTGAATTCTAAGTTACCTCTGAAAGTTACTTATGTTTTGCTGGGTGTCCCCAATATATACATGAGGTATGCATGTTAATACATTTCTGTTTTTCTTTTGTTAATCTGTCTTTTCCTTCAAGGTTCCCAGCCAGGAACTTAGAAGGGTAGAGGGACAATTATTTTTCCTCCTGTAGCAGTTACAAACCTTGATTCAAGTACTGAAGATACAACAAGATTCCGCTTGCAAGAGCTTGTATTCTAGAAGGGAGAGTAAGTCAATACAAATGGAAATAGACATTTAGATGAGGCTGAGTCCTAAGAAGGCAGTTGATCAGGTTAAAAGGACAAGAGTAAAAGAGTGGAGGGATGTTTTGGATAGAATAATCTGCAAAGGCTTCTTAGAGGATTTTTTGTGTGAGCACATTTGAAGACTGAGAATTCAACTGAGAAGACAAGGGGCTTTACAGATAGAATGAGAAGCACCTGAAGACACTGCAGAAGGTAACCAAGCTGGATACTTTCAGGGATCAGAGCAAACACCAGGGGGCTGGAGGACATGGAGCAAAGGGAGATGAGGTCTGAGGAGGGATGTCGTGAGCCCCAGTATGAAGTTTGCAAATTATTCTTGATGGAATGGGAGGCCATGGGAGTGAGACAGGAGGTAAGGGGACAGGGCACAGCCTTTAAAAGAATGACATAGCCCTTGAGGATGTGACACAAACTGGTTAAAACCAACTAGGTCCAAGATGGCAGAAGATTTGCCTTCCAGAGGACCTTGAGCCTCATTATACGCTCATTGTAATACATTAGCATCTAAATGACACACCCACAGGTGCCATGACAATCCTGAGGCTGACAATAAAAGGCCAATTCCTGGAAATCCCAGCTCATTCCCCAGATAGTTGGAATAATCCTCTCACTCATTAGCGTATAAAATTACCCAGCCCATAAAAATTAACCACCCGGTATTTCAGAGTCATTCTTGCCTTCCGAGACAGACCACATTCTGCCTGTGGAATGTATATCTCTCTCTCAATAAACCTATTTCCACTTTACTCTGGCTCACTCTTGAATTCTTTCCTGCCCAAATACAAGGACCCTCACTTGGCCAGTCCATGGGGCTTATCTGAGATCTGGGACACGATCATCCTCTCACGCCCCATTTTCCTGCAATGGGAGAACTTTAAAAAGGAGACTGGTGAGATCTTATTTAGACTTTTAAAAAATTCACTCTTCCTGCTAGAAGAATAATAGATTCAACGTAGGGTGTCCGTATGTCCTGGTTTACAAGAAATGGATCCAATTTATGATTGTTCTCATGGGGTAATTAGTAATGTTACCCTTCACTTTCAAAAATATAGCTTTGGTGGTACATTTCATTGTCACTCGAACTTGAGGCAGCAGAAGTAAGAGCAGAGAGTCTGAGTAAGAGGCCATTTCAGTAGTCCAGGTGAGGGATGAAGTTGGCCTTGATTGGTATGACTGTGGCAGAGATGTAAAGAAAGGTCAAAGCTTCCTTATTTTCCTCAGGTCACGTAGTGACTGGGAATGGAGGCAGAGCTAGTTTCCAAACCTCATAAATCTGAGCCTACAGCTCATTTCTGTCCCTCAATTATAACATCAGCTAATCAGCGGGTGTTATCGAATGGGGGTCCCTCTGCTTGCCGCTTACAAAATAAATTACATACTCACAATTGGAGATGTGGCCTCTCCCTAAATCAACTTCCCAGACAACTGACAAGTACATTGTGTGTTCTGGGAAGGGGATAACCAGGGCAAGGCCAACAGAGAATATTGGGGAGTGGGGAATTGTTATTTTCCTCTGGGTGATAAGAGAAGATGTAGAAGGATGAGAGTATTCTGAACATGTTTTAAAGGCAGAACCTACAGGATTTGCAGATGGATTCGATCAAGGCTCGGCAAGAAACAGAGTGGACACAGGATGACAAGTATTCAGCCTCAGCAGCTGGAAAAGATGTGCAATTTTATTCTTAAAGTACCCTCTGCATTCTTCACATAAGCCTCCTGAATATTTATTCATTTAGTCTAGGTGGCTCTGATGATTTTGAACTATCCTATAAGGAAAAGAGCCCAAATTGAGTTACATGGTTATTTATCCCTTCACTAAATGACCCCAGGAAGTTATGCCTTTGAACTTCTCACCTCTGCTTTACATCTCTTTCCCTTTTCTTCAGTGAAATTGTCAGCCATCACTGTCTGCTTCCAGCAGCCATGACACCATTTTACTTGTGATCAATCCCCAAAGTTGTGAAGCATGAGCTGATTCAGTGTGCTGTAGTCTACACCTTTTTACTAGAAGTTTACTCTGACATGAATTCTTACTTTAAAAAGTAAGAAAAACAATTTGGGGAAAAAAATGAGATTGTACTGTGGCCAAGTGTATAGACAGCATTACCAATTATTAACATAGATATATGTATTGATATGTTTAAAAGACTCAAGGTAAACTTTGGGGTTCACATTTTTAGCCCCAATCCTATCTTACTAGGAAGTCATTGTCAGTCCTTAATCCCTTAAACAAGCATCTGCAGGCCCACTGATGCCTTCTTCCCCAAGAACTAAGACATCCCCTGCCCCACCCCACACACATGTACATCAGGCAGCCTTCCATGCTTGCTGCAGAGAGACCGTAACACTGAGTTAGGACCACAGCATTTCAGGGATGACCACCTTCTTCCTAGGTTTCAGCCAGACTAAACCTATCATGTCTCTCATCTCATCAATTATCAACATCTACCTCAGAAACTGAGTCCTCAGAATCCCTTGTCTCATAAGGCATTCCTGCCTTCATGGCTAAAATTCTGCCTGTCATTGCTCTTCTGTCTCTCTCTTCTTTTAAATTTTTTATTTTTATTGGAGTATAGTTGATTTACAATGTTGTGTTAGTTTTAGGTGTACAGCAAAGTGAATCAGTTATACATATACATATATCCACTCCTTTTTTTTTTTTTAGATTCTTTTCCCATGTAGGCCATTACAGAGTATTGAGTCCCCTATGCTATACAGCAGATTCTTATTAGTTACCTATTTTATATATAGTAGTATGTATATGTCAACCGCAATTTCCCAGTTTATCCCTCACCCCCAATTCCTTGGTACCATAAGTTTGTATTTTACATCTGTGTCTCTACTTCTGTTTTGTAACTAAGTTCATTTTGTACCCTTTTTTGAGATTCCACATATAAGCAATATCATATATTTGTCTTTCTGTGTCTGACTTATTTCACTCAGTATGACAATTTCTAGTCCATCCATGTTGCTATAAATGGAATTACTTTGTTCTTTTTTTATGGCTGAATAATATTCCATTGTATATATATACCACATCTTCTTTATCCATTCATCTGTCGATGGATATGTAGGTTGCTTCCATGTCCCGGCTATTGTAAACAGGGCTGCAATGAACATTGGGGTGCATGAATCTTTTCGAATTCTGGTTTTCTCCAGATACATGCCTAGGAGTGGGATTCAGGTCATATGATAGATCTATTTTTAGCTTTTTAAGGAACCTCCATACTGCTCTCCATAGTGGATGTACCAGTTTACATTCCCACCAACAGTGTAGGAGGGTTCCCTTTTCTCCACTGCTCTTCTCTTTACTCTGTCTTTAGACATTGTGTGTTTTGCATTTAAATAGTTGCTGCTGAGTGGGAAATTGCAGTTCTACCCACAGATAAATAGGCCAAAGGCACCCCAGCTGCTATAAAAGCAGAGTGTGAACAAAGGTAGTCTGCTCAGATGGAGATGCCCTCCTACATACAACACCAGCGGGCGGAGGGCACCCCGGCTGCCCGGAGATCTATTTCTCCCTTCATATTTGCATTTATTTGTTCTATCCCAGAGGTTCTTAATTAGGCATCCTCTGGTCCAGAGAGCTATAATACTAGATTGAAGAGGTGGGGGCACAAAACACTCATCCTGTCTTCACTCCCTAGAGAGGTTTGAAATAGATGATTTCTCCATGATAGCAATAAATGTTTGGTATCCTTTATTCATTAGAGATACTTATTTCATATCTTCCTAATTTCTTTTTCAAAAAACATAGGCTAGATCTCCAGACCATAATTCAGCAAGTGCTAATTAACCAAACTTACACGGCAAAATTTGGTAAGTGGTTCGTTTTCTTTCCCTGCTCCCAAGAGATGAATTTATAAGCATCCAGCCTGTTCACCAGCTGTATTTCTTTCCTCTTCCTGCCTGCACCCTCTCAGCTGCTCACATTTAGAGACAGATGTCCCCACCTGCAACCCTAGTCACCCCTGCCAGGTTCTTACGCTGATTTCTGACAAAAAGAATGCACTTTCAGTAGTTCAACCCAGGAGGGCTTGGCTACTGTTACCCATCTCCTATTTATACTAATTTTCCCAGTCTTGTCTCTAATTATAGGATTGAAAGTTCTGTGAATTGCCTTCATCCAAGTAAAGAATTATGTTTTCTCTGTCCTTCATTCTGTTATATTTCTAAACCAATCCAGTTGATGAGTGCCTGTGTTCTCATCTATATTTGAACATTAAGTAAGTCTCTGTGTATTACAAATAACTATCAATACTGCAGATAAGACATTCCCTCCATCCCAGGTTATAGATACTATTGATTTAGTCATTACTTTCTGAATTTCTCATTGTCTAGGCTTGAAGATTTGCCTTGCCCAGAGTTTGTGATAATTGTCTTGCTGAATTTTAAATAGAGTCCTCAGTCAACCCCCTATCAAATCCAGAGCAGGGAGTAAAAAGAACATTGTTTCCATTTTCCAGTGATCAACTTCTGTTTCAGCACAAAGAAAATCATTAACCGTCCTGTTTGTGGGTGACATTTGATCACTAATTCGCTAACAGAGTGGATGGAGAACGTGTTATCCATTCTACTTCTCTCCATTTTTAGAAACAGAAATTGCTCAAGTGAAACCTCATTGAACCTATTGAAACCAACAGGGTTATAGAAAGGGCGTCAGAGCTATAAAGATTTGAGCTTGCTGTGTAGAGAGACTATACAAATTCTAGTGCAAATCAGGAATGAGAGGAAGCATTAACCCTGAAAACCAATGTGAAGGGGCAAAGTCCAGGAATCTTGTATGGACAAGTCTGACATCCAGGAAGGTTTTTGTTTGCGTGTTTGTTTAATTTTTGTGTTTATTTTGGAAAGGGGGTTGTTCTGTTTTTTGCCCTCCTCATGCATTCCGTGGCAAGGACTTAGTTTACTTGTGGTACCAAATATAACGAAAAGAAGTTACCTTCTTTCTACAAATAGCCCATATTGAAGAGTTCTAGTGAACAGTATCTTACCCTTTGCCGGTAATATTACCACAAGCAGAAGATGGTACATATTGGAGAGGCTGGCACCAAGTCTGTATTCTCCTACCATCCAGTTTACAAACCATGGCAAGTTATTTAGCCTCTCTGAGATTCTATTTGCTACAATAAAATGGATCTAAGATTCCTTTCAGCCCCAGAATTTATAAGGTAAACAACAAATACTTACTGCTTTCCTTAAAGTATTATTGATACTGCAGTCTATCAAAAGACGCTTGTCCTGCAGAAACTACAAGGAACTGAATCTAATTAAAGCCTCTTCTCATGGAAGAGTTAAGGAATATAGGAGGAGAACCAAAACAGGGTATTCCTCTGAGAATACTGGCTCTTTGAGAAGGGGAACGGGAGTAGAGTAAGCATATTTAGGGTTATTTATGTGATGTATACTCACCTATTGTTATGTATTCCAACAGAAGAAAAAGAGAATTAAGTTTGACCATGGCCATTTATACCAGGGCTCTTTCCCCAAATTGAAGGAAACTTCAATGACCAAGGAAATAAGATACAAAACAATAGGATAGACTTTAGGGTCAAGCAAATCTGGATTCTAATCCCAGCTCTATTACTCTCCCTGTGTCCTTGGGCACATCATACAAGCTTTCTTTGTCTTGGTTTCTCTCTCTGTAAAATGTGGAAAAAATAATAGCTTATAAGGTTTTGTGAAGATTAAATGAAATAACAGTTGTAAGGCACATGACAAGGTCCCTGTTACATAATGCAAACTCAACAAATTAATTCTAACCATGATGACACTGGTGGTGGTGATGGTGATGATGTTGATAATGATAATCATTATTACTCCATTCGAGACAAAATCTCATTGATGTTATTTACAGGGTGACCTGGCATGTTCAAAGGGGTATGACTTGGGCTGCTCAATGTTCAGAGTACATACAAAAAGACATCTCACATTCTAGACTCTTTATGTGGAGATCTTACTAGATGCTTCTTAATCCTACTCTTGTCCCACACAAATCAGTATATCCCTACAAGACCTTGACACAGTATATGAAAGTTGTGTATGATCAGCCAATCATAATGGGGATAAAAATAAAACTTCCATTTTAGACAGCACAGCTAAGTTGAGACCTAGGCACTTCAACACAGTTTGGCCATCTACTAATTCCTCCTCTGTGATCCTTGTGTTTAATTTGCAGGCTTTGTTCTATAAACCAGACTCTGTTATCTGTGTTTTTGCATTCAGCCATCTTTATATTGGGTTTTACTGTGGTCTTCTTTGTAAAAGACATGGTACGACTTGTAGCATCTTTCCCTTTCCCTTCAAAACTCATATATATTATTTATCCCTTATACTCAAACAGTGGCTTGAGCTGTTGGAATTATATATAAGAACAAACAAAAATACCTAAAGATGGGTTGAAAATAAGTAAAGGTATCTGAAATCCTGTTTTTAAGCATTATTGGTGACCTTTAAGCATTATATAGGCCTTCAGCTATAGCTGTGGATATTCCCATTGTTGCAGATGTCTGATAAGGGCACATCCTTAGCATGTTGTTAACTCATGGCACAATCAAACATGTGCTTCTACTTCCTGGACCACAAGAAAAGAGAGAAATGCTGTCATGGAAATAAAACCAATGCCTTATTGCTGCTATTGTTTCTAACCCCCAAAAGCTATAATAGATGGTGTAATGGTACAATTTATTGATATACTATGTCAAAGGAAATTGCTGGTGTGTAGAGAAGATGAGGGGTCATAAAATGCATAATATGTGTAAATATTCTCCTATCAGCCAGACTTTTATAAATGGAGAAACATTGGTAAAAGAAGACAAAACAATGGCACCTCATAAGTGAAGTTGGACATAGGTTAAAGAAAGTATAATTTGTAGTCATTTCTATGAATACCGAGATGGTTTCTGCATACAGGAATTAATCACCTTTTGAGAATGAGAAATCTAAATCCATGATTCCAAGAATTTTGGATTTCTTGAGAACAGACATTTTGTTTACTTGGTCACATGAAAAAGGCAATCACCCCTACCATCTATTACCATAATTATTTCATGATAGAAACAATTAGTTAGAACAAACTTGGAAAAACATAATTTCAGAAAAGTTAAAGTTCTTTAAATTGAATAAAGTTAACTATCTGAAAAACTCATAACGTTGTCCTTATGATTTTAATTTTGCTACAAACTCATAAAAGATTATGCCAGACTTGCACTCCACTGCAGGGCAGCATTTGTGAGCCATGACACTGGCCTTTGATGAAGCTGATGCTTCAGGGACAGTGGGGACTTACATTCTGCTCATCACAGACTCCTGGTGACATTAGTTTCCACACCTGATCCCCTAGGCTTTCGTGGCACTGGTGGGTATCCAGCAGGTGTGTTCAGGATGAAGTGTCCTAAGCTCTCAGCCAGCAGGAAGACCCTTCCAGACTTTGAGCGCATGACATGATCTCATGTAGAGGCTGCCTCTGAGAGGCAAACAGCTCCCATAGCCTCAAGTCAGGCCAATTACGGGACTAGTTAGTACTTGATGAAGTAGAATCTCATCATTTGCTTTGGTCTCCATATTTCACAGTACACTGAAAAACAGCTTTTTTTTTTTTTTTTTTTTTTTTTTTTGTGGTACGCGGGCCTCTCACTGTTGTGGCCTCTCCCATTGTGGAGCACAGGCTCCGGACGCGCAGGCTCAGCGGCCATGGCTCACGGGCCCAGCCGCTCCGCGGCATGTGGGATCTTCCCGGACTGGGGCACGAATCCGTGTCCCCTGCATCGGCAGGCAGACTCTCAATCACTGCGCCACCAGGGAAGCCCTAAAAAACGGCTTTTTATTTAGCAATTTTGGGGGGACTCCTTTCCTTTATTTTACAGCCACCCAAGTGCCTGATATAATACAAGCTCATACTATCATTTCTCAAGCCATTAAATGTTAACTTCATTTGCTTCTATGAATTATGCTTTGCTCTTTTAGTTTTGTAATGAAAAATAAGTACAGGTTATGCAAGCAATAACCCCTGTATACACAGCAGCTATCTTTCTAAATGGTTTATTATGCCACAGTCTGGTATTCCATTAAATATAGATAACAGACTGCTGAATAAATGAATATCAACGAAGCGTCCCCATCCATCTGTATATATCAATGCAAATAATGAATTGTGGCATCTCATGAAAATGGAAAACTAGGAAGAGTGGGTCAAGAAGTAATTACACATTTGTCTTATCTCATGCTTTTTGCCCTCAAAACAGCAGAATACATCATGGAGTTGAGGGGCCAGTGCAAAAATATTTCTGATTTGTCATTACCAGTAGAAACACTCTATTCTTGTTTTCTTCCCCACCCCCACCCCCGCCCACAGAGTTTTCTATGGGAGAGGCCACCTTGGACCTATTTCTCACTCATGTTTCTTTGTACTAAACTCTATGAACTGAAACCTTCTGAAAGCTCAATTATAGCTCTTTGAAAAGAGAAAATGTTGTCATGTAATTATCCCCACCTTTCCCTTGGTGTTTGGGTGAACACTTACCTCTCTCTCTACGTATCCTGAAACTGGAAACTTCTGAGCCAGAGGAAACAGCAGTGTTGTGGCAAACTTGGACGTGAACTAATGTGTTATTACCTCTCTTTATCTCTGGCTTTAGACTTGTCGCTTCTAGGGGCTTATTGGCCCTTATTAATCACTCACATTTTAACTGAGAACTATTTTAAAGGAATAAAAATAAGGGAGAATTTCCCTCCTGGAAGTCAATACCATAAGTGACAGGATAACACTGAGAGTGTGTTTTGAGAAGATGAAGAATTATGTCAATTCTAATTTTCGATGCAAGGAATAAAGCAGATGGTTTTGTTTCCTCTTGGTAGTATGAATCACCGCTCCGTTTATTTTTCGTTTTTTTTTAATTTTTATTGGAGTACAGGTGATTTACAATGTTGTGTTAAGTTTCAGGTTTACAGAAAAGTGAATCAGTTATTCATATATATATATATATCCACTCTTTTTTAAGATTCTTTTCCCATATAGGCTATTACAGAATATTGAGTAGAATTCCCTGTGCTATAGAGTAGGTCCTTGTTGATTTTCTATTTTATATACATTAGTGTGAATGTGTCAATCCCAGTCTCCCAATTTATCCCTTCTACTGCTTCTTAGCGTGACTGTCTTCCATTGAATCTCACACCTTCCTGCTCCTTCTAGGATCTCATTCCTTCAATTCCAACTTTATCTCTTCATCTCCAGTTGCCCCTCCACCTCTGCTTTCAAACATGTTCAGTCTCCTCATTATTTAATGTAAAAAACGGTTCTCACCAGTGTCACCATTTTCCTTCTTGTCCTGCCAAACTCCTTAAAGAAACTTAAAAAAAAAATGTGTTTTGTTTCTATATATAACAGCTGTCATACTGAATAACACAGAAAACTATATTCAATATCCTATGATAAACCATAATGGAAAAGAATATAAGAAAAAAGAATGTGTAAACAAACAAACAAAACACACAAAACAAACAAAACAAACAAACAAAACACACACACAAAATTTTTTGTTTCCTCTCTGGCCACTCACTAATTTTTATCCCACTGCAATTTAGCTTCATCCTTCTTCCTTTTCTACTAAATTGCTCCCTCAAAGGCTACCTGTAGCTTCCTAAATGCACCCACCCACCCACCACCCTCTGGCTCATTTCTCGCCCTCCTTGGCTTTTCTACAGCACTTGATGCTATTAACCTTCCTTCTGGTTCTTGAAGCTTTCTCCTTCACTGACTCTTGCAGCAACATGCTGTCTTATCTGGAGAGCCACCATTCCTATTCTTTTCTTTCTCTGAACTGAGTTTCAATTCTTTTTCAAATCTCTGAAAAGTTGGTGTCACCCAAACTTTTGTCTTTAAACTCCTCTCTTCCCTATCTTTGAAAGTTAAACATGATGTTTGCAGCTTCTGGGAAAAAAGTTTTCTTCCTGTTCCTACCCTCCAGGGTTAGTAGATCACCTTCTCCCCTGTGGTCTCTTGATACTCAAATTATCTTTCTCCCAAATGATGGTAGTAACTTCTTGCATCTTTTCAGCACTGGTGTCTGGTGAATGGCAGACCTTCAATAAAATTATGTGTGGGGGGAGGGATAAGTTAGAAGGTTGGACTTAACATATACACACTACCGTATATAAAATAAATAATCATCAAGAACCTACTGTATGTCACAGGGAAATCTACTCAATACTCTGTAATAACTTATATGGGAAAATAATCTGAAAAAGAATAGATATATGTGATATATATATATAACTGAATCACTTTGCTGTACACCTGAAACTAACACAATATTGTAAATCAACTATACCCCAATATAAAATAAAAATTAAAAAATTTATGTGGAACAAATGAATGAGTAAAAGTCTATGTTGATCTCTTTTAGCCAATAACAAAAATAAATTCCAGTGCTTCATAAATATTTTTCAGTATAGCCCATATCTTTACACTAGGTATATCGTTTGTGTCCTGGGCATATCTGGGGTCACACACCTCCTGAAAGTTAGTGTCAGAAATGGCAAAGGGATTAAGGCTCCAAGAGAGGGTTTAAAGTATATATTAAAAAAAATAACAGGATTTCAAGAGAGATTTTTCTTGTCTCAGAACTATAGCCAAGAACTAAATCTGAGGATAAAAAACAGAGGATTCCACATTCTAAGTTTATTAAGATACACACATTTAGAGACAGCTCCTGTGGAACAGGAAAACAGAAGCACCAATGCATTCTTGGCTCAGAAAGTGCATCTCTCCATCTCCAAACCAAAGAATAAAAGACCACAAGAATTACCCATCAAAGTTTTTGGATAGACATCTCTGGAGCAATAGACATGCTCATCTGTGCTATCTGGGCAAAGCATATAGAATTGCTGAGAGATGCCAAGGCTAGGAGGGAGAGTAGAATGTAACCCTTCCCTTTGCCAGCTGAGCTCTCCAGGAGTTGTGTGGGCACTGCAGAAGCTTGTTGAACATGTAGCCCAAAAAGGGAAGTTAGTTTCCAGCTTAAGAAGACCTGGGGAAAAAAAGGGTCCACGATAGAACCCCACAGTGGGTGGAGGCTTAGAAAGTGGTAGAGGAGGTGAGTCCAGGACTAGACTGTGTGCCATAGAGACCGGTGGTGCAGTGAAATGGGTCTCAGCTATACCCTCCAATGAACTTTACCTGCTCCCTATGAGGTGGCCAGTTTGGCTGCTTGCAATCTAGTATTAGCCAGTGAACTACTGTCAGCCAACAAGCAGAGAACTCTCACTCATTCAAGGAAGCAGACATGCACCATTTCCTGCTCTAATTCTCCCTACCCCCATACACCTGAGGACTTAACAAATGACTAGTCTGTGTTTTGAAGATAAGACCAGAGTAAGACCAAGACATCACAGGATAATCCCTAAGATTGAGAGTCTGGCTGTCAGCTTCACAAATCTGGTCACTTCATTTTTAAATTTTTTGTTTTATTTATTTTTTCAGTGTCCCAGAGGAAACTAGACATAAGGAGGCTGATTCACACCAACTTCACTCACAAGAACTAACTCAGCTCACAATAATGTGATACATGAAACCGAATATGGATGCATTCATTACCAATATAGCATTATATCTCAGAAAATGTATGAGTTTGGACTCTGTTACCCAACCCTACAGGTGAGTTACACAAGTGGTCAAATTGTTAGAAAGTTTTTTTTTTTTTTTTTGGCTGCACTGGGTCTTCACTGTGGAACTCAGGTTCTTCTTCGTTGAGGCATGCAGGCTTCTCTAGTTGTGGTGCAGGGGTTTGATTGCCCTGTGGCATGTGGGATCTTAGTTCCCCAGCTAGGGATCAAACCCACGCCCCCTGTATTGGAAGGTGAATTGTTAACCACTGGACCACCAAGGAAATCCCAGGAAGCTGTTTTAAAGGCATGGACTCTGAATAGAGCAGGCAGGCTAAGGATGAAAGGAATCTGATGACGTCAGATGGTGAACTCCTGCCACATCCAGCTCTACAGTAATATCCAGCCTGACACCTGCTTTGTGGTCCAAACCAGCCATGTTCTTGAGTCAGGGCTTCCTCTTGACATGATAGCCCTGGATGAGAACTCTAGGCTTGCTCTCTGTGACTCTTCTTTACCAAGCTTCAAAGATGGAGAAACAATTTGGTTATGGAGACATGGAGTCATCATTCAGCCACAACAAGTTTCTAAGCATCTCCTGCCTGCAGAAACTGCGCTTGATACTAAGGTATATAATTTGGTAGTGTGTCAACTCATATCATGGCCCAAAAGAAATGCTGAAAATGTCCTATTTCTCCCAACTTGGTCAAAAGACAACTACGGGACAGTTGGAAGGAGAGCTTCCCATGGATGAGGGATTGATTGAAGGGAGAATCTGTACTTGAACACTCTCAATGCTGATTCTCTTTCCTTCCCATCTCTAGTGCTCATAATGAAAGGTCCCGACTCAATCTCATCTCATCCCATGAGAGAATTACTACCCTTCCATTTTTTTCTTCTCTAGCCACCATTGTCAGCAAGTATGTATTAAAATGAAGATATATGTTCCAACAGCTAAGAGAAGGATGCACCTATACAAGAATAAAGGAGGGAACAGTTTCAGGAAAAAGAGGTAGTAGGAAGACTTGGCTTAAACACACACACACATACCTATAAAAATATAAATATATATTTACTTTTTTTCTTCATTCTGTATTATTAATAATGATAATGGTGGTAGTGGTGATAATAATAATAGCAAACTTTTATACAACAGTGTGCCAGGCACTGTTCTAAGGGCTTTACCTGAATTTATTCATGTGTATGCCTTGGTTATTATTATTATTGTTATTGTCATTACTGTTGTTACTATTATTTATTGTTATTACTATTGTTGTCATTGCATTATTATTACTGTTATTATAATTACTGTTACTGCTATTATTATTACTGTTAGTGTTATTATTATTCAACTGGCAGCACCAGGATTTTTTTTTTTTTTTGCAGTACACGGGCCTTTCACTATTGTGGCCTCTCCAGTTGCGGAGCACAGGCTCCGGATGCGCAGGCTCAGTGGCCATGGCTCACGGGCGCAGCCGCTCCACGGCATGTGGGATCTTCCCGGACTGGGGCACGAACCCGTGTCCCCTGCATCAGCAGGCGGACTCTCAACCACTGCGCCACCAGGGAAGACCAGCACCAGGATTTTAAGGCAGGTAGATGTGGTCATAAGCCCGGGCTCAGTATGCCCTACACCTCCAGTGAGGCTCCTGCCCTGAAGCTCACTGGTTCCATCTCCTCCTTCCCTAAATGTGCAGCCAGCTGTAGGCTTATGGTAAGTGTATGTCTCCTAAGCTTCTCAGTTCTGTAATCCCCTCTGAAATCCATTATGAATATAGGCACAGTATCCCCACAGAGTCTCAGCTTGGGGCCGTAGTTTAAGAAATGCTCAGTTTATGGCTCACTTTCCCCCTAGATTCCCTAATAGAAGTAAATCATCAAAACAGTTAAGGGGAAGAAGGTGCAGATAAATGTAGCATATGGGCTAAAAAACTAAACATACAGGAAAACACTTACCAGCTAGGGAATATCAGTGATTTTCTTATCATTTGCCATCATTCTTATTCAACTCAGCAGGGAAGCAAGGCAGCACATTAATATTTGCAATAAGGCTCAGAATTAAAAAAAAAATAACTTTAGAGTCTTTATGTAATGGTTTGATTTCCACAGAGGGGTGATAGCAGAGTAATTCATGAGGAGGGGAGAATCCGTCTCCTTCAACATTGCCACTCCTTGTTAGATGCCCCGGTACTTAGACTTACCTCTGTAATAATGCTTCTGCAGCAGCTTTGTTATTGTTTGTATATGTGTCTGTCACTTTTACTCTGCTGTGATATTTTCAAGTCAAATATTTGTTTTATGTATTGTTCGATCTTAAATACAAGCCCAATATCTGCCCAAATATATCTGAAAAATGAATGCATGAATAAATGAATATAATAATATAACCTTTGACTCATGGGAGCTGTGCTTTATACCAGCCAAATATTTCCTCCCTGATGGTTTTCAAAAACGCTAACTTCTATTGCTAACTCATTGCTGGCAAGGTTCAAGATGGGGCTTTCAAATCTACTTGGTCTGCATTCACAATTTGCAAAGAAATTTCACATATGGTGTTTTCTTTCATTCCTATTTATCACAAGTCACGCTTCAGTTTACTACTTTGAAATACAATGATGCATGCTAAAGTTATGCAAATGAGTGCATCTCCCTATTTTCTATGAAGCTTAGTGTAGTGTGGCATGTACAAAGGACCAGAATGACAAACAAAACAAATTGAAAGAAATTGCAGCCATCCTCTCACCAAACTTTCCACTTTGCTGTCGGTCACTTAGCCTCAGCAAGGGGATTTCCAGGGTCACAAGAAAGTCACAGATAGCAACTGTTGATGGCAAACATGTGGACTGGCAGTGGAAAGTCAGTAGATTCAAAGTGAGACCTAAATAGAACTGGGTCCATGCCTGGGCATGATGTGCAAGAATTCCTGTGTGTTTGACCCATGCTAAGAGGTGAGTGAAACCATGGGCAGTGTGGGGTCAGATTGACCCAAGTGTGAGATGCAGCTCCACCATGATTTTCTAGTAATGTTTCCTTGGGCTAAATTCTTAACATCTCATTTTTTTTTTTTTTTTTTTTGTAGGAGGGCAAAGAAACAATTAGCTATCTAACTTATAGGTTTATTTATTTATTTTTTTAATTTATTGGAGTATAGGTGATTTACAATGTTATGTTAGTTTCAGGTGTACAGCAAAGTGAATCAGTTATTTTTATACATGTATATATCCATTCTTTTTCAGATTCTTTTCTCATATAGGTCATTATAGAATATTGAGTAGAGTTCCCTGTGCTATACAGTAGGTCCTTGTCAATTATCTGTTTTATATACAGTAATGTGTATATGTTAATTCCAGTCTCCTAGTTTATCCCTCCTCCCACGTTTCCCCTTCGGAACCATAAGTTTGAATTCTAGATCTGTGAGTCTGTTTCTGTTTTATAAATAAGTTCATTTGTATCATTTTTTATTAGATTCCACATATAAGTGCTATCATATATTTGTCTTTCTGACAAGGGATTACTTTCCAAAGTATACAAAGAGCTCATGCAACTCAATATTAAAAAAACAAACAACCCAATCAAAAAATGGGCAGAAGACCTCACAGGTTTTTAGAAGGGATTGAATATGATGACATATGTTGGTACAAAGTTCATGTCCCTAAAATGTCATTGAAAATTATTATTATCATTATTTTTATAGCTCATTGTAGAGTTAACCATTACATTTCTATAAATCCATTTCTTTCTTAATTACCAAAATCCTTATTGCTTATGTTGGTACTTTACTTCACATTTCTAAAATATTTTAAAATTGGGTGTCTGTGTCCAGATAGGTATGCTGAAAGGTAAAAGTATTTACTTTCAGTTGCTACTAAATCATGATCAGTGGTAGAAGACCACTTTGGGTCTCTATAAAGTCGAAGGATAAAGGGGCCTACATATTATTAATTAGATAAGCGCTTTATCCAAAATACAACTTTGAAATTAGCTGTGTATATATTCAGTCACTTACTGTTTCTCAGGAGTCATTAAATAAAGAACAAGAGCACAACTAAAACAGCACCAGTTTCCTCATTCATTTTGCTCTTGGTCTTACCAAGGTACAAACTAAGCATGTATTCCTCACTGAAGACTCTAGTCTTTTCAATACCCGAGAGAATTTTTAGCAACTTTACTTCTTAGGGTAAAATGCTTCAACCTATTAGTTTCGTATTTTTCTGATTGAAGGTTATCTTTCAAAAATTCTACCTTCTATCTATTTAAGCTATTAATCTGCTAACCTCTTAGTCTAGGTGATTTTCCTTTTCCTTAAATCAAATGGGGACCTGATAACCCCTCCTTTCCATCCTGTAGATCCCCAACACTTTCTGTTTCATCAGCAGAAGTGAAGCCGTAGAGAGCAGGGTGCGCCCTGAATTCTCATCTTGGCCTCTCTCCTCTCCCTCTTCCTTATTTATCTTAGCTTCATCAGTCTTGTTTAAAAATAGTGGGCTTTGGTTTAGCATCCTCGTCTCTATGAAAACCTGGCAAGTGATTTAACGTTTGCAGAGGCTTTGGGAAATCTGATTCTCTGAACACACTCAACTGGTTAGTTACTAAGTACAACAGCATGATTCTTTTCACATTTCTGATGTCTCCTTTGATTTTGAAAAGTATTTCCTGAAGAGGATATAGAAAATGAAAGCACTCTTGCTCTGCAGTTGGAGAATTCAAAGATCAGAGGAATAACTTATTTCTCCTAAATGGGTCTGGACTAGAACCTTCTGGCTCAGTATTGTGTAATCAAGGTATGTGAGAGGAGGCTCAGAACCTCAGGTGCTTACTGCAAGTCAAGATTACAATCCTGTGCCCAAACTCCAAACCTACCATGTGGCCTCCTGGCTTCATACTGGGAAGTGTGTCATTGTTGTCCCTGAGAAGGAAAAAAAACAATTACCTCTTTTCAGCTTTGGAAGAGGAGCAAATAACCATAGCAGATTAGTAGATTCAAAAGGCTAGGGACTCCAAGGATGGCTGCTTATGTCAACTGCAAATTGGCATTTTCCACTGGCACTCGCCATCTACCTCTACGAGGATTAAATCACGTGCTGCTGCAGCGGCTGACTTTCAGCACCCCTGACAGGAGCTCAGGTGGAGAGCAGACAGGAGGCACCTTGTGCTCTGGGAAAAACTGGCAGAACACGTCTTCAGACAGTTAGATGTTTTCAGGAGCCAATTTTATGAGCCCAGTTCTTGTATCTCCTCATAACTAGAAAAACACTAAACTCCTTCGTGGTGACGACTGCTCCTCGTGACTGTCAGTAACTTTCACCAGACTAGCAGAAAACTTCTGTAAAAAATATGTGTTTGGGGCTTCCCTGGTGGCGCCAGTGGTTGAGAGTCTGCCTGATGATTCAGGGGACGCGGGTTCGTGCCCTAGTCTGGGAAGATCCCACATGCCGTGAAGTGGCTGGGCCCATGAGCCATGGCCGCAGAGCCTGTGCGTCCGGAGCCTGTGCTCCGCAACGGGAGAGGCCACAAAATAAATAAATAAATAAATAAATAAATAAATAAATAAATAAATAAATAAGTATATATATATATATATATATATATATATATATATATATATATATATATATATACTTGATTGCATGTACTCCCCCTTCACCAAAATCACATAAATACTGACCTTCCCCCTTGCTTCTCTGGAGCAGTTTCTCAGAGCTATCTGGGATGCTGTCTCCCAGGCTGCAGTCCTCATTTTGCCCCAAATAAAACTTAACTCGCAACTCTCACGTTGTGCCATTTTTTTAAGTCGACACTTATTAAGAAGGACCAGAGGACTAGGATGTGCCATGGTGGCCAGTCCCTCAACCCCATGCTGAACAGAGAGAGATGAGAAAGATGGTTCTGAGCTTCATCTGAAGTTACCTGTGCCAGGGATCTGCACCTCACTGGATGCTGCTACTGAAAACCAGCCAGGACCTCCACATCCCAAGACTCCCAGGTTATTTCAAAGTCCCTAAGAGTTAGTTTCATGTTTTCCTGAGCATGTCCCCTCAATTGTCATATGGCGTCTGACACTTTTCTTTCCTTCCTCTTAAACAGTCACATTCGCTGGTTTATTGATGTCACCCATGAAGCTACTTCCTACTGAAGGGCATGGTTATAGACTGTACAGCTGCTACAGTGTAGTCACTCAGCCAAGGATCAGCATACTTGCTGATGCCTCACACTCACACACACACACACAACCACATTCCTTTGGTCTGCCCTGGTCACAGTCACATTCCAAGAATGCTGCTGTGTGTTCGCCCTGTATGCATACATTTTATACTTTGCATAAAAATTACTTTATTATTCTTAACCCTCTTCTTCTCAGAATTATGGACAGGTCTCTATTTAGGTACAAAGGGGAGTGGATAAGACCAGTCTCTGTGACACTGCTCAAAAATCCTCCATATCCTCTTGGAGTACATACCTTTGTCAGTGTAGGTCCAACTCATGGTTTTCCTTCTCTAGACACTTTCTTATTTACCCACTTCCCCCAGGTCACCAACACATTATTATAGGGCAATTGAGTTGTTCCCAGGGCACAGAGTTCTACCACGATCTCTCAGAGCCAGGTGTGAAGCCTCATTTGAATTAAGCTGATCAGAGCCCCTTCCCTGGGAGCCTGGAATCCATACCAAGGGGGTCCTGTCTAAGCCTGAGCTTCTCCATCACATGGAGGAGACAGGACACATCATAGACGTAGGGTACCACCCTCTTCTGCCTTGGGAGAGCAGTGGAAAAGGCTGGTTTGCAGAAAGAGAGGGGCGTGGAACATTCAGAGGTGGAAGTGTCGGAGATGGAGGGAGATCCTGGAGATTTGTGATCTCTGGTGCTTGTTTCATGAATTTGGCTGCATTCCTGCACCTGGGTTCCAGGAGACACCTACAACCCAGAGACGAATATTCCATGAGATTTGACAAATGTTGTTAAGCTACGACCAAATCATTCAAATTCAGAAAAAGTAAGACTTGAAAAAAGTCTCACAAAATTAAAATTAAATGTCTTTATATTTAATAGATAAATAAATATAAATATAAAATATATGTTATTTGTCTATTATGTTTAATAGATAAATGTAAATACAAATATATATATATATATATATATATATATATATATATATATATACCTACAGCTATATGCCAGTGAAGATCTTTAACCCTTTGAAGCTAAATATAGATAATGTAAATGTCTAAATATTCTGTCCTTTATGCTGACACTATGTGGTTTTCTATTTGTCTGGTTTAAAATACCTTTTTTCTTTTTAATGTTTTTAACTGAAAAATAAATATGTGTAAATTGCCATTTGTTCCCCTTTTTTTTCCCTTTTTACTGTAGTAATGCAAGAAAATTTGAGTTCTAGGAACTTACTAATATACCCTCTCTGGCACTTGTGTTACTTCTTCCCAGTCACATTTTCCTGAAAGTTCCCTAATTGGTCCATAGACATCAAGTTTGTGTAGCTTCAAATTTTCCACCTACTTTGTAACACACAGACACACACACACAAACACACACACACACACACACACACACACACACACACTTCTAGGGACTTACATTGTCTTCCAAAGCTACTTTCTCCTGAGAATGTCAATGTGTGTGTAGTCAAAGTCTTCTTAAGATGAACTGTGCACCAGCAATTCGACTCTCATTCTGTGGACTCCACTTTGCAGCAGTGCTGTGAACCTAACATTGACACTCAGTCCTTGTATCAGACAAGAAATAACTTTCAACCCTCTGCCTTGACCCATCAGTGCTGGGTAGAGATACTTTCAGGCTTGCTCTTGTGCCCAAGTCATACTCTGGGTCAGCAACACATTCCCATCAGGACACCCAGGCCATGAACACTGGGTCTGACTTACCTGAGCTATGGCCTGCTGTGCATCCTTTACAACAAGTCAGTCACACTTGTTAGACCATCAACAGCAAACTCTGGGCCCCAAATAGCCTCAACCTTTTGAACTCAACCTGTTTTGTGTCAATCTTTGGTCTACCTCCATCCCCTGCCCTTTCATGGCCTGAATTAGACCCTTTCACACATACCTCACTCCTCATGAATATATGCCTCCAGGCTCTCAGGGTCCCAGATCACTCCCTTCTGACCTGGATCTTACCCTTGGTAACTGCATTTCTTTTTCCTTGGATGCCACCCTTGAGTGAGACAACTACTCTAAGGCTTTCAACATTTTTCACAATCTGCTCACTTCAGGGACCATGGTTCCACTTTGAAACCTTAATGATGTCCTAAACTTACACAGATGAATTCAGTTAAATGATTCTATCATCATGGTTACCAACAGGTAGAGAGATGGTTGACCCCAACGATGGGTAAACCTTAGCTTAGATATTTTTCAATTTTGAGAAACCAACTCATTTATTGTTTTAGAGTACAAGTTTACATATTTTAGCATGCAATTTATGAGAGTTCAACTCAAGATTTCTACTTCAAATAAAAGAAATAGAAGTAACAGTTAAGACAGTGAGGAAAAGGATGAACACGTACCCTGGAGTGAGCCAACTCCTTGTTCTGACGTGTGACTGAAGAAACAGAAGTCTGCCCAACACTGAGAATAAATTAGTCTAGCTGAGCTTACTGAGATAAAGTATGTCAGTCTCAAATGTGACACATCCATTAAGATTTTTCATTTTAACTTTGACTACAGAGTGATAGTTTACTTTAAAACTTAAAGAATTTTCAAGATGTACTTCCACAGGTCAATGAAACAGCCAGTGAAAGCAAGACAATGTCTGAGCTGTAAAAGCTAGAGGAAATAAATAAAGCAGCAAACTGTGTATGTGTTGACCCTGTCCTCTCTCCTCATACAATGCCCCACCCCTCCATCAGCTCAGGTAACCTTCCTGCTCACCCAGTGATGCTCTTGTCTCCTTGCCCAGTGATGCTCTTGTCAGCTCAGCTGCAGTTTTGTGCCCACTTGTGTCTCCTTCACAGTGACCGTTTGCATTTTTTGTTTTACCCCGCTTGGTCATCTTCACACCATTTCTGTGTACTCCCGGAAGTGTCTCAGTCTCCTTCAGCTCTTTCCTTGCATTGGACCATATGCAGGCTCCTGCCCAAGGCTGAGGCCTCCTGTTTGGTCTTTTCCACATTTTGACTCTTAAGACCAACTCTGTCACTCCAGGTCTGGCAATTTTGTGAAAGATGTATAAGTCCCCACTCCCTTTGCATGTTGTAGGCTTCCCATTGTGAACAAGCGTCTACGGCTTTGGTTTTCAATCCGTGCTTCATGAAGTCTTTAGGGTCAGTAGATGTGCCTCAGGATAGGTGAAGGGCGCCCTCTGCAGGACCAGCCCTAGGCCCGCACATCTACATCTACCAGAGCAATTCTGCTTTACAAACAATTTTTTTAATATGTTAGATCTTCCAGTAATGTTTTGACTGAAATTTAGGTAATACTATTTAAAATATAATATCCTTGCTCTAGGAGAAAAGGTGGGTCCTTTATAACATTAAGATCAAGATGCTAGAGAAAAGTATAAGACCTTGTTAGATACTACAGAATAAAGTAACACGTGTGTATGTAGTTAGAGGGCTTTGGGGTTTCTTTTTCACGAACATAGTTAGACTTATAAGGCATTTGGAAATTAGGAGAAGTGAGCGATATTTTTAGATTTTTAGAAACTCAACGTTGTTTATAAATACAGTAGTGAACTACATAATAGCCTTCAGTCTAAGTATTCAACATTTTGGTAAATGTCATAGATCTCATCTGGATGGGAGGGAATAACACAAAATAAAAGATGGGAGGGAATAACACAAAATAAACAATGTCCTTTGCTTGGCATTAAATTAAATGAAAATGAAATCCAGGGCTAAATGCAACCAACACACATACAGGATTCACCCAAAAATTAGGTTGCATTTTGTCTGAAAATGTGGTTACTTTTAATTACCAAAAACATATTTGTAATAGATCTAGACCAGATCTCTTAGGATTTGAGTAATTATTTAGCTTTTTGTGTTTTTACACTTTTATTTACTCCCAGATCATTCTTTAAGAATCATAAATCTCTTTCTTCTCACTTTACAGTTTTATGATTGAATCTTTACAAACACATGTACCACATGTGTTACCAAGCAAAATGATTTATGCCCAATCTCCACAATATTTCTGCACATCTCTACTTCTGAATGACTAACAATAAACAGCACTATTTGTGTTTTTTGTTTATTTAAATCTGGATACCCTAATTGCAAATGTTTTTTAAATTCTTTCAATGCACATAATGTATAAAAGTACATTTACACAGATATTAGAGTGTATCTATATATTTCCCGGGGTAGGGAAAATTGTTCAAGGGAATTGGGTCACAGACCCTGAGGCTGAGTGGGCAGTCTAGGGAAAGTCCTGGCTTTGTTATTAACTAGGAGACTTGAAATCCAACAATGGAAAGATTTCCAATCTTAAAAAAAAAAAAATGGGACACAGAGGGAACAAAAATCAGTTCCCTCAATTCAGAATGTCTCATCTGCTGTGCCTCAAGTTTCAGAAAGGCAGAGATGTTAATTCCATTAGGGTTCTGCATGTTGGGGTGACTGAAATCCCCGGGAAGTCTTCTCTTCCATGAATAGTCTCCATTTATTCCTGGGGCAGTACATATAAGGTTTCTGTATATGCCAGGACATGAAAAAGTTTGGAAGTGGGGGTCTGGGAAACTGCTCTAAACCTCCAGACTAAGGCAATTCCTACCTCACTTCTTTCATTCAATTCAATCAATCATTCTTTATTAAACATATGCCAAGCATTTGGCTGACAGACCGAGTAAGGTCTAATCTCATCTCTACAGTAGAGTTTTGCCGATTGACAGAGGCAAGCACAGCAGACATTACCTTGAAATCTGGGTGTGTTCTTCAGAGATAATTATAAAGAGAACTGCAGTTAATCTTCTGGAGAGTTTGAACATTTTTGCAAAAAAGCTAGTGTTCAAACTTTGATTTGTAGGGTGCGGGAGGAGTTTGCTAGGCAGAATCTCTGGGCAGGGGATCTGGGTCAACCAGAGCAAAGGGGACAAACTGGAGCAGACATGTATGGATTCTGGTGTGTGTGATGGGGAGGGATGATGAGAAGATAAATTTGAGGTCTGGTTGCAGAGTAACTTGTATAGCCAAGTAAAATACATGGGTTTTACCTTGTTCCTAACAGAGAGCCACTAGTGAATTTCAAAAGTGGAACTGCTGATATGGTTGAACTTTTTTGAAAGATAAAATATGCTATACAGTGCTTGGATTGAGTACGGAGATACTGGTTGCAAAACTGTTTATTTAACCCAATTTTTACTTTCCTTTTCTGTGCCAGACCTAGTTCAAGCAGTGAACACAACAGACACAATCCCCGCCTTCAGAGAGTCTAGCCTCTGGCGAGAAGGCAGACTCACACAAGGTAAGTAAATGCACTGTAGCACTGTAGTATACTGGATGGATGGTGGTAAGTGCTCAGGAGATAAAGAAAGCAAGGGAGGCCGATGGGAGGAGTTTAAGGAGGTTGTGATTTTAGCTTGGGTTGCCAGGTAAGGCCTTCCTGAGAAGGTGACATTTATGGAAAGACCTGGAGAAGGTGAGACAGTGAGCCATGTGGGCATCTGTGGGGGGAGCATGCAGGGTGAGAAACAGTGGATGCACACATCTTGAGGCAGGAGCATGCCCTGTAGACTTCAGGTCCCACAGGAAACCATGGGTGTGGCTCAGAATGTGTGACACAGGGCTTTGTAGGTAACTGAAAGGACTTTGACTGTTACTCTAGGGAACAGGAAGCTACTGGGGCATCAGGCAGAGCATTCTTTTTTTTTTAATGAATTACAGTTGATTTACAATGTTATGTTAGTTTCTGGTGTATAACAAAGATATATATATATATATATATATATATTCTTTTCCATTATAGTTTATCACAGGATATATTGAATATAGTTTCCTGTGTTATACAGTAGCTTCTTGTTGTTGATCCGTTCTATATGTAATAGTTTGCATCTGTTAATCCCAAACTCCTAGTCCATCCTTCTCCCTCATTCCCCCTCTCCCTTGGCAATCACAAGTCTGTCCTCTATGTCTGTGAGTCTGTTTCTGTTTCATAGGTAAGTTCATTTGTGTCATATTTTAGATTCCACATATGATATCATATGGTATTTGTCCTTCTCCTGACTTACTTCACTTAGTACAAAAATCTCGAGGTCCATCCATGTTACTGCAAATGGCATTATTTCATTCTTTCTGTGGCTGAGTAACATTCCATTGTATGTATGTACCATATCTTCTTTATCCATTCATCTGTCAATAAATATTTACGTTGTTGCCATGTCTTGGCTATTGTAAATAGTGCTGCTGTGAATATCAGGGACATGTATTTTTCGAATTATAGTTTTGTCTGAGTATATGCCCAGGAGTGGGATTGCTGGATCATATGGCAACTCTATTTTTAGCTTTTTGAGGAACCTCCATACTGTTCTCCATAGTGGCTGCACAAAGTTACATTCTCACCAACAGTGTAGGAGGGACATACAACATTTTAAAGATAAATCTGAATGAGAAGAAAGGACTCTGAATTAAGACATTAGAAAGAGGGCACTGGGAAAGGAAGAGTTGTGTGAGGAGTTTCTGAAGAATGGCTGAGCTTTCCAGACACACGAGAAAGTGAACGTAAGAAATGCAGGAGGTTGACTAAAGCTGAGTGTCCACTGCTAGGAGGAAATGACAGATAATACCTGGTCTGGCTCTAGGCTGTAACTATGTGAAATGTCCCTATCCTTGTAGGTCATGAGGCCAGTCAGATGCCTATGGTTAAAGGACATATAGGATGAAACTCTGACTGCAGTTTACTAAGTACCCTCTGTATACATAATATGAAGCCCAATTATGCATGAAGGCCAACAGCAATTTTAGTTTATTTATTTTTCATTTTTATTTTAAACTTTTTATTGACGTATAATTGGTTTACAGTGTTGTGTTAGTTTCAGGTGTACAGCACAGTGATTCAATCATATATATATATATATATATATATATTCTTTTTCAGATTCTTTTCACTTAAAGGTTATTACAAAATATTGAGTATAATTCCCTGTGCCATACAGTAGGTCCTTGGACCAACTGCAATTTTAAAGCAATACATTGCATTTAAGCAATTACTGAGACAACTGAAACAAATTCTGTTATCCTTATTAAAGAATTTACACATTTCTTTGAAAGTCATGTCCCAACTCTGTCTGCTTCCTTTTGGATTTGATTATTAGAGAACAATAAGAATAAAGTCATAAAATAACTCTCTTTAAAAAATATTCTTATAAGCAATTTTTTCTATTCAGGTTTTTCAGTGAATTCTATGGCCTTCCATCCAGATAATAGTTACAGCTGAATCTGTCTTACACAGGTGAGCAGATGGCCACTTAAGAGGTTGGATTCAGGGAAAATACATACTGCTCACATATGCATCAAATATATGTTGTGTATGTTGCATTTCTCTTAGTTACACACTGTATTGGTTCCCTACTGTTGCTGTAACAAGTAACCACAACATGGTGGCTTAAAATAGTTTATCCTCTTACAGCTCTGAGGTTGGATGTCCAAAATCAGTTTCACTGGGCTAAGGGCAAGGCATCAGCAGGCCTGGTCCCTTCTGGAGGTTCTAGGTCAGATCTGTCTCCTTACCTTTTCTAGTTTCTGTAGTCTGACTGCATTCCTTGGCGCGTGACCCTTTCCTCACATCACTGCAATCTCATACATATCCTTTCCTCTTCTAGAGTAAAAACTTCCTCTGCTTCACTCTGATAAGAACACTGGTGATGATCCTTGGGCTACACCTAGATCATCTAGACTAAGCTTCGTTTTCCCAAATCCTTAAAATAATCAATCACATTCCTAAAATTCCTTTCCCATATAAAGTCACATTCACAGGTTCTTGGGATGAGGATGTGAGGAACCACACATACTATTTACTATAGATCATGTTACAGGTTAGAAAGGCAGCTTATCATAGTAGAGAAGTGTGTAATTTAGGATCAGAAATAACTCATTTCTAATTCCAACTCTATTATTTAATAACCACTTGATCTTGGGAAGTTCTGATTTCCTTTAGCCTCAGATTTCCACTCTGTAAAACGGAGACAATCTTTTCAGAATTGGTGAATACAGGGAAAGATAATTAGAGAAGCATCTATTAATTAAGCACCTAATATGTCATTGTACTGGTCTCTGGTGTTGCAGTAGTAAATAATAGAGACCTGTCCACATCCTTAAGGAAAACATGGCCGAGGAAGGAGGTAGACACTGAAAGAAGCTAAAACATGGACCAGTGATGGGTGCTGGGACAGGGGACAGATGCAATCATGTTAGGGTAGATTGTGTGACACCCATAAAAAAAAACAGTCTTAGAGAACTGGGGATGGCTTCAGAGAGAGGTGACCTCCAAACTCTCAGACCTGGAACATAAGAAGCAGTTAGCAAGTTGGAAAAAGATAGTAAAAATCTTCTAAGCAGAAAGGTTCAGGACACTTTGTTTTCAAAAAAAAAGAAAAAAAAATCCTTGAGAAAGTAAACTATAATTTCTCTATGGATATATCATGGAGTTAAATGTCATCAAAGAGAAGTCTCAAAAGTCGGAGGATCAAGACCAAAACAGGCCAGATAAGCCCCTTTTGAGGTTTATCCTCAGAACCATGGAAAGGACTAACATTGCAAAGCCCATGGAATGACACTACCAGATCTGTGACATAGAAAGATCTTTGAATGCACCCATGGATTGAGGGAGCCAAGCCTGCAGCAGGAAGGCCATGGTGGAGTGTGCCCTGGGAGAAACAATGCCTTCAACATGGGAACTGGTGATTCTGGAAGAGTAGTAAGATCTGTTGATGTCGAGGAAGTAGAATGGACAGGACTTGAGGGATACAAGGAACCAGGGATAAGGAGTAATTAAGATGAGGTCAGGTTTCTCTCTTGGACCAATGTTGGCAACAGACTCATATAGGAGACAAAGAACACAGACAGATTGGAGTGTGTGTGTGTGTGTGGAAAGGGAGAAGTGATGGGGAAACATCCGTTCTGGGTGTTTGAGATGGAGATGTTGCTTAAAGTAACTGGACATGAGCAGAGAGTCTATAAAAAAAATGTTACCAGTTTTGGTAGAAAGGCTGTGGATTGCATTGTCAAGCATGTATGTGTAGACTGGGGCAGGGGAAGTGATGTACCAGATAACTATTCACCAGAAGGGGTGACGTGTGGACTATGGCCTGGGGGAGGCCGGGGCAGAGAAAAGACAGCTATGGCATTTCAGTGTGCAAACACCCCATGTGAACGTAACTGCAGACATCAAAGAGAGTCTGACGTCTGTTACATAGTTTGCAACCTAAACAGTCTTTGAGAAACACTGAAAAAATAAAACCCTCCTTGTGTGAGGTTACTGGGTACCAGAGATGTGAAAAAAAGACAAGTTGAAGTGGTTACTCCCAATATAAAATACAGCATAGTCACACAACCTCAAGTAAGACGCTATCCTTTTGTCTCTCTAGGCTTCTTCATTTTATTTAAACACACACAACTTGAGACACTAGTTGTGAATGGGCTTGGACTCCTCGGGACTTCTTGCTCCTTTCCCTTCCAACAAGAGGCCGTGCCCTGGTTAGGCTGACACGGCTGCAGGACATGGGGAGGCTGAGCAGAGAGGATCACTGGAGATCTCGTCTGTGCAGCATCGAATCAAGAGCATCCGGAGTGAACCTGAGCAACTTAGATTGCAATGGGATGATGGATTGCCCTGCACTTGACTGTTATGACAGCTGTAAAACTCAAATCAGCTCCTAAATGGTCAATTACCGGAGGGGCACACAAACAGAGGCAGGCAGGGAGCTGAGAATTCAATTTCCTTGAGCTCTGCTGCCTGCTTTTCATTAGGCCCACTCTAATTTATTTGGGGCCCTGGGCTTGAGCACTTAGTTCTTGCTGATTTTCATGCCTAAAGAACATTTTCCTAGTTCCCACCTCACCTTCCTTCATCAGCTCCTAATGGCTCTGCTCTGACTGTGCACAGCCTGGGTTGCTGAGGTGAGCCTGCGGGCTGCTGAGTGTATTCAGTTTGGTTAATTCCCATAAATGTATTTTAAGTAATTATCCAAGCAAGAAACGCCAGCACCTCCACGGGAAATGACCACCAGCACATGAAAATCAGCAGCTCACTGCTAGCAAATCCTTGGTTACTGTCTTACAAAATCAGTAAGTAAAAAAATCACCACAGAAAATTACCTCTTCTCTTTGCTGGTGAAAAAGCAAGGACTGTTGCTTCCACCACCCTCTGGGCTTTTTTGCTACAGAGAGCATGTCAAGAGTGTCTAATCCATGTTATTATACCAGAAGAGATTACTATGAAGCAACTGAGCTGACCAGGGTTTCCAGAAAGAATGCTCAGTTATAGCCCAGAATGGAACAAATGAGTTAGAGCTACCACTGATCCCATGCCTAACTAACTAGCTATGTCAAGGCCAGGTGTATTTGTAACAGTAAGAGTAACATGAGAGCTAAAATGTTACTGCCTAATTCTTATGGACTATTCTTAAATAAACCCCATTAATTTTTTTAAAAAATTTTAAATTTTTTTAAAAAAATTCTATATTATTTTTAAATGTTATTTTTCATTTACAATTACTACAAAATGTTAGCTATATTCCCCATGTTGCACAATACATCCTTGAGCTTATCTTACAGCTTATCTTATAGTTTGTACCTTGCTCTCCCCTCCCCCTCCCCACCTTTCCCCATTGGTAACCACTAGTTTGTTCTCTATATCTGTGTCTGCTTCTTTTTTGTATATTCACTAGTTTATTGCATTTTTTAAAGTCCACATATAAGTGATATAATTTAGTATTTGTCTTTCTCTGTCTGACTTATTTCATTTAGCATAATACCCTCCAAGTTCCTCCACGTTGCTGCAAATGGCAAAATTTCATTCTTTTCTATGGCTGAGTAGTATTCCATTATGTATATGTACCACATCTTCTTTATCCATTCATCTGTCGATGGACACTTAGCTTTCTTCCATGTCTTGGCTATTGTAAATAGTGCTGCTATGAACATTGGGGTGCATGTATCTTTTTGAATTACTGTTTTTGTTTTTTCCGGCTATATACCCAGCAGTATTTTCAAACTGAAGTTTAGAAAGATAAAATAAAAATAAATTATCCAAGGTCATCTGTCAGAGCCAGCTTTTGGAAACAGATCTTCTAAGTGTAGTGTCAGCACACTCAAGCTGGTTCTTGACCTTTGAGTAGAAAGAAGCATTAAGCAGAGCCTACCTTGGCTCCTGCAGTTTTTCCATTGTTCATTCTTGTCCCTCCTACTATTAAATCATGATGTGGCCTGTATTCTTGGGACTGTGAGCATAGAGGGGAAAAGGTTAATTTTGCAATTAGCCATACTTGATTTCACATCTAGCTCTTGACACTTATCCTGTCCTTGGTTTCTCCATCAATAAAATGGATAAGATCACCTGTTAAAAAAGGTTCATGGGCTTCCCTGGTGGCGCAGTGGTTGAGAGTCTGCCTGCCAATGCAGGGGACACGGGTTCATGCCCAGGTCCAGGAAGATCCCACATGCCATGGAGCGGCTGGGCCTGTGAGCCATGGCCGCTGAGCCTGTGCGTCCGGAGCCTGTGCTCCACAACGGGAGAGGCCACAACAGTGAGAGGCCCGCGTACCACAAAACAAACAAACAAACAAAGACAAACAAACAAAAATTAAAAGGTTCATAAGGGGTGTAGCATATTGTTGACCCCTGCTCCCCAAGCAAAGAGGAGTATTTATGTCTGCATCTGCATTCTGTGTTGTCTGCAGATGTAGAAATTGTGGAACCTGGGTGATGCTACCATGAGTTGTTATTATATTATTTTTTCTATGTTTAAGTGTGCTTAAATATCTTTCATAAAAAAAAAACAAACACCTTAAAACACACACATCACCTGAGGTCCAATGGCTGAAGGAATTTGCCACAATTAGTCTAGTGTAGTTTATAATCATAGTGGTGTTCAAAGTGTTTTCTAAAAGGTAATGGGGTAATGTAAAGAGGGAAACAATTTGGTGAAATAAAAGTTTTAAAATTGAATGTTTCAGAAATAAAATGATTTAATTTCTAATAGAAATATTCAAAGGTAGAATGGTCTGTCTGAAGAATAAAACAATGAGCTTCTTGTCATCACCTCAATGGATTTGACACTGTTAACTGATGTTGAATAATTTTGTAAAAACATATTGTATTTTGAAGGGGAGGAGGGAAAGTGTGTATGTTTTAAGGTTTTTCTTTTCTTTTTATGAAAAGTTATTAAGCTGGCTTACACATAGAAGACTAATACAATAAATGTCCTGCTATAGAGCAGAAGCTAACACAACATTTTAAATCAACTATAGTCTAATAAAAATTTAAAAATCACGCAGGTGGGACTTCCCTGGTGGTCCAGTTGTAAAGAATACTCCTTACAATGCAGGGGACGTGGGTTCAATCCCTGGTCAGGGAATAAAGATCCCACATGCTGTGGGGCATCTATGCCCGTGCGCCACAACCACTGAGCTTGCGCGCCTCAACTAGAGAGCCTGCACGCCTCAACTAGAGAGCATGCATGCCTCAAACTACAGATCCCACGCGCTCTGGAACCCATGAACCACAACTACAAAGCCCGTGCACCTTGGAGCCTGTGCGCCACAACTAAAGAAGAGAAAACCCCCATGTCTCAACTAGAGAGAAGACCACGTGCTACAATGAAGAGTCCACATGCTGCAATGAAAGATCCCGCATGCCTCAACGAAGATTCCACATGCTGCCACTAAGACAAGATGCAGTCAAAGATAAATAAAATAAATAAATAATAAATAAATCTTTAAAAAATCACCCAGGTTCCACAATTTTTAACATTTTATCAAAGAACTGTCACTAGAGTCAAATATCTTCTTGGCTTCACTTTTATGAATTCAATCCTATTGGTCTGTGTCTGTGAAAAAGCTTGGTATCTAATCCAAGCATGCTCTGATGGGAGAGGAAACTTCCTCCCTTCCAGGTATTCTATCTACACTTATATCAATGAGCACAAAATAAAATAACTCTTTCCTTAAAGATGTCTCACTTTTAAATTATACTGTGATTTACTCTAAAAAAACCTATTCAAATACCTAGATACATTTTTTTCCCTAAATGTATTACTGCTGCTAAACCATTCATTTCTACTCCATCACTTTTTTTCTGATGGATGATAGAGTTAGATGCATGCCTTCAGATTTAGAACATGATGCCTAATCCAAAAGCCTGGTTTTATACATAAGGAATCTTGTTTCCAGTGAGATAAAGCAAATTCCTTGACATGAACCAGTGGCAAAAGGAGGCTAGAGTGTGGAAATTCTGATTCCCAATCCAGCAGGCTTGTCCATTAATTCAGACTGAGTTATCAGGTTTAAATATATATATATATATATATATATATATATATATATGATTACAAACCACACAGAAAAATTGAACCAAGTGGCAGAAGGTAAGAAATCTTCATGCTATGTATGTGCACAGAAATCTATGTGACTGTGATAGATTAAAGAGGGCTGCAAACTCTTTATTGCTATTTCTATTGAAAGAGAGATTATAGTCGCCTCCCATTTGAATCTAGGCTGAATTGAGTGATGATGTTTTCTGTCATTCTAATTTTTTTTCTGGACTGTTCTATGAATTTTAACACATGTATAGATTTGTGTAAGCACCACCATAATCAGGAAACAGACTGTTCCATCAGTCAATTCTGACACTATCTATGTGAAGATAGCATCAGATTCCACAGGTTAAGGGCTCAGTCCCACAAGACAGCTCTCCACTTCAGATGTCTTTGACAAGTCCAAGTTGTTTCACACCAACTGCCTATAAATCAGAGATTCCCATGACCCGCTCCATAGGTTTGATTAATTTGCTAGAGTGTGTCCCAGAATGCAGGAAACCCATTTACTCACTAGTTTATGAGTTTATCACAAAGATTATTAAAGGATAACGATTCAACAGCCAGATGAAAAGATGCATAGGGTGAGCTCTTGAAGATAGGAGCTTTTGTCCCCATGGAGTTTGAGGACCAGAATAGTAGGACGTGGAAATCTTCTGGTTCACTAACCTAGAAGCATTCTGCATCTTGTCCTTTTGGGGTTTTATGGAGGCCTCATTATACGGGCATGATTGATTAAATCATTGGCCATTGGTGATTGATTCAACCTACAGCCCCTCTCTTCAACACAAAATCAGGGGTGGGGATTGAAAGTTCCAACACTCTATCCTTGTTTGTTCTCATGGCAACCAACTCCCATCCTTAGGTGCTTTCCAAAAGTAATCTCAATAATATAAACTTAGTTGTAATGGAAAGGGACTGGAAAATTAGTTATGAATAACCAGACACTCATTTCACCTTAATGGCTCGGAAACATTTTTTTCAGAACAGGAAGACTAGAGTTCAAATATTATAACAAAAGATACTACTATTTCTCTTATCACTAAGGAAATTCTAAGAGTTTTGGGAGCTGTAAGACAGGAACCATGGACAAAGACCATATATACATGGCAAACGTATTTTGGTCATCTGAATGACCAAATATATATTTTTTATAAATCACACTATTGCACCTTTCCTAAATCATGACATTCAGTGATATGTTCTACGTTACTACAGTTCCTTTCAGGAAGATCATATAAATGGAATCATATAGTGTGTAACCTTCTGAGACAGGTTTATTTCACTCAGTATAATGTCTTTGAGATTCATCCAAGTTGTTGTACATGGCAACAGTTTATTCCTTTTCCAACTGAGTAGTATTACAGTGTATGGGGGTAGCACATTTTGTTTATCCACCTAACAATCAAAGGATACTTGGTTTGCTTGTGGTTTATGGCTATTTGAACAAAATTTCTACAAATTATGTATAAGTTTTTGTGTTTACATTTCTCTAGGTTAAGGTTTGAGAAACTACAGCTTTCAGGCAAAACCCAGCCCAGTGCTTGTTTATTTGTTTAGTTTAATAAAATTTCATTGGAATACAGCAATACCATTTAAGTGTTTTCTATGTCTTCTTTCACACTATAAAGACAGAGTTGAGTAGTTGCCACAAAACACTGTATGGCCCTTAAACCCTAAAATTTTTACTATCTAGTTCTGAACAGAATAAGTTTGCAAACTCCTGATCTAGGATAAATATCCAGTGTGATATTTCTGTGTCATATGGTAATTGTATATTTATTTTTAAAGAAAATATCACATTAAAGTCTTGCTGAGATACCTCTACATGTACTTAATAAAATGGTTAAATTTTTTTTAAATACTGTCAATACCAAATGCTTATGAGGATGCAAAGTAAATGCAATTCTCATGCATTACTAATGAGAATTCAAAACGGTATGACCACATCAATATATATATATAACTGAATTGATTTTGTATAAGATATTGATGAAAGAAATCAAAGACATAAAAAAACAGAAAGACATATGTTCATTAATTGGAAGACTCAATATAATAAAGTTATCAATTCTCCCCAAATTGAACTATAGAATTTAATAGAATTTACGTCAAAATCCTAGCAGGATATTTTTGTATGTGTATTTATAAACAGGCTAATTTTAAAATTTACATGGAAAGTAAAGGGAACTAGATAACTGAAACAAATTTGAGAGAGAAGAATAATGTCTTGAGAAATCTTACTCTTCAGTTTTACAATTTACTATAAAGCTAAGGTAATCAAGACAGTACAGTATTATTGAAGGAATAGACACTTAGATCAATGGAAGGAAATAGAAAGTCTAAAAAGAGACCAAAAAAATTATGACCAATTGATTTGTGACAAAGATGCAAAGGAATTCAATGGAGAAATGGTAATATTTTCAACAACTGGTTATGGAATAAGTGAACATCTGTTTCTTGTTTTTTGGAAACAAAGTATTTTATTTCTGGAGCAATTATAGATGATACTGTATTTTAAATTTTGGTTTCTGATTGTTTCTAACCTATCAAAATATTATCTTCTTAATTTTTTTTTGAGTTGCCCTTATATCCTGTAACCTTGCTAAACTCCCCAAACTCAATTAATAGTTTAGGAGGTTTTTGTTTTTGTTTTTGGAGGGTTGGGGCTTTTTGTGTATATAATCATGTTGTCTGTGAATACAAGTAAGTTTATATCTTCCTTTTTAATCTGTATGAAATTCATTTTTCTTATGGTATTGCACTGATAAAGACTTCCAGGACAATGTTAACTGGGAGTATCCAGAGGGACTATTCTTGCCTGTTCTGTCACTATGATGTCAGCTGTAGGTATTTTGCTGACACCTTTATCGGTTTGAGAAAGTGACCTCCTATTTCTAGACTTATTATGTAATAAAGCCATATTATGGTGTCTATGTAACAGGTACTTATTAACATGTCTATATAATAATCCTAAAACTTATTTGAAGAAACTATACTGTCTTGTGGAAGCAAATTATCAAGATATGAATAAGTGGTATTTATGTTATTGGATGGGAAGAATTATTATCAAAAATATAAATTATCTCACAATTGACATATGCATTTAATACAATTCAAATTAGAATTTATATTTTAGTTGTTATTAATTGGACAAAATTATTTTAAAGTTTATAGAGAGAAATTTATGCTATAGCACTGTCAAGAAAAGTTTGAACATATACTGAAGGGGAAGTTGTCTTCATCAATGACATACATATTATAATGCTACTATAATAAAATTAATAAAGTATTAGTATAAAATTGACAATGGAATCAAGTGGTATCAATTGAATTGTTTCCTCTCCAAATTCATACACTGAAACCCTAATAACTATACCTAAAAATGTAAACTTTGTTGGAAGTAGGGCCTTTAAAGAGGTAATTAAGTTAAAATGAGTCCTTTAGGGTGGGCCCTAATTTAGTATGACTGGCGTTATAAGAAGAGGAAATTTGGACCTCAAAAAATAAGCATCATGGATCTCATGGATGCCGGTGAACAGAGGAAAGACCATGTGAGGATACAGCAAGAAAGTGGACATTGGTGGACCAAGGAGAAGATGCTTATGAAGAAACCAAATTTGCCAACAAACTTCATCTCCAACTTCTAGTTCCAGAATTGTGAGAAACTAAACTTCTGTCATGTAAAGCATCTTTTAGTTCACAGAGTTCCTGGGAGAGAAATCATTCTGGAGGAGCTGATCCTCACTACATCCAAACTGAAGGATTATGTTTGCAGCTTTAAGCCACTTAGTTTTGGGGTGACTTGTTACAAAAGGGTACTGGGGTACAATGTGTACTGCAAAACTAAAATTTTCATATCCAGAAAGTTCAATAAACTTTTTGGAAAAATGATGAAGAAAAAATCAGTTCAATAGAAAATTAGGAAAAGTCTATAAATAAGCAAATTGAGCAAATTCAAATAACCAGCACACTAATAAAAAAACATTCAGATTCAGGAGTCAGGGAAATGCAGACTAAAGTAAAAGTGAGCTATCACTTTAATTGGTGAAACTGAGAAGACCTATAATACCTATCATTGATACTCATGTATATATTGTTGCAACCCTTTAGGAAAATGGTTTAGAAAAAATATCTATTACTATTAAAATAACATGAATTTTTGGAACAACTCCATTTGTAGAGATCTTTCTCATAGAAATAAACGCACTGCAGTATTTGGATATTTCAACATATAGCAATATTTATTATAGCATTATTTGTAGTGTCAAATTATTGGAAATAAAGTCAATGACCATTAAGTAGTTGGATAAATTACGGTTATCTGTACCAACACATATTATGCACCTCCTATACTATGTAACCAGTTTGCTTGAAGGAATTTTTATGGTGTATTACTGAGTAATAAATTAATATAGAAAGCATCAATTTACAATGAAAATTATATTTTGTAAACAAATACTGGCCCAAATAACAAAAATAGCCTTTGTATATATGTTTCTATAGACATCTGTATATGTTGTATATATAGTTATAAGAGTATGGAGAAAAGTTTAGATTGTTAACATATATTACCTGAGGGTGAGCATGGGCAACAATGCAGGTGTATGCAGAGGGGGAGAGTGTAATGGAAGCAAAAGGAGAAACCACTCGACTTAAAACAGAGTAATACCCATTACGTGTAAGTGATACATGCTTAAATGAAAAGTGCAAGATGGAAAACAATGTGTAAAACATGATTCTATTTTTGTAAAACTCATATTTGTATTTAAGTGTGGCTTTATACAGCTGTACAACAAAGAAGAAAAAATTGTGATTGAATTCACTCCTGGTTGTTTGTTGATTACCTTGAGGGCACAGGGTAGAATGGATTAGTATAGTAGCTTTACTCAAATATTTTATGTATACATAATTTTTATTGTGACATTTCACTTCTTAAAATAAACACATATTACTTTAATAACCTTAAGTACAATTAGAGGAATTTGGGGATTTTATTTTGTCAGCTTTTAAAACTAACTAAAGTCCTTACTTGACCCAGGTTCCCTTAGTTTTCATCTAATTTCCTTTTACTGTGCAAGGGTCTCATCCAGGATACCACATTATGTTTAATTTTCATGTCTTCTCAAGCTCTTCTTGGCTGTGACAGTTTCTCATACTTTCTTTTGCTTTTTGATGAGCTTGGTAATTTTGAGGAATACTGGTCAAATATGTTGTAGATTGACTCTCCATTTGGGTCTCGTAGACTGTCCCTCAATTCATCTAAGTTTTGGTGATTTTTCTCATGGTTAGAATGGGGTTATGGGCTTTTGGAGGAAGACTACAGAGTTAGAGTGCTACTCCCATTAGACCATATTAAAGATACACACTGATTAACATGACTTGCCACTGTTTATGTTGGCCGTGTTCAGCTGGCTGAGTAGTGTTTGTCAGGTTTCTCCACTGGAAAGTTATTCTTCCCCTTTCCATTCTGTACTCTTTGGAAAGAAGTTACTTTCTGCTGCCCATACTTAAGGGGTGAAGTGTTACATTTCACCTTCCTGAGGGAGTAGTATCTACATAAATTATCTGGAATTCTTTCGTCTAGGAAATCTCTCTATTCTCATTCTTTACTTAACTATTCAATCATTTATTTACATCGGTATAGACATACGAATATTTATTTTATACTTTGTTTTAAAATGTAGTGTATGTTATGTATTTGGTTGCTCAAATTGTTCCTGCTCTGGTTTTATAGGATCTTTCAAGTGGCTGCTGTGTCCTTTTGACATACCCACATTGGTTTGATTTTTTGAGCACTTTACTTTTTAGCACTACAAGGTTCTCTATACTCATTTGGTATATTTCTTTCTCAGGTCCTAGAATCAGCCATTACGCCAAAGAAGCCCCGGTTTCTTTTACTGGAGAATGGTATTGGAAACAAAATCTGGATGATCTTTTTAAAGTAGAATGGAGGCATTAAAGATTTGTAAGTAGGGGAATATACTCATACACACACATACACACACACAATATTTTAGACTTTAGTAGAAAGGTGAGTTTCTAGAGTTGAGAGTCTGCAATGAGGAAGTTAATTAAAGTGGAATAGGTAAATTTTCAGCAGTATATAGTAAAACCCTGAGCAGTGGTTGCTCTGGAGTTACAAACCTGTTTGTTTGTTTTTTAGAATATGTTTGTGACCTAAGGACAGAAACTATGTCTCATTTATTACTCTCTCCCCAAATCCTAGCACAGTGGAACAAAAGAAAGAAAAAACGAGAGTGAGGGAAGAAAGGGGAGAGAAAAAATTTAAATGAGGGGAAAAAAGGAAGGGAAAGAGGGAGTGAGAGGAAGAAGAAATTGAGGGAGGAAGAGAAAGAAGCCTTCTAGAATAGGAATATACAATGTTTTTGAGTATTTGATATACTGAAATCAGTTTATTTTTTCAGTGAAAATTATGCTATAATAATTACAGCAAATACATTTTGCTTTACAATTTGCAAAATTATTTAATACAATTATCACAGTTTATATTATGATGACAAATAATATAATAAACAATTTACCAAGTCAGGGTGTGCCAGAGAAAAGATGAAGATTTCATTGGGGATAGTTGTCATCTCAGTGATAAAACACATATTTCCAGAAATCTAAATAATAATCTTTGTAATCTGATAAAACACAAAACTTTGATTTATCAACTTTTCCCAAAAATATGATAAAGAAGTATATAATATTGTATTTACATTTAGAATTTTATTTAGAATTGTAATTATCCATTTATTTATTAAGGACTCAGGGGAATTAAAACTAAATGTAAGAAAAGGAAGAACTTTAGGTATTTTTAAGTTAACATTAAGAATTTCTGTTAGACTTCAGTTAAACCCAAATCACCTTACCTAAGCCTACCCTACCAGCCCCCAATGATGCAACTTACTGAGACTAATATTTTTGCTAAATTGTTGTAGATAATACAGGAGTGTCTGGTGACATGAATTTATATATGGATAAAATGTGACCAGTCTGCTTAATTTCCCTGAGGATGCAAACTTGGTAGAACAGCAAGAGTAAAAAGTCACTTTTTATTCTAAAAGAAGTATCAAATTCTTCCAGCAAACACACACATTTAGAACGTGCACTGTACTGTAAAATTAATTTTCTCTTTTTTATAGCTATCTATTTAATAACACATCCTCTGATATATTGAGTCTTTCACATTGATCTGGATGGTTTGAAATATAGAACCTCCCCTTTTCCACCTCCACATACATGCAAATAGGTTATTGTTAGAAGTTATACCTTAGAAGTCCTTTGTAGTTAAGTTTCTATCCCTTTATTATGTTTAAATTATGAAGTACTTACAATATTCCATGTATTTGGACTAGGTGTTTTACATATTAACAAAATAAACGCTCTTCATAATTTGTAATGTTTCTTCTTTGTAAAGCTAAGTGATATCACTGTGATTCTAATTCTTGGCTTTCTAAACTAAAGCATAACCCTTCCATTTTATGTAGCTTCCTTATGCCTCCAAGTTCTTGAAAGTTAAATGAAGTCATCCATAGCCTTAAACTATGTGAAGACAATAATGACAATTGATATTCTTGTTGTCATGTGATGGTCTTCTTAGAGTCCTTTCTCTCCTGAAAATGCTTCCCTTCCTGGCCAAATGTCGTGCCTGAAATTCCACTACTGAAATCAGACTTTTCAACAGAATACATATGGAGTGCTCTTAAATATGCATGCAGGAAAAGAACTAGTGTATATGAGATATGTGCAATATGTTATTTCCTGATCTATGCTGGTTCGTTAGTCCTAACAATATACCACTATACTTTATTATATATTACTACTATTTAAAAAAAAAACAAAAAACAAAAAACCTAAGGTTCACCGAAAAGTCTATAACTACTAAATTTACTCATTTTGTAGGTAAGAGAGTCAGAAGTCAATCCTTTGGTGGCCTCTTAAGATAATACTCAGCTATTTCAAAACTAACCATGAGTAAAAGCCTTTATAGTCTCCTTATCATACATGATAGACTTCAAATTTCCTAGTATTATTTCCTTAATTTTTTAATCCTTTCCTTCCTACTTCTCCAGCATCATTCTTCACCATCTCTCTACACCATTTTAACCTTAACTTCACAGCAATTCCAAATACAGTAATGTGACAGTCAGATTGCATTTCAGTTAATAAAAAATAACAATTAACTTCTTTCAGAATGTAGAAAATAATGTCATAAAAACTTGGATCTTCAAGAAGGAATAAAGAAATTGGCATCATAAAGATGGTGACATAAGTCATTCAGTCTCCCGCACAAGAAAACCAGCTAGTAACTATCCATAAACAAGACACCATTGTGAAAGTTCCAGAACACAAGGATGAAGCTGAAACAACCCTTTGGACCACAGAGGCCAAGAAGGACCACATTAGAAGGGTAAAAGGAGTGACTACATTGACTGGATTACCCCTTCCCCAGACTGGCACAGGGCTGCATGGAGAGGATTCCTCAAGGTCTCTGGTTTCTCCAGGGTGGAAAAGAGATGGCAACATAAACATTCAGTTCCCCCATCATTTGTGGGTCACTTCCCAGGAGCCCCAGCTTGGTCTTGCCTCACATGGATTGTGTGTGTGTATGTCTGGGGCGTTCTGCAAGTCTTGATGACTGGAGATCAGATTGTGCTGGAGAAGGAGGTGGGACTTTTACCAACCAGGGTGCAGAGATTAGCAGATTGAGTTTCTCCTCACACTGGTGCCCATGTAGAGCCCAGCCAGAGGCTTTTCCAATCTGCAGAGCCGAGTCAGTGGTCCTGGTTGGCCAGGAAACATGGTGCATATTTCTGCCTGATTCAGGACCCCAAACAATGAAACTTGCCAGCCTTGGGGCCTATTCTGCTGCCCTGCCCAAGCAGGGACACTTGTTCATAACCCCACCCACTGAATACTACCTCCAGCCCCACTCAGTCAGGAAACCTAACCCAAGCACCTGGGAAACTGGATAGCCCATCCTACCACCCCACTTATAGAAGCACTTGAGCAAAGAGCTCAACTAGCTTGCCTACAGAGCTAAACTGATGACCCTGTGTGACCAGGGAACTCAATATGCATTTTTGCCTGGTTTGGATACACATACAGTTAGCTGTGCCATCCATAGGACCAGTTTTGCATACCACTCAGGCATAAAAGTAAATTCATAGCCCCCACCTTCCACTACTGAATACTCTCCCAAGCCCTGCCTGATGAGGAAAATTAACCAGAGCACCAAGGAAGCTATGTAGTCCATCTTACAATCCTCCTTACAGTGGTACCCAAGAAGAGACCTCAGTCTGTGTCTCTGTCTACAGAGCCACACCAGTGGTACTGTCTGGCCAGGAAGCTTGGTGGACAGTATTGCCTGATTTGGATCCCTAGTAACCTAGCCATTACATCCATGGAGCCTCTTCTATGGCTTCACTCAGATAGGGAAGCAAATTCAGCCACACCCATCTTCTGAGTACAGGACCCAGTTCTGCTTGACTAGGAAACCTGACCAAAGAATATAGGTAACTGCAGAGCCCATGCTACAGCTGCACTTTGACAGAGCACCAAGTCAGCAGTCGTATCTAACTTTTCCCAGCAAGGAACAAACCCCCTCACCTTAATCTCACAATTTAGGCAGTGACACTGTGAAAATAGAGGTCTCACTGGTAAGCCCACTTGCCCAGAGATCCTACCAACTACCACTACCTGCCCAAGGATCCTACCAGTTACCAGAAACCCAAGCTGAGCTTACAGGTGGAGAATTGTCTTTGACATAGTGAACCTGTAAAGTCTGGAAGAGTAGAGACTTATTAAATGCTCAGATACCAAAAAAGGAATCATGGATCACACAGAATTAGATAAACATGACACCATCAAAGGAAACTAATAAAACTCCAATAATTGACTCTAAAGAAATGGAGATTTATAAACTCTCTGACAAATAATTTAGAATAAATCTCTTAAAGAAGTTTAGCAATCTACAAGAACACACATACAGATAACTAAACAAAACTTTAAAAACAATGTATGAACAAAACAAGAAGTCCAACAAAGAAATAGAAATCTTGACCAAAAAAAAATTAAAAAGGCAGAAACCTACAGCTGAGGGATACAGTTATTAAACTTAACAACAACAACAACAACAATTCAATAGAGAGCTTCAATAACTGACTCGACCAAGCAAAAGACAGAATCAGTGAATTAGACCATTTGAAATTATTCAATCAGAGGAGCAAAGGTAAAAAGAATAAAAATTAGGGGCTTCCCTGGTGGCACAGTGGTTGAGAGTCCGCCTGCTGATGCAGGGGACACGGGTTCATGCCCCAGTCCAGGAAGATCCCACATGCCGCAGAGTGGCTGGCCCATGAGCCATGGCCACTGAGCCTGCACATCCGGAGCCTGTGCTGCGCAATGGGAGAGGCCACAACAGTGAGAGGCCCGCATACCTCAAAAAAAAAAAAAAAAAGAATAAAAATTAATGAAGAAATCCTATGACTTATGAAATCATTATGGAAATCTCCGACAGAGAAGAGAAAGAGAAAGTCACAGAAAGCATATTTAAAGCAATAGTGGCTGAAAACTTCCCAAACCTGAGGAGAAAAATGGACATCCAGATACATAAGGCCCAAAGAATCTGAAATACATTGAACCCAAAAAGGGTTACACCAAGACAGTTTATAATTAGATTGTCAATAGTTAAAGACAAAGAGAGGAGGTTAAAAACAACAAGAGAAAAGGGACATCACATACAAGGGAATACTACACAAAACTAAAAGCAGATTACTCAAAAGAAACTTTGCAAACCAAGAGAGAATGGAATGATACATTCAAAATATTGAAAGAAAAACTGCCAACCAAGAATACTATGCATTTATATATATATATATATATATATATATATATATATATATATATATGCACACACACACACAATGGAATATTACTCAGCCATAAGAAAGAATGAAATGATGTCATTTGTAGAAACATGGATGGACCTAGAGATTATCATACTAAATGAAGTAAATCAGAAAGAGCAAGACAAAAACCATATATCACTTATATGTGGAATCTAAAGTATGACACAAATGAATTTATCTATGAAACAGAAACAAACTCACAGACATAAAGAACAAACTTGGTTGCCAAGAGGGAGGAGGGATTGGTGAGGGATGGATTGGGAGTTTGGGATTAGCAGATGCAAACTGTTATATATAGAATAGATAAAAAATGAGGTCCTATTGTATAGCACAGAGAACTATATTCAATACCCTGTAATAACCCATAATGGAAATGAATAAAAAAAAAGAAAACATATATATATATATAAACTGAATCACTTTCACTTTGCTGTGCACCAGAAACTAACACAACATTGTAAATCAACTATACATTGGAAAGCTGTGCTTCAGAAATGAAAGTAAGAGAAAGACTTTCCTGAACAAAGAAAAGCTGAGGGAATTCACCACCATTAGCCCTGCCTTATAAGAAATGCTAAAGGGATTTATTCAAGTAGAAACAAAAAGGTGCTAATTAAATTGTAAAACATATGGATGTACGTATAAATCTCATTGGTAATGATAAATATATAGTCAACATCAGATTCTCTAATATTAAAATGGTGGTGCATACTTTACTTAAAAATCTAATTTATAAGTAAAAAATATGTATTATAAATAACCTAAGCTACAGTAATTGGTTATTTGACACATAATATAAAAATATGTAAATTGTAACATCAATAGCCTAAAATGTGGGGGTAGGGAGAAATAAAAGTGTAAGATTAAAATGTGTTATTGAAGTTAAGTTACTATCATCTTAAAATGTGATCTTATAAAAAAATATTATTTTAGGTAAGCCTCACAATAATCAAAAAAGAAAAAACTGTAATAGTAACACAAGATTATGATAAAATAGTCAAAGCATATTGCTTCCAAAAGTCACATCACACAAAACAGCAAGATAAGAAGCAAAAAACAAAGCCTCTATGAAACAGTCAGAAATCAATGAACAAGATGGCAATAGTAAGTCAATAATTGCTTTAAGTGTAAATGGATTAAATTATCCAAATCAAACGATGTAGAATGGTTGATTAAATAAAAACAACAACAAAAACAAGAGCTAATGACATGCTGCCTAGGAGAGACCCACTTTAGCTTTAAAAGCATACCTAGACTGAGAAAGAATAGACGAAAAAAAGATTTAAAGCTAATAGTAAAAAAAAAAAAAAAATCAAAGATAGCTACACTTATAATCAGATAAAATAGACTTTAAGATACAAGTGGTTAAAAGAGACAAAGAGGTCATTATATAATGATAAAGGGGTCAATCTATGAAGAGTATGCAGCAATAGTAAATATTTATCAATTAATATTGGAGCACTAAATATATGAAGCAAATACTAACAGAAATAGAAAGATAAGCAAATAGCAATACCATTTTAATTGGGGACTTTAATACCCATTTTCAGCAATGGATAGATCATCTAGACAGAGAATCAATAAAGAAAAAAGAATATTTGAGCAACAGTCTAGACCAAATGAACCTAACAGTTATATACTGAACATTGCATGCAGTGATACCAGAATACACATTCTTTTCAAATGTGAAAGAGCATTTTATAGGATAGATTATTTGTTAGAACAAAAAACACATCTTAGCAAATTTAATAAGTTTAAACCCATGTCAAGTACTTTTTCTGACCACAATGATAGAAAATTAGACATCACTAACAAGAAAACTGGAAAATATTCCATTAATAGAATAAAAGATAAAGCTCATGAGCATCTCAATAAATTCAAAAAAAGAATTTAACAAATATATCTTTAATGACTAAAAACTCAAAAATTAGATATAGAAGGAGCACATCTAAATATAATAAGGCCATATATGATAAGCCCACAGCTAACTTCAGACTTATTTGGAGAGGTGGAATCTATCCCCCTAAGATTAGGAATAAGACAAGGTTGTTTATTCTCACCACTCCTATTCAACAAGGTACTGAAAGTCCTATCCGAGCAGTAAGGCAAGAAAAAAAAGGCATCAGGAAAGAAAGGAAGAAGTAAAATTATTCCTATTTGCAAATGACATGATTTTAGAATATAGAAAATCTTGAATAATCCACAAAAACTTAGATCTAATCAATGAATTCCATAAAGTTTCAGGATACAAAATCAACATACAAAAATAAGTATTATTTTTATATAATGAAAATGAATTATCAGAAAAAGAAATAAAGAAAACAATCCCATTTGCAATAGCATCAACTATAATAAAATACTTAGGAATAAATTTACCCAAGGAGTGAAAGATCTCTACACTGAAAATTATAAGACATTGAAGAGAGAAATTGAAGAAAACACAAATAAATGGAAAGATATCCCATGTTCATGAATTGCAAGACTTAATATTGTTAAGATGTCCTTAGTACCCAAAGACATCTACAAATTCAATGCAATCTCTATCAAGATTCCAATGGCATTTTTCATGAAAGTAGAAAAAAATCCTAAAGTTTGTATGGAACCATGAAAAACCCAAATAGTCAAAACAATCCTGAGAAAGAAGAACAAAGCAGGAGGCATCTCACTTCCTGATCTCAAGCTATATTATAAAGCTACAGTAATCAAAATATATGGCACTGGCATTCAAAACAAACACATAGACCAATGAAACAGGATTGAGAGCCCAAAAATAAATCCATGAATATAGTCAACTAATATTGTACAGGGGAGCCAAGAATACTCATTGGAGAAAAGGCAGTCTCTTCAATAAATGGTGCTGGGAAAATTGAATATTCACATGCAAAAAGAATGAATTTAGACTCTTTCTTACACCACTCACAAAAGTTAACTGGAAATGGATTAATGAAGTAAAGGTAAGACTGGAAATCATAAAACTCCTAGAAGAAAACATAGGTAAGGAGATCCTTGACCTTCATCTTGGCAATGATTTTCTTGGATATGATACCTAAAACACAAGCAACAAAATAAAAGATAAGTAAACAAGTGGGACTGCATTAAACTAAAAATCTTCTAAACAAACAAACAAAAAGGAACCTGAAAAGACAGCTCCAGGTTTTTTCTAAAGAAGATATTCAAATGGCCAACAAGTCCATGTAAAGATGCTCAGCATCAGTAATCATAAGCATAATGAAAATCACACACTTGTCTCACATTTGTCAGAATGGCTATTACAAAGAGAGATAGAGATAGAGAGAGAGAGAGAGAGGGAGAGAGAGAGAGGAGAGAGAGAAGTGCTGGTGTGCTGGTAAGTATGTGGAGAAAGGAAACACTTGTACACTATTGGAATGTTAATTGGTACAGCCACTAGAGAAAACAGTATTCAAATAGAACTACTGTGGATATATTAATAATATACAGCATGATGTCTACATTTAACGATTATATGTTTGAACATTGCTAAGAGAATAAATCTTAAAAGTTCTCATAAAAAAAATTGAACTGTGTGAGGTGATGGATGTTAACTAAATTTATTGTGGTAATTATTTTGTATTTTATGCATATATGAAATCATATTGTACACCTTAAATGTACACAATGTTATATGTTAATAATACATTAATGAAACTGGAAAAATGTTTTGGAAAGCATAAAAAGAAGGAATAAAAATAAATAGAAATGATAAATATCTGAGTAACTATTAAATGTGATCTTGATTTCTCTCTTTATCAGTTTAAAGGATAAGTGTTTAAGGGAAAAATAACAATACTTTATTGTGATATTTATAATATAAGCAGAATTACAAATATATCAAAAAATATCTAGATGGAAAACCAAATTTACTGTTGTACAGTAACAACATCAGAAGTAAAGTGATATACAAAATTCATTTGAAGTAAGCTTTGGTAAGTTAAGAATACACAGTGTAATTCGTAGGGCAACCAATATAAAAATACAAAGAGATATAGATAAAACCCAATAGGAGCATGAATAGCATATAAATAAAATTTCATCATGTTTTTTTTTCTTTTTCTTTATTATTATTATTATCTGTTTTTCCTGCAATCATTTCTTTTTTACTGAGGTAAAAATCACATAACATAAAATTAACCATTTTTAAATGTACAATTCAGCGATATTTAGTACATTCACAAGGGTTTGCAATAATCATCTCTATCTAGTTTGAAAATACTTTCATCACCCCCAAAGGAGATCCTGTACTCAGTAAATTGTCACTATCCATTTTCTTCTCTTCCAGCTCCCAGCAACCACTAATCTGCTTGCTATCTCTATGATTTACCTATTCTGGCTATTTCATATAAATGAAATCAAATATTGCTCATGAGAGTACAAAATTGTAAAAACACCATGATAAACAATGGAATACTACTCACTGATTTAAAAATAAATACTGATATATGCATGGGTGCATCTCAAAACATTTTTAAATGAACAAAATCAGACACAGAAATTTATATACTGTTTAATTTTGTCTATAAGAAGTTCATAATCAGTCAATGTTTATGTATGGCCATAGAAATTTACAACAGTGATTGCCTATGGGGATTGGAGATGACCCAGAAGAAGACATAAAAAATGTTCTGGTATAATGGAAAGATTCCATATTTTAGTAGATGTGATGGTTACAAAGCTGTATGAATTTTTCAAAACTCATCAAGTTATACACTGAAGATCCTTTCACTATATATAAATTTGACCTCAATTTTGAAAGAGTAACACCAAGCAGTTATTTTTAAAATATAAATAGGAAAGAAACCATCCCTTGAGATCTGAGAATCTGGAACAAACATATTTAAAAATGATAAGTCCTTGATACTTAGACCTAGAAGAAACTTAAAGTTTCTTCATTCTAAACTCATTCTTCCTTATTTCAGAAAAGTAACAGTTGAGCCCCAGATATAAATTTTCATTTACATTTCTATACATTAAAGTTGCATTTTATTGTAATTTTTATTGAAGTATAGCTGATTTACAGTATTATATTAATTTCAGTGTAGAGCATAGTGATTCAGTATTTTTACAGGTTCTACTCCATTAAAAGTTATTACAAGATAATGACTATAATTCCCTGTGTTGTACATTATATTCTTGTTGCTTATCAATTTTGTACATAGTAGTTTGCATCTCTTAATCCCATACTCCTAATTTTCCCTTCCCTTCTTGACATTTCATTGTAATTTAAAAATTAATTTCTTAAAGTAAACTTCCAGATTGTAATTACTGAACTAGAGGAAAAATTTCACCAAAGTAGTTAGTCCAATTAGACTAATTCACTTTTTGGCTTTTTAATTGAAGAATACATACAGATAAATATACAAAATGTAGACACACAGCATAACTGCCATAGAGATCAAGAAATAGAATAATACCAGCAAGACAGAAGAGACCTTTGCCCCAGGATGTTCTGTTCCTTCCCACATTGCCAATGGTAATGTCCATCCTGGCTTCTACAACTGAGTAGTTGTGCCTGTTTCTGAAATGCATCTAAATAGAATTTTACTGTATTTATTCATTGGTGTCTATCTTTTTTCCCTCAGTGATACTTTTATAAAATTTAATGGCATTCTTTAAAAAAAAAGCTGTAGTTCATTAAATAAATATACCACCATTTTTCCATTCTAACATGATACACTTTTTTCTAGCTTTTATATTACAAGCAATGTTACTGTGAAGATACTTGTACATTCAACTTGTTATACTTAGGCTTACATTTTTTTTTAACATCTTTATTGGAGTATAATTGCTTTACGGTGGTGTGTTAGTTTCTGCTTTATAACAAAGTGAATCAGTTATACATATACATATGTCCCCATATCTCTTCCCTCTTGCATCTCCCTCCCTCCCACCCTCCCAATCCCACCCATCTAGGTGGTCACAAAGCACTGAGCTGATCTCCCTGTGCTATGTGGCTAATTCCCACTAGCTATCTATTTTACATTTGATAGTGCATATATGTCCATGCCACTCTCTCACTTTGTCCTGGCTTACCCTTCCCCCTCCACATATCCTCAAGTCCATTCTCTAGTAGGTCTGCATCTTTATTCCCATCTTTAGGCTTTCATTTTTATTGAATATTTCCTAGCAGTAGAAGTACTGGATCATTAGTACATGATTGTTGATTTTTAGTAAATAGTGTTCCAAAGTGGATAAATCCGCTTATATTTCCATCAGCAATAAATTACTTATTGTTCTTTATCCTCACTCACACTATCTATTGTCAGTATTTTTTAATATTTCTCATTCTCATGGAGTTATCTCATTGTAGATCATTCATGTTTTCCTGATTATTAACAAAATAAGCACTTTCTCATAGGTTAAATGGCTAAGAGAATATCTTTTGTAAGATGACTATTCACGTTTCTTGCCTATTTTTAGGTTAAGTTGTCTGTTTTTGCAAGAATATATATTCTCTCTATATGCCATTTTCAAGTATGTGCTCCAAACATTTTCTCTACTCTATGGAATTCTTTTTAACCCTGGATAATGTGAAATTCTAACTTTTGGGGTTCAATTTAATTTCTTTTTTCAATTTTTATTTTTGTGTTTTATTTTAAAATCATTCCTTATACTAAATTCTTGAATATATTCTTCTACTTATTTTCTAAGAAATTTTTGTTCTGACTTTCATATTTTAAACTTCAATATATCTGGAATTTGTTTTTGAATGTTACCATTGGATATCAATTTATTTCTCCATATGTATACAGAAATTTCCCAGCTCCATAAATTGAAAAAGTTGCCCTTCCCTCACTGTATTTATAGTGCCATCATTGTCATAAATTAAATGTGTCTGTTTATGTTTATGCTTATATCTGTCTCATTTTTTGATCCATTGCATATATATATCTCAACCTATTTTTGTCCCACTACTACACTATCTTAATTATTTTTCCTTTACCAATGTCTTATCATGGTGATGCCTGGAAGTTTGCATTTACATATACATGTTATGACTAGTTTTTCAATAATCACACTCATGTCCACACAAAAATAAGGACTGGGGTATTGTTTATGACTTAAGTAATTTTATAAAGAATTCATATTTTACAACATTTTGTCTTGCAATATATGAGACAAACGATGATGTCTTTCATTTATATAGGTCTTCATCAATTTCTGTCAACAAAAATGTTTTAGTCTTCTCACCACTCCTTTGTAATATTGTCCTGAAAGTCATATATCAAAGTAATAAAACAAGAACTGGAAATAAAAGTTATACAGAATGAAAAGAGAAAAAAGTTGTCTTCATTCCAAATGGTGTGATTGTCTATGTAGAAAATCTGAAGGAATCAACAAAGAATAAAACATCTGGAAATTAATAAGAAATTATAAGAAAATTGCAGGATACAAGGTTAATACAAGGATACTTCACTTTATTGTGTTTCACTCTATCACACTTGGCAAATATTGCATTTTTTACAAATTGAAAGTTTGTGACAACTCTACATCAAGCAAATCAATTGGCACCATTTTTCCAATGGTTTCTGCTCACTTCATGTTTCTATGTTACATTTTGGTAATTTTCACAATATTTTTAACTTTTTCATTATTATATTTGTAATGGTGATCTGTGATGAGGAGTCCTTTATGAAGCTACTATGACTTGCTAAGGATTCAGAGGATGGTTAGCATTTTTTAATAATAATTTTTAAAATTAATGTATGCACATTGTTTCTTAGAAAATTAATGGAAAGTATAGTATAAACATAAATTTTATATCACTGGGAAACAAAAAATTTCTGTGACTCACTTTATTGTTATATTTGCTTTATCGTGTGGTCTGGAACTGAACCCAAAATATCTCCAACGTATGCCTATATACAAAAGTCAATCCTTTTCCAATAAACCAATAATGGACAAGTGGCATTTGAAATTAAAGCACAATACCATTTACATTAGCATTCCCCGAAATGAAATGCTTAGATATAAATCTAACAAAATATGAACAAGGTCTATATGAAGAAAATTACAAAACTTTGATAAATAAAAAATAATTAAATGAATAACTAAATAAATGGAAATATATTCCATGTTCATGTATAGGAAGACTCAATGTTGTAAGATGTAACTTATTTCCAATATAATCTATGGATTCAATGCAATCCCAATTAAAATCTCAGCAATTTATTTTGTACATATCAACAAACTGATTCTAGAACTTATATAAAAAGCAAAAGACACAGAATAGCAAACAATATTAAATGAGAAGAACAAAGAGAACTGACACTACTTGATTTCAAGACTTATCATAAAGTTATAGTAATCAAGATGTGGTATTGGCAAAAGAATAGATAAATAGATCAGTGGAATAAAATATAGAACGCAGAAATAAACCCCATAAATGTAGTAAAAAAAAATATTTGAAAAAGGAGCAAAAATGCTACAATGAAACGAAGGTAGTATCTTCAACAAATGCTGCCAGAATTACTGGACTTTCACTTTCAAATAAATAAATAAATAAAATTTAGAAATTAAAAAAAGAGAATCTAGGCACATACCTTACACTCTTCACAAAAATTAACTCAATATTCACCATATACATAAATGTGAATCCAAAGCTGTAAAACCCATAGAAGATAATAGAAGAGAAACCCAGGTGACCTTGGGTATGACAATGACTTTTTTGACATAACATCATAGGCATGATCCATAAAATAAATAATTTATAATTTGAACTTTATTAAAAACTTATACTCTGGGGAAGACAAGGTGAAGAGAATGAGAACACAAACCCCAGACTGGAAGAAAATGTTTACAAAGTATCTGATTAAAGACTGTTATTTAAAATACATAAAGAACTCTTTAAAATCAATAATAAAAAAAGTAACCTAATTTAAAAATAGGCTTAAGACCTGAAAAGACACCTCATCAGGAAGATATACAGATGGCAAATATGCAAATGAAAATATTTTTGCATTATATGTCATCAGGGAAATGCAAATTTAAACAACAATGAAATACGCTACACACCTATTATATTAGCCAAAATCAGGAACACTAGCAACACCAAATGCTGGTAAAGATTAGGAGCAACAGGAGTTCTCATTCATTGTTGGTGGGAATGTAAACTGGTATAGTTTGGCAGTTTCTTAAAAATTTAAAACCAAACATACTCTTACCATGTATTCCAGCAATTGCACTCCTTTATATTTACCCAAATGAATTAAAAACTTATGTCCACAGAAACAAAACAAAACAAAACAAAACTTACGTCCGTGGATGTTTATACCAGTTTCATTTATAATTGCCGAAACTTGGAAGCAACCAAGATATCTTTCAGGTGAATGGATGGATAAACTGAGTTACGTCCAGACAATGGAATATTTATTCAGCACTAAAAATAACTGAGCGATCAAGCCACGAAAAGACATGGAGGAGCCTTAAATGCATATTACTAAGTGACAGAAGCCAATCTGAAAAGGCTACATACTATATGTTTCAACTTATATAATATTTTGGAAAAGACAAAACTCAGGAGACATAGAATGATGAGTGGTTGCCAGGAATCAGGGGGCAAGGAGAGATGAATCTGTGGGGCATAGAGCATTTTTAGGGTGGTGAAACTAATCTGTATGATGCCATGGTAGACATATGTCATTATGTATTTGTCAAAACCCATAGAGTAAACCGTAATGTAAATTATATACTTTGAGTGATGGTGATATGTCAGTGTAGTCATCAAGTGTGACAAATGCACCACTCTGATGAGAGATGTTGGTAGTGAAGGCTATGCACCTGTAGGGACAGTGGGTATAGTGAATTCTCTGTACTTCCCATTCAATTTTGCTGTGAACCTAAAATTGCTCTGAAAAATAAAGTGTTAAAAATTTGTTTGAGTATTTTACAGCTTTCTAAAGGGAGGACATATCATACTGTTTCTCTATTAGATTTATTCCCAAGATTGTAATATTTTTGTAACTTTTATTTTATATTCTAACCAGTGGTGGCTGATATAAACAACTGAATTATGTATACTAGCCTTTTATCCAGTAAAATTGTTAAACTCAGTAATTCTAATAATTATTTGTCTATTATTTTGAATTTTGTCATATTGAATCAATTGATTCAAAAACAGTAGCATTTTTATTTCTTCTTTTTAAATCTTAAATATTTTATTTCATTTTACTTTGGTTTATTGCATTAGTAGCTCCAGTACAATAATGAAGACAAGTGGCAATGTTATGAATCCTTATGCTTTCCTAGTCCCACAGAGGAAGCGTTCTTTATTTCCTCATTAACCATTAAGCATGACACCTTTCTGTGTGTATGGGGGGGGTGTTGTTTTTGCCTCTTGTAGATTAAGGACATTCTCTTTATTCTTAGCTTGGAAAACGTTTTTAAAATACAATGGATGTTATATATTATTAAATACTTTTACTTAATTTATGGAAATAATTTCATGTATTTTCCATATATAAATCAACCATATATCTCTGGAATAAAACCAAATTGTTCATATATTATTCTCTATACATATCGCTGGGTTTTGTTTGCTCAAATTTTTGTGTCTACATTCTTGAGTGATATTGCCTTGAATTTCTTTTTCTTGTAATATTCTTGTTAAAACTTAGAATTAAAAATATGCTGACCCCATAAGAGTTCCCTTTTTTTAATTCTTTTGGAAAATTTGCATATATTGATATGATTTCTTTCTTAATTATTCAATAGAATTCACTCATAAAGACAAAAGGGCCTGAGATTTTCTTTGAGGGAAGTTTTTTTTTTTTTTTTTTTTCGATACGCGGGCCTCTCACTGGTGTGGCCTCTCCTGTTGCAGAGCACAGGCTCCGGACGCACAGGCTCAGTGGCCATGGCTCACGGGCCCAGCCGCTCCACGGCATGTGGGATCCTCCCGGACCGGGGCATGAACCCGTGTCCCCTGCATCGGCAGGCGGACCCTCAACCACTGTGCCACCAGGGAAGCCCTGAGGGAAGATTTTAATTACAGATTTCTTTAAATAGAAATAAGATAATTTTTAATTTTCTATTTCTTTTTGTATCATGTTTAGTAAGCTATATTTTTCTGTGAATTGATCTATTTCTATTTGTTTCAAATTTACTAGGACACTTGTTTATAATATATGAATCTGTATCTGAATAGATGGATAGATAGACAAACATAGAGGTACATATATATCCCAAGCTTATCTGTTAGTCTATTTCTTTCCTCAAGTATATCTGGACATTTTTGAACATTTTTCTAATAAAGTGAAACATGCATATAGAAAGTGCAATAAATCATACATGCATCATCCAATAAGTATCTCAAAGTGAAGATACTCTCACAACTATCAACCAGGACAAGAAAGAGAAAATATCATCCCCACACAAATCCATTCTCCTATTCTCTACCAATAAGTAGCCCCTCATATCTCACCAAAGTTAATCATCTGCCTGGATTCTGATATTATATTATTTGTCATGAATTTGAACTTTGAATACATATGGAATTTTATAATATTCATCTGTGACATGTTTACGTGTATGTATGTGTCTACTTTCTCTCAACCCAATATTTATAATATTTATCTATGTGGCTTGCCTTCTCATTCCTTTAATTATATAATTTTATAAACAGAGTACATTCGTAGTTTGTTCGTTTTAATCACTGTACACTTTCTATTATAGGAATACACCAAAATGTATGTATTCATTGAAATGCTGATAGACATTTGGGTTGTTTTTAGTTTTGGGCTATTATATTAAATTATGCTATATATTTTTTGAAGACTTTGGTGCACATTTGCACATACCAATTGGGTATACACCTAAGAATAAAATTGGTGGGTCACAGGGATTGTGTGTGTGTTCTGTATTAGTAGATTTTGACAGGTATGTTTGTAAGGTTGTGGTCCTTATTTCTACTCCTATTAACAGTAAATGGGAGTCCTTACAGCTCTACATTCGCACCAAAAGTTGGTATTACATAATAATTAACATTAGCCATTCTGCTGGGTTTTTAATGTATCTCATTGTAGAATTAATTTTTGCTTCCTTGATTTTTAATGATATAAAACATTCTTTTATAGATTTATTGGCCATTTGGCCATTTTCTTTTTGAAACACCTGCTCAAATTGTTTGTTCCTTTTCCTATTGGTAGTCTTCTTGTTTTTGGAGGAATTATTTATATAACCTGTATAGGACCCTATGTCACTTACATACGTTGCAAATACATTTTCCTACACATTGGCTTGCCTTTTCGCTTTCTTAATGGTGTCTTCACTAAGTGTTCTTTATTCTAATGTAGCACAATTTATCAATTCCTTCCCTTTAGGATCAATGCTCTCTATATCATATTAAAGAAATTCCTTCCTGCACCGAAAGATATGAAGCTATTATCCTTTGTTATAAGGTAGACAGTTTATTTTTGTCACAATTAAATCTATAATCCCCTTGCAATTTATTTATGTGTAAGGCTTGAAGTAGATTATCAATGCCCATCTTTTTTTAAAAATTAATTATAACTGACATACAACATTATGTTAGATCAGATGTACAATGTAATGATTTGATATGAAATAATCACCATAGTAATTTGAGTTAACATTTGTCACCATACATAATTACAATTTTTCCCTTGTAATGAAGACTTTGAAGAAGTCTTCAAAGTTGCTATTCTCTTAGCAACTTTCAAATATGCAATAGAGTATTATTAACTATAGTCACAATGCTGTACATTACATTCCCTTGACTTATTTATAAGTGAAGTTTGTAGCTTTTGACCGCCTTCACCCATTTTGCCCACCATCTACCCCCTGACTCTGGCACCCACCAGTTTGTTCTCGGTTTCTATGAGCTTTCTTTTTTTCTTTTAGTTTCCACATATAAATGAGATCATATGGTATTTGTCTGTCTTTCTCTTTCTGACTTATTTCACTTAACATAAGCCTTCAAGGTCTATCCATGTTGTTGTAAATGACAAGATTTCATCCTTTTCCATGGCTGAACAGTATTTCTGTCTAGCCATAACATATCCATTCACCCATCTGTGGGCACTTACATTGTTTCCATATCTTGGCTATTGTAAATAATACCGCAGTACATGTGGTGGGGCTAATATTTTGTCAACATAGTGTTTTTGTATTCTTCAGATAAATAAACAGAAGCAGAATTGCTGGGTAATATACAATTTGTATTTTTAATATTTTTGTGGACCTTCCATGTTGTTTTCCATGGTGGCTGCAACAATTCACATTCCCACCAACAGTGCACAATGATTCCCTTTTCTTCACCTCCTTGTCAACACTTGTTATTTCTTATCTTTTCGATAATAGTTATTCTAACAGATGTGAGGTGATATGGTTTCCCTGATGATTAGTCATATTGAGCATCATTTTGTGTACCTGTTGGCCACCTGTAGGTCTTCTTTGGAAAAAATGTCTATTCAGGTTCTCTGCCCATTTTTAAATTGTATTAGTATTATTGCTATTGAGTATCTTTTTATATAGATTTGGAATTTTCTCAGCAACATTATTTGAAAAGATCGCATATTTAAGTTTTTAAAAATTTCCCTTGGCAATAGTATTTGATAGTTTCCATGTGGAATATTGGACATTATTTTATTAGATTTATTCCTAGGTATTTAATGTTATTTGCATCAATACAAATATTTTTATTTTCTAAATTTCAGCTTCCATATGTTGCTGAAATATAGATTTACAGTTGACGTTTAATCAACTAATCTTTCTATATTGACTTGTTAATTTTAATAGCATATGCCTATATTCTTACATTATGTACAAAAATCTAGTCCTCTTCAAATGTTAAAAGTTTTATTATTACATGTTGTTTGCACTGGGTAGAAAAACCTCCAGTATAATAGTAAATAAACCCTGAGATAGCAAGCATTTTTGAGTACTTTCTAAAGTCAGAGGGAAATGGTAACAATATTTCACCATGAAGTAGAGCATTTGCTGTGTTACATGGTATCAGATTAAAAGAAATTGTGTTCTTCCTAGTTTTCTGAGAGGTTTTTTTCAAATGTATTTTGTATGTATTAAAGTCATTGTACCTATTGCCGTATTTTCTCTAATAAAAATGTGCAATATTCGACATGGAATATTATATATTTTATTATGTATTTATTGCAAGTAAACTTATTTTATTAAAATATACAATAAATAAAGAAAGGTACACAAGTTACAAATGTATAGATTGACTAATTTTTCATTCATTTTCATAGTTTTTGTTTCACATGTCCTGGCTTTTGTATTAGAAGTATATCTAAGAGTAGAGTTACTGGACCATAGACGATACAAAATTTTAGTAGATGCTATCAAACACTTTTACAAAGAAATTGTATTAATGTATGCTCCTACAGCAGAGTATGGAAACTTCATTTCCATACTCACACCAACATCTGTTCCAATCCAAGAACATGGTATATCTCTCCATCTTTCATTATTTTCATCAGTGTCTTTGAGTTTTATGCCTACAGGTCTTTTGTCTCCCTAGGTAGGTTTATTCCTAGGTTTTTTATTCTTTTTGTTGCAATGGTAAATGGGAGTGCTTCCTTAATTTCTCTTTCAGATTTTTCATCATTAATGTATAGGAATTCAAGAGATTTCTGTGCATTAATTTTGTATCTTGCAATGTTACCAAATTCATTGATTTTCTCTAGTAGTTTTCTGGTGGCAACTTTAGGATTCTCTATGTATAGTATCATGTCATCTGCAAACAGTGACAGTTTTACTCCTTCTTTTATAATTTGTATTCCTTTTATTTCTTTTCCTTCTCTGATTGCTGTGGCTAGGACTTCCAACACTATGTTGAATAATAGTGGTGAGAGTGGACATCCTTGTCTTTTTCCTGATCTTAAAGGAAATGCTTTCAGTTTTTCACCATGGAGAATGATGTTTGCTGTGGGTTTGTCATATATGGTCTTTATTATGTTGAGGTAGGTTGCCTCTATGTCCACTTTCTGGAGAGTTTTTATCATAAATAGGTGTTGAAATTGTCAAAAGCTTTTTCTGCATCTATTGAAGTGATCATATGGTTTTTATTCTTCAATTTGTTAATATGGTGTACCACATTGATTGATTTTTGTATGTCAAAGAATCCATGCATCCCTAGGACAAATCTCACTTGATCGTGGTGTATGATCTTTTTAATGTGTTTTCGGATTCTGTTCACTAATATTTTGTTAAGAATTTTTGCATGTATGTTCATCAGTGTTATTGGTCTGTAATTTTCTTTTTTTGTGATATATTTGTCTGGTTTTGGTATCAGGGTGATGGTGGCCTCACAGAGCGAATTTGGGAGTGTTCCTCCTTCTTTAATTTTTGGAAGAGTTTGAGAATGATAGGTGTTAGCTCTTCATTAAATGTTTGATAGAATTCACCTGTGAAGACATCTGGTCCCAGGCTTTTGTTTGCTGGAAGATTGTTAATCACAGTTTCAATTACATTAGCTGTGATTGGTCTGTTCATATTTTCTATTTCTTCCTGGTTTAGACTTTGAAGGTTATACCTTTCTAAGAATTTGTCCATTTCTTCCAGGTTGTCCATTTTATTGGCATAGAGTTGGTTATAGTAGTCTCAGGATGCTTTGTATTTCTGTGGTGTCTGTTGTAACTTCTCCTTTTTCATTTCTAATTTTATTGATTTTAGTCCTCTCCCTCTTTTTCTTGATGAGTCTGTTTAAAGGTTTAAAAATTTTGTTTATCTTCTCAAAGAACCAGTGTTTAGTTTTATTGATCTTGCTATTGCTGTTTATTGATATTGCTAATTTTTCTGTTTCTAGTTCATTTATTTCTACTCTGATCTTTATGATTTCTTCCCTTCTGCTAACTTTGAGTTTTGTTTGGTCTTCTATCTCTAGTTCCTGTACGTGTAATGTTAGATTGTTCATTTGAGACTTTTCTTGTTTCTTGAGGTAGGATTGTATAACTATAAACTTCCCTCCTAGAACTGTTTTTCCTGCAACCCATAGGTTTTGGATCTCCGTGTTTTCATTGTCATTTGTCTCTAGGTATTTTTTGATTTCCTTTTTGATTTCTTCATGGATCTCTGTTATTTAATACTGTATTGTTTAGCCTCCATTTTTTTTTTTTTTTACCTTTTTTTCCCTGTAATTGACTTTTAATCTCATAGCATTGTGGGCAGAAAAGATGCTTGATATGATTTCAATTTTCTTAAATTTACTGAGGCTTGATTTGTGACCCAAGATGTGATCTATCCTGGAGGATGTTTCCTGCGTACTTGAGAAGAAAGTGTAATCTGCTATTTTTGGATGGAATGTCCTATAAATATCAATTAAATCTATCTATTCTTTTGTGTCATTTAAAGCTTGTGTATCCTTATTAAATTTCTGTTTGGAAGATCTTTCCATTGGTGTAAGTGAGGTGTTAAATTCTCCCACTATTATCATGTTACTGTCAATTCCCTCTTTTATAGCTGTTAGCAGTTGCCTTATGTATTGAGGTGTTCCTATGTTGTGTACATATATATTTATAATTTTTATATCTTCTTCTTGGATTGATCCCTTGATCATTATGTAGTGTCCTTCCTTGTCTCTTGTAACATTCTTTATTTTAAACTCTATTTTATCTGTTATGAGTATTGCTACTCCAGCTCTCTTTTGATTTCCATTTGCATGGAATATCTTTTTCCACCCCCTAACTTTCAGTCTATATGTGTCCCTAGATCTGAACTGGGTCTCTTGTAGACAGCATATATATGGGTCTTGTATTTGTATCCATTCAGGAAGCCTGTGACCTTTGGTTGGAGCATTTAATCCATTCATGTTTAAGGTATGTATTGATATGTATGTTCCTATCACCATTTTCTTAATTGTTTTGGGTATGTTTTTGTAGGTCTTTTTCTTCTCTTGTGTTTCACACTTAGAGAAGTTCCTTTAGCATTTGTTGTAGAGTAGAGCTGATTTGGTGGTGCTGAGTTCTCTTTGCTTTTGCTTGTCTGTAAAGCTTTAGATTTCTCCATTGACTCTGAATGAGATCCTTGCTGGATAGAGTAATCTTGGTTGTAGGTTCTTCCCTTATCATCACTTTAAGTATATCATACCACTCCCTTCTGGCTTGCAGAATTTCTGCTGAGACATCAGCTGTTAACCTTATGGGGGTTCCTTTATATGTTATTTGTCATTTTTCCCTTGCTGCTTTCAATAATTTTTTTTTGTCTTTAATAGTTGCCAATTTAATTACTATGTGTCTCAGCATGTTTCTCCTTGGGTTTATCCTGTATTGGACTCGCTGTGCTTCCTGGATTGGGTGGCTATTTCCTTTCTTATGTTAGGGAAGTTTTTGACTATAATCCCTTCAAATATTTTCTCAGGCCCTTTCTCTCTCTCTTCTCCTTCTTGTACCCCCTTAATGTGAATGTTGTTGCATTTAATCTTGTCTCAGAGGCCTCTTAGGCTGTCTTCATTTCTTTTCATTCTTTTTTTTCTTTTTCTGTTCTGCAGCTGTGAGTTCCACCATTCCGTCTTCCAGGTCACTTATATGTTCTTCTGCCTCAGTTATTCTGTTGTTGATTCTTTCTAGGGTATTTTTCATTTCAGTTATTGTATTGTTCATCTCTGTTTGTTTGTTCTTTAATTCTTCTAGGTCTTTGTTAAACATTTCTTACATCTTCTTGATCTTTGCCTCCATTCTTTTTCTGAGGTCCTGGATCATCTTCACTCTCATTATTCTGAATTGTTTTTCTGGAAGGTTGCCTATCTCCACTTCATTTAGTTGTTTTTTCAGGGTTTTATCTTGTTCCTTCAACTGGTATACAGCCCTCTGTCTTTTCATCTTGTCTATCTTTTTGTGAATGTGGTTTTTGTTCCACAGGCTGCAGGATTGTAGTTCTTCTTGCTTCTGCAGTCTGCCCTCTGGTGGATGAGGCTATCTAAGAGGCTTGTGCAAGTTTTCTGATGGGAGGGACTGGTGGTGGGTAGAGCTGGCTGTTGCTCTGGTGGGCAGAGCTCAGTAAAACTTTAATCCACTTATCTGCTGCTGGGTGGGGCTGGGTTCCCTCTCTGTTGGTTGTTTGGCCTGAGGTGACCCAACACTGGAGCCTACCCAGGATCTTTGGTGGGGCTAATGGTGGACTCTGGGAGGGCTCACACCAAGGAGTACTTCCCAGAACTTCTCCTGCCAGTGTCCTTGTCCTCATGGTGAGACACAGCCAACCCCTGCCTCTACAGGAGATCCTCCTACACTAGCAGGTAGGTCTGGTTCAGTCTCCTATGGGGTGACTGCTCCCTCCCCTGTGTCCTGATGCACACACTACTTTGTGTGTGCCCTCCAAGAGTGGAGTCTCTGTTTCTCCCAGTCCTGTCGAAGTCCTATAATCAAATCCCACTAGCCTTCAAAGTCTGATTCTCTAGGAATTCCTCCTTCCTTTGCCGGACCCGCAGGTTCAGAAGCCTGACATGGGGCTCAGAACCTTCACTCCAGTGAGTGGACTTCTGTGGTATTAGTGTTCTCCAGTTTGTGAGTCACCCACCCTGCAGTTACGGGATTTGATTTTATTGTGGTTGTGCCCTTCTTACTATCTCATTGTAGCTTCTGCTCTGTCTTTGGATGTGCAGTATCTTTTTTGGTGGTTTCCGGTGTCTTCCTGTCAATGATTGTTCAGCAGTTAGTTGTGATTCTGGTGTTCTCTCAAGAGGGATTGAGAGCTGTTATGCTTCTGATAAAAAAAAAACAAAACAAAACTACATAAATACAAATAAAAGTGCACACAGAACTATCAAGTTCTATGATATTTTCTACTCACCTTCTAGATATCCCTACTATATTTTTAGTTTATCTGCTCAATATTGAAAATAAAAATTTGTCCAAAAATATATTTTACAAAAACATAATCATGAATTAAATACTTTAAATAACTCAGCAACTATAAAACAACTTTACTTTTTTTTTTTTCCAATTTAAGGGTATTTTTCTAGCACTTCTTGGTAAAGATTATAAAATAGTTTATCTATGTCTGATTGATTACCTTATTAATTAGTTATAGACTGGGATTATGGTGTTGTCAGGAAAAAAATCAGAAATAATTTTAAATAAAAATATTTAGTTGTTGTGAAGGCAATTTACTGGTTTTGATGAGCTAAATCACTTGGGTTCAACACTGAAGAACATGTATTCATACTCATTAATTTACTTAACAAACCAGAACAGATGCTTCCAGTAATAGCTTACTGTATAAATTGGCCTAATCCTCCTGAAGAGAAAAACTAAACCAAAAAAGAAAAAAAAAAATGTATAAGAAAATAAAACAAAATTAAAGTGAAATACCACTGGATGAGTTCCAGGAAAAAAAAAAAAATCTTGGAACATAAGCTATCATTTGGGATCATATTAATTTTGGAGGCATCTGTCAAATCTGGAAAAGTCTACTGAGGCTACGAGAATATTAAATGTTAAACAGAACATTTTAGACACTCATGGGATGGAGATAAAAATTAGAATTCAGGAAATACCAAAAAAAGTGGATATGCCTTGACAAATCTTTATATTATAGTCTGCAGATAAGGCTAAATTGGACTAAAATATAAAATTGTCAGAAGAAATACAGTCATATAACCTATACAAGAATTATACCCATGCTGCTCACACACTGTGCAGCCCCCTCACTCACACTGTCTTTAGAAACCCTTTGCCTGTGCTGAGATGTCAAGATGGTTTTTAAGGACACTAGTCTTCCACCTTCTTGTTTAGTTGGCTTTCTTGAATAAAGTTGCTTTCCTTGTCTCAGCACCTTGTCACTCAACTTACTGGCCTGTCAGGTCATGTGGTGAGTAGCACAACCTCAGTTCGGTAACAGATTTAGATAGAAAGATAGAAGGAAAACAACTTCAAGATAATAGCATATGCAAATGTACCAATGATTTTGGGAATGGCAAATATTTCTTAACTACACTGCAAAATGAAAAGTCCAATAAATTGGACTATGCTAAAGCTAACAATGTCTATTTATCAAAAGATATGATTTGGAGTGAAATGCCTCAGAGTAGAAGATATTTTTAATACATACATTTGATGAAAGATATGATGAGAATATATAAATTAAAATCCTTAATATATAGTTAGAAAAATCTGAAATAAACTTTTACACATCACCAAAAGGAAACCCCAAGGACCAAAGAACATACCAAAAATGTTCAACTTTAACCTTTAGAGGAGTACAAATTAAGCCAAAATGAGATGCAACTATACTGTCACCAGAGTGACAAAAGTTAAAAAGACTGACATTGCAAAGAGTTGAACCTTCATTTCCATACTCTGCTGTAGGAGCATACATTAATACAATTTCTTTTTAAAAGTGTTTGATAGTCCTTTATGAAGTCCTTTATGATTGGGAATATAAAATGGTAAAGCTGTCATGGAAAACAATATGGTGGTTCCTCAAAAAATTAAAAATAGAACTACCATATGAACCAGCAATTCCACTTCTTGGTATATATCCAAAAGAATTGAAAGCAGAATCTTAAGTAAATATTTCCATGTTTATAGCAGCATTATTCACAATAGCTAAAACGTGGAAGCAAACCAACTGTCTATCAATAGATGAATGGATAAACAAAAGGTGGTATATACATACAATAAAATACCATTCAGTCTTAAAAAGGAAGTACATTCTTGTACATGCTGCTACATGGATGGTCCTTCAAGGCATTAGGCTGAGTGAAATAAGCCAATCCAAGGATAAATACCTTATGATTCTATTTATGTGACATACTTAAAGTAATCATATCATAGTGACAGAGAGTAGAATGGAGGTGGCCAAGGGCTGGGGAAATGGAGAATTGGGAATTATTATTTAATGGGTATAGAGTTTCAATTTTACAAGATGAAAAGAATTATGGAGATGGATGTTGGTGATGGTTGCATTAGGAACATTCTGAATGTATTTAATACCACTGAACTCTATACTTAAAAATCATTAAGATGATAAATTTTATGCTATGTATATTTTACAAAAATTAAAAAAAAATAAAGGGGGAAATACCAGGAATCTGACTGACTGATTCACTTTTCTATATGCTGTATTGAAATTTGGACCCGTAATTGAAGAATCATATATGAACAAAATGTATGTTATGCCCACTTTGGTCTCTGGGAACTTTCTACTTAGCCCAACATAGTTATCTCTGATTAATTTTAAAAATACTCACATGGATTGTATTTCAAAGAGAGTGAAGGAGCATTCTTCTCTGAAAGTTTATGTTAATGAAGTAGTTATTATGCAATGGATTTCTTCTGAATCCAAAGAAAAAACAATACCTATCATGCTGTATTTGAGTCAAAACTCATATCACTGTGTTCTTTATTCAGCTTTTATTTTGAATACTTGCTAAAGATTTTTGGTTGATCCTCCTCAAAATGTATTAAGATAGTTTCATCTCTGTCATTTCCTGAAGTGTGATATTGTATCCTGAAAATTCCATGTGCATGTCAGTTGACAAGTTATTGCAAACACAGTTAAAACTAATTACAGGTGGTGTTGGTGTTGCTGTTGTTGTTATACAGCTGTTTTTGTATATAATAGGATCCTTTGAAGAGTCTTTTGTGATAGAAAAGATAGTATTATAATCAACATTTTGTAAATCAGGTATTTAGCTAAAGTGAAGTAGCTATTTTGTGCCAGAATTGAGATTAAGTCTCCTAACCTTTCACCTGGTTTTCATTATAGCTCTTGGCCTCCACTCTTTTTCTTCTGCACTCTCAGAATCAAAGAATGTATATGCCTCTTTCATCATATTCTTCCCTAGAAAGTTTTGAGTGAAAACATACATATACAAAGTTACCAAAATGTAGTATTTTTCTTCAATCCTTTCCAAAATTAAGATTGTGGTTGTAGTCTATTTTCTATTCTTGTATTTTCTTTCTCATCTTTGGAAAGTTTCTGCAACTTTTCCTTTCTAGGTCTCAACTACTTTGTCTAAAGTTTTATCCACTTTAAAAGGAAAAATAAATGCCACTTTACGTGGTGATTAAAGAAAAAAATGTCTCTAATTTTCCCTCTGGACAGGGAAGATAATGGCTTTGAGCAGATTCTCAGATCTTTGTAAAGGGATGAAATATCTTCACTCTGCCCTCACCTTATACTAGTTCTTCCCTCTGATTCTTTAGGCACCCAATCTTTACTTCCACCCCTTCTTTGCTTGATTTGTGGGATTTTTGGAGAAGTGAAAAAATTCAGGATACTTGTTTCCTGCTCAGGTGTTCTGGCAGTGCTTAGGTAATCATATACTTTGGAAAGGCAAGCAAACAAATCACTTAGAAACACAACCTTTTATCAGGACTTCCATTATTAGAGCAGTTTTTGCTTTTCCAAATTCCCAATCATTTTCTGATGACTCAGCACAGGTTGCTTTTGAGCTCTGGTGTCTGAAATACCATACACATATTCATACCCTTGAGGTAAAATGGGCCTCTGGAGAAGGACTGAACCTTTTCTTCACCTTGAAGGAGACATGACTTTCTTGGACTTGGTAGCAGCAAACCTGCTCCTTTCTCCGTGCATACTGAGTCTACTTTTTGTTGTGTCCATTCTTCACCTGGGGTATTTCTAGACAGCATCCCTGCAGCCTCCTGCTCTGAGGTGAGTCACATGCAGATTTCCCAAGAGATAAGGCAATGAGTGAAAACTTAATGTAAAATAAATATATCCTAATAAATATAGAACTTCCAATGATTAATCTCCATTTCAGAGATTTCATATTCTCTCAGCATTTATTTGAGTAGATGCTCCTTTATGAATAGGACATCCTGAGACCCAACACATTAAGGATATTAAGCCAATGGGAAAGTCAGTGGAACATTCTGTATTTGACCTCAGGTTCATTTTGCACAAAACTCTCATTTCTTTCTGCACTGCTACATAGCTGTGATCACATAGGGAAGAAAAGAAAAAAGAAAATGAAAAAGTATGTTGAAACATGGACACATTGTTAAGCTAAATCATTTCTAGTTAATACAAGAAAAATCTAGATTTCAAACCCAAGTTTTGCCATTACTACCTCTGTCTTCACTGTCAAATTCTGTACCCTCTAGGGAACTCAAGTTTTTTCAGCTGTAAAATGGGTCTATTAAATCCTTCCTGAAAGAGCCATCTTGATGGTAAAATGTGAGGAAAGCATACTTATGACCTGGAAGTTGCTATGAGGCCTAAACTAATTCTTTGAGATTCAAGTAATTTATTTTAAAATAGAAAGAGGAGGACCTTCAAGATGGTGGAGGAATAAGATGTGGAGCTCATCTTCTCCCAACAGGTACATCAAAAATACAACTACATGTGGAACAGCTCCACAGAACATCTACTGAACTCTGGCAGAAGACCTCAGACTTCCAAAAAGATAAGAAAATCTCCACATAACTGGGTAGAGCAAAAGAAAAACAGATAAAAGAAAAAAAAAGAGACAAAGGAATTGGGATGGGATCTGTGCCTCTGGGAGGGAGCTGTGAAAGAGGAAAAGTTTCCACAGACTAGGAAGCCCCTTCACTGGCAGGGATGGGGTGTCAGAGGGAAGCTTTGGAGCCTCAGAGGAGAGCACAGCAACAGGGGTGCAGTGAGCAAAGCAGAGAGATTCCTGCATGATGATTGGTGTTGACCAGCACTCCCCAGACTGAGACACTTGCCTGCCCACTGGGGCTGGTGGGGGCTGGGATCTGAGACTCGGGCTTTGTAGGTCAGACCCCAGGGAGAGGACTGGGGTGGGCTGCGTGAAGATAGCTTGAGAGGGCTAGTGCACCACAGATGAGGGAGTCTGGGAAAATACCTGTGCCATCCAGAGAGGCAGGAGACCATTGCTGGGGGTGCACAAGAAGAGGGGTAAGCCCAGCATAGAAGCTTCTTTCTCCGTGCACTCAGAGGCAGCAGGGCACCACCTACACAAACTTCAGGGGTAGGAGCAAGCTGCAGCTGCTATCTCAGACCCCAGAGTCTAATGTGACCACTATCACTGCCTCTGGTGTCACCAAGGGTCCTGTGAGCAAGGTCAGGTCATCACTGCCCACATCTTCCTGGGGGATTGCACAGCACACCACTGCTGAAGGTCCCATGATTTGGGGCCAACTTCTCCAGGAGAGTGTGAAGCACACCTCAGGCTGTTGAAAATTCCTGCCTGCCTCTGCTGCCACAGGCACTCCCTGCACATCCCAGTTGTGGCTGCCATATTCCTCCCTCTGCCCAGCCTGAGTGAGAAAGAGTCCAAATCAGCCACTGCTTTCACCCCCTCTTGACTGGGTGGGGAACAGACTCTGGAGGGAGGCTCACATGCAGAGGTGATGCCAAAATCAAAGCTGAGCCCAAGGGCCATGCGACCAAACAAGAGGAATAGAAATCTCTCCATGCAGCCACAGAAGCAGTGGATTAAATCCCCACAGTCAGCTTGGTAAACACTGCATCTGTGGAAAAGCTGAATAGACAACCACTGTTCCCACAATATAGGCTGCAGACTTTGGGGGCAAGTACATGCAGGAGTTGGGCCACATTTGAGCTTGAACTGCACCCACAGTACCCACAGCAGGTCCAGAGACCTACCTGGAGGTATTAGAGGGCTCCTGGGTAGGCAGAGTCTCCTGGGTTGGCTGTGGCTCAATATGGAGGCAAGGACACTGAGAGCAGAGGCCCCAGGAAAATATTATTATTATTACTAATATTTTTTTGTTTCATTTTGTTCTGTTGTTGTTCTTTTTTATTATTCTTTTACTTATTTTTATTATTGACTTTTTTCATTTTTATGCTTTTATTTTTAATGTCTTTTTAGTTTTTTCTCTATTTTTACTTTACTTTTCCTTTATATTGTGTTTTCCTTTGTTTTTTTCATTGCTTTGCTTTGTTTTTATATTTTTAAAAATATATTTTCTATTTTTGCTTTACTTTTTTGTTGTTTTGTGTTTTTCCTTTTGCTCCCATCTTTCTTTTGTTTTGTTATTATCCTTTTTTTGATCATTTTTGTGTTTGGTTTATGTTTTCTTTGCCAGTTTTTTAGTTTGCTTTCTCCTTTTGATTTGTTTTTTTGTTTTTGTTAGTTTCTATAGTTTGTTTTCATTTTGGGGTTGGTTTATCTCTTTGATTGCTCTCTTCTTTTTTGTTTTATCTCTTCTGTTTTTGTGTCTGTGTGTTTGTTTCTTTGTGTGTTTTTCTCTGTTTTCATTTTACATTTACCATCTCTCTTGGGTTTTGTTTGTCTGTTCATTTTGTTTCTTTCTTTCTTTCTTTCTTTCTTTCTTTCTTTTTTTTCTTTCTTTCTTTTCTTCCATACTGTGTGGCCTGCAAAGTCTCATTGTTCTGGTCAGGACTAGAACCTGAGCCTCCGAAGTGGGAGAGCCAAGTCCAGGATTCTGGACCACCAGAGAACTCCAAGCCCCAAGTAATATTAATTGGTGAGAACTCTTCCAGAGGTCTCCATCTCAACACCAAGACCCGGCTCCACCCAACGGCCAGCAACCTCCAGTGCTGGATGCCTCATGCCAAACAACCAGTAGGACAGGAGCACAACCCCACCCATTAGCAGGCAGGCTGCCGAGAGTCATACTAAGCTCACAGACATTCCAAAACACACAACCTGGTGCAGCTCTGCCCATCAGAGGGACAAGATCCAGCTCCACCACCAGAACGCAGGCACCAGTTTCCCTAACCAGGAAGCTGACACAAGCCACTGGACCAACCTCGCCTACTGGGGGCAGACACTGAAGCAAGAGGAACTGTGACCCTCAGCCTGTGGAAAGGCGACTCCAAACACATTAAGTTAAACAAAATGAGAAGACAGAGAAATATGCTGCTGACCAAGGAGCAAATTAAAAACCCACAAAACCAAACAAATGAAGAGGAAATAGATAGTCTACCTAAAAAGAATTCAGAGTAATGATTGTAAAGTTGATCCAAAATCTCAGAAACAGAATGGTGAAAATACAAGAAATGGTTAACAAGGACCTAGAAGAACTAAAGAACAAACAGAGTTGAACAGCACAATAACTGAAATTAAAAATACTCTAAAAAGAATCAATAACACAAAAAATGAAACAGAACGAATAAGTGAGCTGGAAGATAGAATGGTGGAAATAACTTCCAAGGAGCAGAAAAAAGATAAAAGCATGTAAATAATCAAGGACAGTCTCAGAGACCTCTGGGACAACATTAAATGTACCAACATTTGAATTATACGGGTCCCAGAGGCAGAAGAGAAAGAGAAATGGTCTGAGAAAATATTTGAAGGAATTATAGTCAAAAACTTCCCTAACATAGAAAAGGAAATAGTCAATCAAACCTAGAAAGCACAGAGTCCAATACAGGATAAACCCAAGGAGAAACATGCCAAGACACACATTAATCAAACTATCAAAAATTAAATACAAAGAAAAAGTATTAAAAGCAGCAAGGGAAAAGCAATGCATAACATAAAAGGGAATCCCCATAAGGTCAACAGCTGATTTTTCAGCAGAAATGCGACAGGCCAGAAGGGAGTGGCAGGACATATTTAAAGTGATGAAAGGGAAAAACCTGCAACCAAGATTACTCTACCCAACAAGGATCTCATTCAGATTGAACAGAGAAATTTAAAAAATGTACAGATAAGCAAAAGCTAAGAGACTTCAGCACCACCAAACCAGCTCTACAACAAATGCTAAAGGGACTTCTCTAGGCAGGAAACACAAGAGGAAGAAAAAACCTACGAAAACAAACCCAAAACAATTAAGAAAATGGTAATAGGAATATACACATCAAAAATTACCTTAAATGTAAATGGATTAAACGTTCCAACCAAAAGACATAGACTGGCTGAATGGATACAAAAACAAGACTCATATATATGCTGTCTGTAAGAAACCCACTTCAGACCTAGGGACACATACAGCCTGAATGTGAGAGGATGGAAAAAGATATTCCATGCAAATGGAAATCAAAAGAAAGCGGGAGTAGCAATACTCATATCAGATACAACAGACTTTAAAATAAAGACTATCACAAGAGACAAGGAAGGAAACTACATAATGATCAAGGCATCAATCCAAGAAGAAAATATAACAATTATAAATGTACATGCACTCAACATAGGAGCACCTCAATACATAAGGCAATGCTAACAGCCATAAAAGGGGAAATCGACAGTAACACAATAATAGTGGGGGACTTTAACTCCCCACTTATGCCAATGGATAGATCATCCAGACAGAAAATTAATAAGGAAACACAAGCTTTAAATGACACAATAGACCAGATAGATGTAATTGATATTTATACAATATTCCATTTGAAAGCAGAAGAATACACTCTCTTCTCAAGTGCACATGGAACAAGCTCCAGGATAGATCACATCTTGGGTCACAAATCAAGCCTCAGTAAATTTAAGAAAATTGAAATTGCATCAAGTATCTTTTCCTACCACAACACTATGAGATTAGAAATAATTACAAGAAAAAACTATAAAAACACAAACACATGGAAGTTAAACCATATGCTACTAAATAACCAAGAGGTCACTGAAGAAATCAAGGAGAAATCCAAACATACCTAGAGATAAATGACAACAAAAATATGATGATCCAAAGCCTATGGGGTGCAGCAAAAACAGTTCTAAGAGGGAAGTCTATAGCAATACAATCCTACATTAAGAAACAAGAAAAATCTCAAATAAACAATCTAAACTTACACCTAAAAGGACTAGAGAAGGAAGAACAAAAAACCCCAAAGTTAGTAGAAGGAAAGAAATCTTAAAGAGCAGAGCAGAAATAGATGAAATAGAAACAAAGAACACAATAGCAAAGATCAATAAAAATAAAAGCTGGTTCTTTCAGAGGATAAACAAAATTGATAAACCTTTAGCCAGACTCATCAAGAAAAAGAGAAAGAGGACTGAAATCAATAAAATTAGAAATTAAAAGGGAGAAGTTACAATGGACACAGCAGAAATACAAAAGATCCTAAGAGACGACTACAAGCAACTATATGCCAATAAAATGGACAACCTGGAAAAAATGGACATATTCTTAGAAAGGTATAACCTTCCAAGACTGAACCAGGAAGAAATAGAAAATATAAACAGACAAATCACATGTAATGAAATTGAAACTGTTATTAAAAATCTTTCAACAAACAAATGCCCAGGACCAGATGGCTTCACAGGTGAATTCTATCAAACATTTAGAGAAGGGCTGACACCCATCCCTCTCAAACTCTTCCAAAAAATTGCAGGGGAATGACCACAACCAAGATCATTCTCTGAGGCCACTATCACCCTGATACCAAAACCAGACAAAGATATCACACACACACAAAATTACAGGCCAATATCACAGATGAACATAGGTGCAAAAATCCTCAACAAAATACTAGCAAACAAAATCCAGCAACACATTTAAAAGGATCATACACCATGATCAAATGAAGTTTATCACAGGGGTGCAAGGATTCTTCAATATATGAAATCAATCAATGTGATACACCATATTAGCAAATTGAAGAATAAAAACAATATGATCATCTTAATAGATACAGAAAAAGCTTTTAATAAATTCAACACCCATTTATGATCAAAACTCTCCAGAAATTGGGCATAGAGGAAACCTACCTCAACATAATAAAGGTCACATTTCCACTAAGATCAGGAGCAAGACAAGGATGTCCACTCTTGCCACTCTCATTCAACATAGTTTTGGAAGTCCTAGCAATCAGAGAGGAAGAAGAAATAAAGGATCCCAAATTGGAAAAGAAGAAGTAAAACTGTCGCTGTTTGCAGATGACATTGTACTATACATAGAAAATCCTAAAGATGCTACAAGAAAACTGCAAGAGCTCATCACTGAATCTGGTACAGTTGGAGGATACAAAACTAATGCACAGAAATCTCTTTCATTCCTATACACTAAAAATGAAAGATCAGAAAGAGAAATTAAGGAAACAATCCTATTTACCATCACCAAAATAGAATAAAATACCTAGGAATAAATCTACCTAAGGAGGCAAAAGACCTGTATGCCAAAAACTACAAGATACTGATGAAGAAATCAAAGATGATACAAACAGATGGAGAGATATAGCATGTACTTGGATCAGAAGAATCAATATTGTGAAAATGATTATACTACCCAAAGCAATCTACAGATTCAATACAATCCCTTTCAAATTACCGATGGCATTTTTCACAGAATTAGAACAAAAGCTTTTATGATTTTTATGGAAACACAAAAGACCCTGAATAGCCAAAGCCATCTTGAGAAAGAAAAATGGAGCTGGGAGAATTAGGTTCAGTGACTTCATACTATACTACAAAGCTACAGTAAACAAGACAGTATGGTACTGGCACAAAAACAGAAATATAGATCAATGGAACATGACAGAAGGACCAGATATAAACCCATGCACCTATGGTCATTAATCTATGGCAAAGGAGGCAATATACAATGGAAAAAAGACAGCCTCTTCAGTAAGTGGTGCTGGGAAAGCTAGGCAGCTACATGTAAAACAATGAAATTAGAACCCTTCCTAACACCATACATAAAAATAAACTCAAAATGGATTAAGACCTAAATGTAAGCCTAGACACTATAATAGTCCTAGAGGAAAACATAGGAAGAACACTTTCTGACACAAATCACAGCAAGATCTTTTTTGACAAACCTCCTAGAGTAATGGAAATAAAAATAAACAAGTGGGACCTAATGAAACTTAAAAGCTTTTGCACAGCAAAGGAGACCATAAACAAGATAAAAAGACAACCTTCATAATGGGAGAAAATATTTGCAAATGAAGCAATGGACAAAGGATTAATCTCCAAAATATACAAGCAGCTCATACAGCTCAATATCAAGAAAACAAACAACCCAATCAAAAAATGGGCAGAAGATCTAAATTGACGTTTCTCCAAAGAAGACATACAGGTAGCCAATAGGCACATGTAAAGATGTTCAACATCACTAATTAGAGAAATGCAGATCAAAACTACAATAAGGTATCACTTCACATCAGTTAGAATAGCCATCTTCTAAAAACTTACAAACAATAAATTCTGTAGAGGGTGTGGAGAAAAGGGAGCACTCATACACTGATAGTGAGAATATTAATTGATACAGCCACTATGGAGAACAGTATGGAGGTTCCCTCAAATCCTAAAAACAGAATTACCAAATGACCCAGCAATCCCACTGTGGGGCATCTACCCTGACAAAACCTTAACTCAAAAAGACACATGCCCCCAGTGTTCATTGAAGCACTATTTACAATAGCCAGGTCATGGAAGCAACCTAAATGGCCATCAACAGACAAATGGATAGAGAAGATGTGGTACATATATACAATTGAATATTACTTAGCCTTTAAAAGGAACGAAATTGGGTCATTTGTAGAGATGTGGATGGACCTAGATTCTGTCATACAGAGTGAAGTAAGTCAGAAAGAGAAAAACAAATATCATATATTAATGCATATGTGGGGAATCTAGAAAAATGGTACAGGTGGACCTGTCTTTAAGGCAGAAATAGAGACCCAGATGTAAAGAACAAACTTATGGACACCAAGGGGGGAAAGTGTGTGTGGGATGAACTGGGAGATTGGCATTAACATATATACACTAATATGTATAAAATAGATAACTAGGGCTTCCCTGTTGGCGCAGTGGTTGAAAGTCCGCCTGCCGATGCAGGGGACACGGGTTTGTGTCCTGGTCCAGGAAGATCCCCCTGCCGCGGAGCGGCTAGGCCCGTGAGCCATGGCCACTGAGCCTGCACGTCTGGAGCCTGTGCTCTGCAATGGGAGAGGCCACAACAGTGAGAGGCCCGCGTACCGCAAAAAAAAAAAAAAAAAAAAAAAAGATAACTAATGAGAACCTGCTGTGTAGCACCAGGAACTCTACTTATTGCTCCATGGTGACCTAAATGGGAAGGAAATCCAAAAAAGAAGGGATATATGTATACATATAGCTGATTCACTTCATTGTATAGCAGAAACTAACACAACATTGTAAAGCAACTATACCCCAATTAAAAAAAAAAAAAACTGAAAGAATTTCCAGTAACTATTTGCATGGTACCATCCAGCTTAGACTCCATGATTCTACCTTGAATATGAATCTGAATGGTTGATCCCTTTACTGTTGTCTGATTTTCCCTGCTTAATTCATCTTAAACCAGAGAAAGTTGCATTGTGGTGGCATGAGTGAGTGTATACTCAGCCCTTCAGGACAAAATACAGCCAGAAAACAATGACATGCCCCTGTGGCTTGGCTCCTAACAAATCTGGGAGATGTGCAGTGTCAAGAAGCACTATCTGTCCACCTTCCATACCAATGCCAGCCAGCAGCAGGACTAGGAGGACATGAGGATTCCATGGCCACTCTGTGCCATGCAAGTACATGCGGTCAGTACTCTGAGAGACCCACTGCCTGTGTTCCTGTCCTGTGTGTCCACTTCTAGTTGTATGGCTTTGGGAAAGTGACTTCTGCATGCAATTGTCCCATCCATACAATGAAACAATAATCGTTTCAATCTCACAGGGTTTGGGCAAAGATTAAGTGAACTAATAATTATAGGTTACTTAGAACAATCTCAGGCAAATAGTAGACATTAGATATTTCTCATTTGATTCTCAAAACAATACTAGAAGATAGGTATTGCAATAGGAAAACTGAGGATCAGAGAGGTAAAATATTATTTCCAAGATTACACCTTTAGTAAGAGGTACATATAGCATTCAAGCCCTGGTGGTCTGCCTTTAAAGCCTTGGGCATATCCACTTTATCATAACACCATTTAGGTTCAATAAGATGACTCTGTATATGCAGCTATATGCTTGGGAAAAGCCAATCTACAGGGCCCAGGCATCCCACTTTGAAAATCCTTTAGAGTAAAATGTCAAAAATAAGGAATATGTCCACTAAAACCCAGACATAGGTGAGGGACAGCACCTCTTGGGGCAGAGCAAAGCCACAGAAAATAGTGTCTTAACAAGTTTTCTAACTATCAGGGAGCAGAATAATATAAACACTTAACTGCTAATGGCAAGGATTATGAAATCAATGGAGTATTTCATGGGATTCAGTGTCACGCATACAAAATGAGAGTAATGCTTTCTCCACTTTTCAAAGTGAGCTAAAAATAAAATTGCACATTGTTTCATAATTAAAGACTTTTAGGACCACTGAAAATTTTAGTACTCATTCCTGAGTTATGTTAGTGTGTTACCTGATGTGTGTGAAAGACACTTTTAGCTGTAGTAAATCATCAAGTAATAACAATTTAATAATTTTTGATGGATGAGGTCTCCAAATTAAACAAATACCCACACTGAATTAAAAATCTTCTAAGAGAAAATGTTTTAGTTAACTAGCTAATATTAGGTAGGAAGGGATATGACCTAACATGGACTGAGCATTTACTCAACATTCCAGGCTCTGCTGTAGGTATTTGAGATATAATACTTTACATAATTCCCACAATAGCCCAATAAGGGCAAATTTATTAACTTTGGTTTGAGAATGTTGAGATTTGAGAAACTCAGAGCCAGAAGTAAGATTGAAAAATAAGTCCACACATAGTTATCTTTCCTACTCCCTTTGTTTTCTCTCACCTTCTCTCTTCCCCCACTCCACCTCTCCTTTCTTCTTTTTTTCTTTTCCTTTCCACCTTCCTTCATTAATTTAACCAACATTCACTGGACATCTGTTATATAATAAGTCCTGAGTTAGTTTCTGGGAATTGAATGGGGTAGTTGAAACATTCCTGGACTCTTCCAGTGGAGGTGACTCTAAAGTTGAGGAGAACATAAATCGAATGATTGCATCCACAAATGTAAAATGACACACAGACAAAGTGCCACAAAAGAAGGAACATGGTTCTGTGACAGAAAGGAATGTGTATCTAAAGAATATATTCTTAGAAGATGATATTTTAACTGATATCTAAAAGGTGTGCAAATTTATAAGGAAAAGGGATGGATGTGTGAGGGCTTGAGATATATTTTCAATAATTGAATGGCAGGTGCAAAGGCTTCATACCTAAGTGGATGAGAGTGTATAGCATGAACAAGAGCCCAGAAAAAGAACCGTGAGGCTGAAACACAGCAAACTATGGGGGGGGGGGTATGACAAGATGAAGCTGAACTAGGTATGAGGATATATTGAGGTTCCTTTTTAAATTTTCTTTTTGTTACCAGGCTAAGTATTTTATCTTTATTTTAAGAAGTATAAAAAGTCAATAATATTATGGCAGTTTGAAAAACTGACTATGGTTGAAATAAAAAAAAATAGATAATTTTGGAGGAGGGTAGGGATAAGAAAATGTATGGGGAGCTACCAAAAAGAAAAAGGCAACCACCGTGATCTGAACAAGAAGAAATGGAAGATCACAGCTAAGAATGGATGCAAATTGGTGAAGTTTAAGGGAAAATATGACTTAAAATATTATTCAGATTTCTGTGAACTCCATATTCCTCAGTAGTGAGACAGGTGTAATATATAAGCAGTTCTCTTCTTAAAGATGGGAAGAAAACTCCTTTCATTAGTTAAGGTAGGTGGTTCTTGAGATTCTCATTCAGTGTCCACTGAGACCTTGTCTAGTCCTCAAACTCCAGTAGATTGAAGGGAATATTGAAAAGAAGACTATAAGGACACAGCAGTGGGCACAATATATTATAACAGAAAAGTAGTAGAAAGTAACTTATATTGTAAGTGAGTGACCTGGTTCCAATCTTGGCTGTTATTCTAACTAGCGCAGAAGTCTTCAGCAAGTTATTCACTTCAGGTCTCCATTTTATCTTTTGTGAAACCAGGAGTTTCCAATTTTAATATTATTTTAAAAATAAAATGTTTCTTGTAAAAAAAAAAAACCTGCATGTAACTCAACCTCTGGGGGACTGGAACAGATGTACACACCCTATTCCTCCCACTAAGTACAACTAAAGTCCCTGGACTTTACATATAAAACAAATATAAAAAGGTTCTGAAAGATGGAGAAAAGAAGGAAGACTAGCCAGGGACTTTGGAACCTAAAGAATAACATAAAAGTGAGTTTCTTGGGTTTCCCTTTGGTTTCAAATGTCCGAAGCTCAGTGTTGGAGATGTCAAAAAACATGACAACACCAATAGGTGCAGACAAAACATCCACAACAAAAGCATTCTCTACTTAGCCAGAGAACAAGAAAAGGGACAGCTGAGTAAGACAGAAACTTTTTAAAAAATAACCACTCTACTACAGCCAAACACCCAGGAGAAACATTGGCAACCCTTCCCCATGTCAGCAAAACCTGAATGGAACGCTTAGATTTCCATCTTTACTAGGATGAAAAAAGACCTGCATATCTCTTGTGTCAGTGGAAACTTCTATGGGAACCTGGACTTTCACTCCCAGCCAGCAGTAATAATACATCTTTTCTCCTCCCCCTGGAGGGGTGTTGAAGGAGACCAAGTGGAGAGTCATGACTTATTCCTCCTTGTATCAATGGAGGGCACTAGGAAGCCAGAACATCCATCCCTGTCCTTCACATGTCAGTAGAGTCAGAATGTGGGACGTGGAATTTTACACACACCTAGCAGTAACAAGGTGGCATCCCATCTTTCCTTGTCAGATCAGTGCCAAAGGAAATTAGACAAAACAGATGGTTTAAATTATATTCAAGTGTGTGGCCAAAATGACAGAGCAGGAAGCCCCTGAGCTGACCTCCTTTCATGGGCACAAGAAACTTGAAACTCTTTACAGAAAAGCTATAAATGAGAACAATCTGAAAACTAGAAGAAAAGAGTTTCCATGCCTAAGGTATAAAGAAGAAACCACAGCAAGACAGGTAGGAGGGGTAGAGACACATGACAGTCAAGATCCACAACCTTGGGGAGGCAACCCACAAACACAATTGAGTACATTTTCCACAAGGAGTGAGGGGTCAAAACCCCACATCAGACTCCCCAGCCTAATATATGGCTACTCAGCCCAGGGGTGCTACACTGGGAAGATGAGTTCCTAGAATGTATGACTTTGAAGGTCAACAGGGCTTGCATACAGGAGATCCAGAGGGCTGCAGCAAGGAAAGACTCCACTCTTAAAGTGAGCACTCCACCTTTCTCATAATTTGAGGCTCAGCACAAGGGCACTGATTTGAAAGGAGCCTGGGTCAGACCCACTTGCTGATCTTAGAGAGCCTCCCAGAGAGGCTGGAGGCAACTGGGACTCCCCTGGGGCCATGGAGACTAGCAGCATCCATTTTGGAGAGCTTGTTATACTACAGGGACACTGGTTCTGGAAAGTATCAATTTGGAGTTCGACCTCTAGCCTATTAGTTCAGGGGCTCACCTGTCCACCAGCAAACTGCTACCAGCCCGGGACCACAAACCAAAAATTTGTAATAGTTCCTCACACAACTAAGAGAAAAAAATCTAAACATAAAAGTAAAGATGGTCATTCAATCACAACGGAAGGGGGCAAACAAAGAAGATAGGAACACAAAAGACCTACAAAAACAACTTCAGAACAATTAACAAAGTGGCAATACATACCTGTCAATAACTTTAAATGTAAATTGACTAAATGCTCCAATTCAAAGATATAAAGTGACTGAATAAATTAAAAAAACAATGTCTGTATATGCTGCTACAAGAAATTCATTTCTCATCTAAATACACACAGAGACAAAAAGGGAGCAGGTGAAAAAAATATTCCATGCAAATGGAAATGAAAAGAAAGATGAGATAGCAATACTTATATCAGACAAAATAGGCTTTAAACTAAAGACTATAACTAGAGAAAAAAAAGGACATTACATAATGGTCAAGCAATCAATCCAACAAGATATAACAGTTGTAAATATATATGCACCAAACATAGGAAACTAAATATATAAAGCAAATATTAAAAAACATAAAAGAAGAAAGTGACAGTAAGACAATAACTGTAGTGGACTTTGACACCTCACTTACATCAATAGATCATCCAAATAGAAAATCAATGGAGGAACACTGAACTTAAATAGCACATTAGACCAGATGAACTTTATATATATAGAATATATATATATATATATCTACATAACTGTCTATCTGTCTATAGAACACTCCATCCAAAAGCAGCAGAATACACTTTATTTTCAAGTGCACATGAAACATTATCCAGAATAGATGACATGCCAGGCCATGAAATAATACTCGGTAAATTTAAGAAGATTGAAATCATATCAAGCATCTTTTCTGAACACAACATTATAAGACTAAAAATCAACTACAAGAAAAAAAATGCAAAAACACAGGCATGTGTAGCCTAAAAAATATGCTACTAAACATCCAATGGGTCACTGAAGAAATTAAAGAAGAAATTTTAAAAATTCCTGAAGACAAACAAAAATGGAAACACATAGATCCAAAATCTATGGGACTAAGCAAAGCAGTTCTAAGAGGGAAATTTATAAGTATACAAACCTAGCTCAGGAAACAAGAAAAGTCTCAAATAAATAACAACCATTTACCTAAAGGGACTAGAAGAACAACAACAAATGCCCAAGGTTAGTAGAAGGAAAGCTATAATAAAGATCAGTGAAGAAATAATAAAATAGAGACTAAAAAAATTTAGAAAATATCAATGAAACTAAGAGCTAGTTCTTTTAAAAGATAAAGAAAAAAAAAAAAAGGATAATCCTTTAGCCAGACCAATCAAGAAAAAGAGAGACCCAAATAAATGGAATTGGAAATGAAAGAGAAGTTACAACCAACACTGGAGAAACACAAATGATCATAAGTGATCACTATGAATAATTATACAACAATAAAATGGACAATCTAGAAGAAATGCATAAATTCTTGGTAACATACAATTTCCCAAAACTGAATCAGGAAGAAATAGATAATATGAACAGATTAATTATTAGTAATGAAATTGAATGAGTAATAATAATAATAAAAAACCTCCCAACAAACAAATGTCCAGGACCATGTGACTTCACAGGTGAATTCTACCAAATATTTAAAGATTTAATGCCTATCCTTCTCAAATTATTCAAAAATTTAAGATGAAGGAATGCTTATGAACTCACTCTACAAGACCAGTATTACCCTGATAACAAAACCAGACAAAGACACCACAACAAAAAGAAAATTACAGGCCAATATCCCTGATCAATATAGATGGATAAATCCTCAACAGAATATTAACAAGTCAAATTCAACAATGTGTAAACAGCATCATACACCATGATCCAGTGGGATTTATTCCAGATTTTATAGATTTATCTATAAATCAATGTGATACACCACATTCACAAGATGAAGGATAAAAATCACATGATCATATCAACAGATAATGAAAAGCATTTAACAAAATTTAACATCTACTGATGAAAAAAACTCTCATCAAAGTTGTTATAGAGGGAACATACCTCGACATAAGTCCATTTATGATAAATCCACAGCTAACACTGTCCTCAATGGTGAAAAATTGAAAGCTTTTCCTCTAAAACCAGGAACAAGACAAGAATGCCCACTCTTTCCACTTCTATGTAACATAGTGTTGGAAGTCCTAGCCACAGCAAGCAGAGAATAAAGAAATAAAATTCATCCAAATTGGAAGGGAAGAAATTAAGCTGTTGCTATTTGCAGATGACATGATACTATATACAGAAAACCCTTAAGTCTCCACCATAAAACTATTAGAACCAATAATAAATTCAGTAAAGTTGCAGATACACAGTTATTATACAGAAATCTGTTGCTTTTCTATAGACTAATAATAAACTATTGAAATAAAGGCAAGAAAACAATCTGATTTAAAGTTTAGAAAACACTGTACTACATAGAATAAAAGGTGTCTTCTATGTCTCAGATTATTGAAAAAATATGAATCCCAGAGTTTGTAGGAAGATCTCTTTCAGGCTGAGCATGATATTGAGGATAAGCTTACTAGTCTTTCTTCCACTAGTGTCTGCTAAGAAACCCCTGATACAGGGCTACATGGTCCCTTATAATTTTGTAAAAGTGTAACCTAGGTCAAGATCATCCTTAATTGGTTTGGGTGCTGCAGTTCTAGGTCCAGGTTCTCTCTAGAAACACCATGTAGCCATCTACTCTGCTAGCATCGTTGATCCTGTGGTGTACATGTACACCATGCTAGTACTGTAGTATCTCCTCCAGCAAGAAAATTGCATTCAAGTTTATGGCTGTCTTCTAGATTTAGGGAAGCCTTCCATTCAGCTTTTCCCCAGTGAATCTCACAAATTTAATTGTGAAAGTACATAGTACACTGCTCATTAAAAAAAAAAAAATTCTATGTGTTTAGAACCCTTGGTGTGTGAATGTGTATGTGTACATGTGTATTAACCTACCATATGCATATATGTATGTCTATATATGTGTACATGTAGGTATGTGTGTGTATATATACATGCATGTTCTTTATATTCTTAAAACATTTTAGATTCTGAAGACAATTGAAATAAATCCTTCCCATGGCCCAAATTATTTATTTCTTGTGTGTTTTCTCAAGTAAAATCCATTCCATCTACTTTCATTACTTTCCAGAGATGGCCTTGTTGCAGAAGGGAAAGAGATGCAAACAAATATACACACAGTAAGAGTGGAGTAATTCTTTTCTGTTCCACACATAATTAAAACATAATAAATTTTCTGTAATGTAGCACTATCAAATTTTCTCCAGTTGTCTAATCCCATGAACTTGAAAAGCTTCAGTCATAATAGAAAAAGAGGAGGAGGAATGCAGGGTTTGAGATCTTTCGAGGCAAAACTCTGGAAGCAAATTAATCTTTTCACTCTCTGAAGAGGAGAAGGACACTTGGCTGCCCCAAAATGCTCAGAACTGTGTTTCTTTGACAGGGGCAGAATCTGGGTCTTTACAGTAGTGATTAGCAATAAGAGAAAGAAAGGAATCTTGGGATAACTGTATGGAAGAATGGTTCAAAACCTTGGAAAGATAGATAAACAGGGTGGAAAATGTGGGCTGTAGCCCTAACGGTTCAGGATGAACCAGAGTATCTGTTTGGAATGTTTAACAGATATTGTGCAATTTCAAGTTTTGACAGAAACCCATTCAAATGTTTTCCTATCAAAATAAACATATTTTTAATGCTGAGAAAAGAAAAGTTAGGGAGGAAAAAATCATCCATAATCCTACCCTCAAAAAACAATATGTATTAACATGCAAGGTTACTTCCTTTCAATATTTCTCTTTGTATATTTTATAAAGAATTGTGATCATCCCACATACCTTGATTTATAACCAGTTTTCTCCACTTATTGAAGCAAAATGACTTTCTCTGTATTATCAGAGGACATGGGAATATAAATCTTGTGTTTGAAGCTGAATTTTTCTCATCCACTTTGTGCCTAACTTTGGACAAGATTTTAACTAATTTAAATTTGATTTTCTCATTTTATAATGCAAGTATGGATAATACATTCTTTTTTTTTTTTTTTTTTTTTTTTTTTTTGCTGTACGCGGGCCTCTCACTGTTGTGGCCTCTCCCGTTGCGGAGCACAGGCTCCAGATGCGCATGCTCAGCGGCCATGGCTCACGGTCCTAGCCGCTCCACGGCATGTGGGATCTTCCCAGACCGGGTGCACGAACCCATGTCACCTGCATGGCAGGCGGACTCTCAACCACTGTGCCACCAGGGAAGCCCGGATAATACATTCTTTATAGGATTATTGGGATGATAAAATGCATAATATGTACATAATATGCTTGTAACAATTTCCTGGTTCATAGCAAGTAAAAAGTTCATTAAAAACAGTAGTGATATGATTTGACACACCCATTTTAGTTTATTCTATGTGTAACAGTTTAGTTAATTAAATCACTATTGTTAGACTTTTAAGTCACATCAAATCTTCACCTTTAAAAACTATTGTTAAAATATTATGGATCACTTCACTCATATTTTTTATTACTTCCTTAGGATGGTTCCCTGAAATGGAAGTTAGCAGTTATACTTTTTTTAATTTATCTCAATATATAAGAATTTTGCTCTCTTAAGGAGTTCATCAATCAATTCTTTGCATCAAAAATATATAAGCATATATCTCTCATATACGCTCACAAGGATGAAAAAAGTATTTTTCTCAAATCAATACCTCTGTCTCATTGAAAATGGGGCCATTGTTTTTATTATTCTAATTAAATAATATTTTATAATTTTACTTGTTACTTATATATCATCAAATCCCTTACGCATTTTTGAAGTATTCTTTCTCAAACACTCTCCACTTATCAAAAAATGAATATTCACGCAAACTATTATATATAGCATGGATAAACAACAAAGTCCTATTGTATAGCACAAGGAACTATATTCAATATCCTGTAATAAACCATAATGGAAAAAATATGAAAAAATATCTATATATCTATGTACCTGAACACTTTGCTATGTAGCAGAATGTACCACAACATTGTAAATCAACTATACTTTAATAAAATTTTTAAAAATGAATATTCAATTTGGAGACTGATTACCATTTTACACTCATACCTTGTAATGGTAAGAATTACTACCTGATCAACACTTCATGAACTTCATCTTTTTCCAGGTAGAAAGAGTAAATGTAGACATATCTATTTTTGCCTAGGTCTATTATTCAGTTGTGTTGGGCTGACAGATGTATGTATATAAGCAGCATCATAAATTGTTAATTTTACTTAACAAATAATTAAGATTAGTTACTAAGTAATTTATAATCAAATCTGTCCAAGTGCCATACCTGAAATTAGGTTAGTATACCAAACCACTTCAATTCAGGGAGGCGTGGGGACTCTTCAAAATGCTCATTAAAATTTTAAAGGTAGAAGACTCCAAGTTTTGATTGCTGTTTCTTTTAGTTTTAAAGTACAGCACTATTTATAATAGCCAAGACATGAAAGCAATCTTAAATGTCCATCAAGAGATGAATGGATAAAGAAGATGTGATATATGTATATAATGGAATATTACTCAGCCATAAAAAAGAATGAAGTAATGCCATTTGCAGCAACGTGGATGGACGTAGAGATTAACACACTAAGTAAAGTAAGTCAGACACAGAAAGACAAATATCATATTATATCACTTATATGTGGAATCTAATAAAAGGGTACAAATGGACTTATTTACAAAACAGAACTAGAGTCACAGATGAAGAAAACAAACATGGTTACCAGTGGATAAGCAGGGGAGGGATTAATTGGGAGATTTGAGACTGACATATACAAACCATTATATATAAAATAGATAACTGATAAGAACCTACTATATAGCACAGGGAACTCTACTCAATACTGTCTCATGGCCTATGTGGAAAACAATCTAAAGAAAGAGTGGATATATGTATATGTATAAATGATTCATTTTGCTATACACCAGAAACTAACAAAACATTGTAAATCAACTGTACTTCAATAAAAATTAAAACAATAGTAAATAAATTAAATGCAATGATATCCTTCTGCTTCCCACCCAGGTGAATTTTTTATGCCATTTCCTCTGCCTGTACCATCTTCCCAACAAAATCTTGCTCATTGTCCAAAACACAGATCCAACAGATCCTTCTCTGTGCAGATTCTGGGGGGCCTCTCCAATCGGAGTCAAGAGGAACACTCTGTTCTGTCACTGTACACATACCTACAGCAGCACTTATGCAGTGATGAAATTAATTTAGATTGGCATTCATTCTATTATACTAAGAGATTCTTGAGGACAGGAAATGTATCACTAATCCATGTATTACTCACATATATCAATATTTAGCTTTGAAAAGATGTTCTATGAAAATTTATATGACTTCACTTAGAATTAGGGGAACTATATGGTCTCCAAGCATATGGCAATATATGGAGCCTAGTCTCTTTTGAGCAACATTTTTTATATTCTCTAAGATGCTATCATAGCTTTCTCCCCTCTCAGGGCCATCCAAAGCAAATCAGCATGTTCTCGTGCTGTTTGTACCCACTATTTTCCATTGGTTGTTATGTAGATTTGAGTAATTTTTGCATTTGTCTAATGGTGGTTATTAAGTATGACCCAGAGTCATGTGGAGGCTCTTTACTATTCAGGGGTGGATAGTGGTGTGTAAACTGAGATCCCAATGGAAACCAGCATTACAAGGTTTCTGCAGCTAGGCGGAGGTCCAAGGTTTCACTGGAGATATCAATATCCCTGTATCTTCTGATAACACTCTTGACAATTTCATCATGAGGTGAGGGTTTTGGAGGAAGGTTTAGAATCATGAAGAAATGGTCGAATATTACGTAACATTGCAGTTTGGAGAGCAGTTGTTTTTTTTGTTTTTTTTTTCAGCACCATGAGGCTTGAATGATCTTAGTTCCCTAAACAGGGATTGAACAGGGGCCCCTGCAGTAGAAGCACTGAGACTAAACCACTGGACTGCCAGGGAATTCCCATATAGAGCAGTTTTTTAATTACATTGGTCTATTTATCTTTTTAGTTAGACTTGATGCAACCATGAAGTTTCCATGATTCCACAAGAAATTATGTGGCTAATTAAAACTCCTGTGCTTTTGAAAACCTAGAATCCTCTCTTTGACTTTATACTGCACAAGGTGTCATGACTATGCAAAGATTATGCTGAGAGGTAACAGTTTGTTGAATGACTGAATGAATAATCCAGTAAATTAGTGCACTGCTAAAAATAGTAATTAACTGTGTGTAAATATGATGCAATTTTATTTCTACCTCTCTCATTATACTTATGCATTCAGCATGACATTTTTGCCTCAGAGCAGATACTCAATGTTTTTATCTAAATAATGAAATCATTTAAATTTGTGCACTGTTAGAAGGAAATCTCCATGAAGCCTGAAATCTGATAACTTTTATTTCCTTGGAAGCATCTATTAAATAACAGACACATAGTGAGAGGTCAATCACTTACTGAATAAGTAGATACTTAGATTCAAAAAGAAAACTGGAGTCTGACACAGGACAACAATGACTTCATCAATGTAACAATTGTGCTTGATTTACTTGCTCAGCTGTTCCAATGGCTGACTGCCTGTCACATTACCAATCAAATTGATGGTTCAATGATCTAAATTTGCATTTAAGACACTGAAGTGGTCAGATTGATTATTCAGTGCTCTTTTGCAGGTTACATTGACAGAATGTAGTCATTGAATCCATTGTCTATCAATTGATTTTCATTTATTTAATTGGGATAGATTTCCTCTTAAGCCATTAGATTAATGTTTATGTGAAGATTCATTTTGACCTAAACTACTAAATTAGAGTCATTGATTATATCAGTCAGGGTTCAATCAGAGAAGAACCAGTAAAGCAGGTAGTTTGAAGGGAAGACCACAGGCAAGTTCACACACACAAGCACAGGCTGAAGCACTTTTCCACAAGAAGTCAGGAAGAAAGAATCATGAGAAGGACTAGAATCCCATGGACATATGAAAAAACTGACATTCACAAGTAGAATCTTTTCTTTCTCCCAGGTAAACCATAGCTATGCTTTGACACCTTCCAACAGATTTAGTCAGAGCCACCAGATCATCTAGGTTAATTGCCATCACTTAAAATTAACTGATTAGGGGCTTTAACTACATCTGCAAAATCCATTCACAGTAACAGCTAGATTTGTGTATGATTAAATAACTGAGGACTGTAGCCAAGACAAATTGACACATCAAAAAAGCCTTCCCATTTTTCTCTGCTAGGCTTGAGACTCCCTTCCTCCACACAGAAATGCAAGGCTAGGGACACTGGGAAGGGGGATTCTGCCTCATAGAGTGCATCTCATAAAGTTCTCTCTGTTCCATACAGGGAGGGTTCATCCTATGAAAATGAGCTCCTAGCCTAGGAAGTGTTCCCACAGACTGGGAATTTCCTTCCTCCACCTGGAGGACATAGGCAGCTCAGTCCAAGGAGGCTCCTTCAGAGCCCTAAAGGACAGTTCTCAGCTGCCAGCAGCGACCAATGGGAGTCTCAGTGTAATGAGACGGACAAGTTTATTCTAAAATTTATATGAAAAGGTATAGGCCCTAGAATATCTAAAATTATCAAAAGTATAAGTGGGAGGAACCACTCTATCCAATATTAATGCTATACAGCTACAGTGCTCAAGAGAGTTTGCTATCAGTGGAGGGTCAGATACATAGATCAATGGAATGGAATTTAGATCCAAGAAATAAACCTACACATATATGCTCAACTAATTTTTGGCAAAAATGAAAGAGGAATTCAACAGAAGGAATATAGCATTTTCAACAAATTGTGCTGAAATAATTGGACACATATACAGAGAAACGTGAACCTTCATCTAACTCTCACACCTGAAACAAAATTTAGCTCAGTGGATCACAGACTTAAATATAAAAATTAATACTATAAAAATTTTAGAAAAATCATAGGAGAATGTATTTATGATCTAAGGCTAGGTAAAGAACTCTTCAATTTAATACCAAAAGCACTATGCATAAAAAAGGATAAACTGATAAAGTAGACTTTATCAAAAATTAAAGAAAAAAGCTTTTGTTGTCTATACGTCTCTCTTAAAATGATGCAACTATAAGATGAAAACTGAGAGAAAATATTTGTAAGCCACAGATCTGACAAAAGACTGGTATCTAGAATAGATAAAGGTTACAAAACTCAACAGTAAAATCAAACAAACAGTCTGATTAGAAAATGAGCAAAAGACATGAAAAAACAATTCTCCAGAGTATATCCAAGTGAGGAATAAGTATGAGAAAACATGTTAAACTTCATTAGTCATTAGAGAAATGCAAATTAAAACCATAATGAAATAGCACTACACACAACAAAAATTCAAAAAGAAAATAGTGAAAACTCTGAATGCTTAGCGCATTCAGAAAAATGGTATCACTCATATATTGCTGGTGGAAATGTAAAGTGATACAGCCACTATGGAAAACACTTTTGTCAATTTCTTATAATCTAAACACAACTACCACATGAGAGTCATAATTTATTCATTATACCACCAAACCAAAAACAATCCCCAAGTCCTTCAACATGAATGATTAAACAAAGTGATATATCTATATCATGGAATGCTACTCTGAAGTAGAATAATGAATCTTCGATAGGCAAGACAACTTGCGTGAATCTCCAGGTCATTATGCTGAGTGAAAAAAATCCAATCCTAAATGGTTACATATTGTATGGTTCCATTCATATGGCATTCTTGAAATGACAAACTTATGGAGAACCAATTAGTGGTTTTCAGGGGTTGTGGCTGTAAGGGGCCATATCGGGTACCCTGGTGGTGACGAGACTGTTCTGCATCCTGATTGTATCAATATTCACATTCTGGTTGTGATATCCTATTACAGTTTTGCAAGATGTAACCATTATGGGAAAGTGTATAATGAGTACAGGGCAACTCTATGTTGTCATTGTATGTTGCCCTGTACTCATTGTGTTACACACAACTGCTGTAAATCTACAACTGTCTCCAAAAAAATTTAATGAAAAAGCAGTCACATTAATCAAATGTTTTAATTTATTCTCCTGAGTTTCAATTTCTTGAAACACATATAGAATTTGAGTCATGATTATAAATATTTGTTTATACTATTAGTTCCAATATTTATCAACCACATATTTTGATTCATTAACACTTATTAAGCCAATAGATATTCAGTATTTTCATATATACTCAATCATTTGATTCTTATAGAATCCCAGTGAGTTAAGTAATAAGTTTTTTTAATAAGTGAAAATAACACACACTCCATGTTAGAAAAGAGGAAACATTCTAGAGGAGATTAGATGAGGTCATGTAGCTAATTAAGACCAAAAAGCAAAACATTGACACCTGTTTTTTTTGCATCTAATGAAAAATGAGAGAGATAAAGAAGAAAGGAAGGAAGAAAATAATTTATTACAATACATGTTAGAAATCAATATTATTATTATTGTTATTTTTTCCTACTAAGATCTTTAGTGGTGCTGTTAAGGAAGTAGACATTATGGTCCTTGATCTGATATTTGGAGAAAAACGTGGTTATAACCATTGTGACATATAAGTCGCTGAAGTGTGTCAGAAAATCTAAAAACGTATTACTCTATGAACAGAACTAGCTGCTTCCACAAATCTGACTCAATAAACCTCTATTCCACAAACATTCACGAAAGGCCTACCGACTATCTGGTACTACACTGTTCTCTGGGGGTATAACACAAAAAGAACAAAGATCTGTTTTAATGAAACTCAGACTTTTAGGAACCACAAGCCCTCCTGTACAACAGACTATATAGGTACCAATATCAGTGACCCAGCCTGGAAGTCATATTCAAAGCTATGTCTGCAAGCCTGCTTCCTTATTGACCAAGTTTAGCCTGAAACTAAAGAAAATATTGACAGGTTGGCCTAACTGCTTTGATATCTTTAGAGACAAAGTGAGGATGGAAATACAAAATTAATGTTATGGAAAAGTCCTGAACTACCTGATCCTAAGGGTTATAGTACTTTTTTTTTCAGGTTAAATGTCCCAGGTTTCTTTCTTTCTTCCTTCCTTCTTTCCTTCCTTCCTTCCTTCCTTCCTTCCTTCCTTCCTTCCTTCCTTC
>NW_021703772.1:106504687-106514533 GCF_005190385.1 Monodon monoceros | reverse complement strand
TCTTTCTTTCTTTCTTTCTTTCTTTCTTTCTTTCTTTCTTTCTTTCTCTTTCTTCTCTTTCTTGGGGTATAATTGCTGTACAATGTTGTGCTAGTTTCTGCTGTACAATGAAGTGAATCAGTTAAATGAACACATATATCCCCTCCCAGGGCTACAGTATTGATGATGTGTTGGTAATGGTGCTTAAGTCTTGTGAAAATGTACAGAAATTATATTGTGTTTAACATTACTTCAGTGTACAAAAGTAAGGACTTTCCAAGATCCTGTTTTATTTGAGATGCTGTATTTCTAAATCCCTGCTAATTTACACATTTTAGGAAATCTTGCCTGTCCGTGGAAGCAGGACCAAGCAGGGTAATATGATCTTACTCAATGAGCTCCTGACACCACTTGTGTCAATGGGAATGAGGCAACCAAAAAAATGATTTCAAGTGAAATTATTGTAAATCTTTAAAAATACCTAATATTAAGAGAGCCAAAGCATATTAAGAGGGTTATGCATTCAGACAGTCAAGAAAATAAAGTTGAATTAGATTGCTGAGAATAAATCACCCAGAGCCCCAAAAGACATGTTTACCAAATATGCAAAAAAAAAAAAAATCCCATTCAGTATGCACTGTGAAGAGGCAGAGAGTGTTTTTTTTTTTTTTTTTTGGTTGTTCTCAATGACATTTGGGTAGGAAACACATATATATGTACATTTACTGTCTAGATAGGAAAAGCCTTAGGATGTAAGACCTGGAGAAAACTGAGGCATACATAGGGATGGATGGACAGGTTTTTGATGGATGAACAAAGATAAGCACGTTTCACATGGAAGGAAACAAAGGGAGACAAGGGTGAGGACAGCCTAAGTAGAGAGGGACCTTTATGTTGGGGAAAAGTGAAAAAGATAGTTGGATCTGAAGACTGGGTAAAGATTAGGGAGAATTATTTGACATAATTTTTGCCAAGCTGGAGCACACAATAATTATTGAACTGCAGTGAAAATACTGGGATCCTTAATAATTATTTTACTTAAATATATTGTATTTTGATGGCACGTAAAGGAGCTGAGATGTTTTATGATGAAGTGAAAACAGCACTGGGTTAGCAATTCACTGATATTGAATTTTAATCTTTCCCTTCCTTTCTAGTGATTGAACATTGAAAAATCACATAAGTGTTTAGATTTGGGGTACTTTTATGTGCGAAATTAAGGAATTGGAGTTGATTTTTAAAATTCCTTCCACTGCTAACAATCTTCTAAATCAGATTACTCAGTTAATACCATTTCTTTTCCATCTTTCTTTATTTGTTCTATAATCTTCACCTATTCCTGAATATTGGTTACCTTCATGTTTTGCCCTAGGCTGTCTTCTCATCTCATACTTCCCTTGGATATTCTCCCCCTGTTTTCATGCTATGAACTAGCCCTACAGATCTAATATTTCTAATCTGTATTTTTAGTCCAAATCTCCTCAAGTCATCTAAGACCATCTCTCCTTGGATATTTCAGCTTGAATATAGTATTTCTATTATTATACTCTATAATGCATGATACATATCTATTGTATTATATACCCAATGGAAAAGTAAGGTTTTGTATTTCTCTATTATCAACTTACAGCTGAATGCCTGAAATATAGTAGACTCCCAATAAATGTTTACTTAACTGAACTGTTTATTAAATTTAGGGAAAAAAACAGCTTTTATTCTGAGTATAGCATGAAAATATTAAGAAATATATTCATCTCTCAGTTACATCTCATGTCTGTATTATCATGTACATTTCTACTGAAGCTAAAATTAAAGATAGTACACTTCTCCCAGAATTTAAAATTAGGCAGAATAGATGTATAGTGCCATACTCTGATCCAATTTTTTTTCCAATATTTTTTGTATCCTCAAGAATGTTGGTGCTATCTGATTCTCTATTAACTTTCTTTTGCCTGAAGTATTGTCATGATCAGAAAATCTCATAAGACATAACTTTAGCCTTAGCCCTATAGTAACACATTAGATTGGACAATAAGAAGACAAAACAACCAAGAATAATTCAGTGTTTTATTACCCAAGGAGGGTCTGTTATTAATGAAAAGTGAATTTTCTTGAATTCCCATTAGAATTTCATATAGGCAATTACAGTGCATTCAGCTCAATCAGTTTTTAACCGTTTGTCCACTATATTAACAGATTTTCCAAAGAGAGAATTAAAAAATCCAAATCCTATTTGTCTTGGGAATTGAACAAAATTGTATTTTTTATACAGATGCAACATTATATGACTTACAAGTTTGGTTAAACACTAGTTTCTATCACTCATTGTTTCTGTAGCTGGGTCACCTTTCAAGCATAGCAGCACAATATACTTTTTCTTCAAAAACTGTAATTAGATTTTTTTAAAATATGAAAAATATTTGCATGGTGTTTTAGATGAGTCTCTGTGCTCAGTGATTTACATGTCTTGTCACTAAGTTCGACCAGAGCTTATAGATACACATTATTTATCTCCACTTTCCAGATAAAACTGGAGCTCATTGTAGAAGCTGAAAGAGTCAGAATTTGAGCCTAAGCGATTTTGTCTAAAAATCCAAACTCTTTTCATTGCATAAATCCTCCCCCACACTCACTCCTCCGGACAAAAAATGAGAAATTACACAACCACAATTTTTTTTATTTCAAAAAATGTTACTTTTGGAAAATAAATTCATTCAAACATTTGTGATCATCCCTTTTAACAGGATTTTAGAGGTAGTATGCCAAATGGAGAAATACAGAAATAGAAACACAAACAGTCATTACATCATAGTCACATTTCAATTTTTATAAAATATGTTTCATCAACTTTGGTAACCGATCTTTTTTCCTCAATCTTAATTCTAAATGTCACCTATTTCTAAAATCAAATTCCTTCATAACATTGATCTGTTGAAGCAGGCGTGCTTCTGATTCTGAATGCAATTGTAAGCTGGAATTCCAAACGTATATTGGTTTATAGAGGGACCTTGAGATAACTAAATAACATCTTATGTTATTTTTTAATCAACACTGAAAGTATTACAGTATTTAATATATTTGGTAAAATAGAAAAACAAAACAATTCATATATCAGCATATCACCTCTGTATAACAATTATACTTGAGTCAGGCAAGAAGACTTTTTATCTCAGTTCTGTTACTTAGCTGTAACAAGTTGTGAAGCTTTGAGAAAAGAACCAAAGATTTCCTTTTAGCCCTCCTTTCTCCTAATTTCTAAAATGCATATAATAATTATAAAGCCCGCCTTATGTGTTAGTATAGGATAAGTGAGAATGTATGTGAATACAGTGTGGGTATTCTATCCCAGGATATTTTATATGCATACATGTATTCAGCATGATTGCATTAGTAACATGTACCTTTTTAAGTTGGGGACAACTGGTTTTCAGATATATCTCTTAGGAAGCTTTGTTAAAAAAATCACGAAGATGGATATATGTGAAAGTGTCGTCATTTTGTTCACAGTCTCACCAGTGCTTTAAGAGTAATGCCCAAATTGCTTCTGGGCTTTGACTTTCTGTCATGCACGTAAATGAGAGAATCTTCTTTTAGAGTAATGTCTTATTCCTGTTGCAGGTATGACCACCACTTCTCTGAACTTATATGCTACCTTAGCTCCTAAAGTTTGATAACCGTGAATAAATTCTTATCTAAGTTCCACATATTCCTGGAAGATGGTTCATGATTCAGTGAAACTGATATAGGTAAACATGAAATACCAAGGATTTACTTGACTTGCATTGTCTTGTGTTTGATTTAATTCGGCACTAGAATTCCTGTCCATGGAACATAGCGAGGGTTGTCCACACTCCCCCCCTATAAAGTGGGCACTTCTTAGATTGTCGCTATTTTATAAGATGAATGAGGAAGACATTGCCTTTCTGAACCAGGTCTCAGACCCTTTCAGGGTGACACTAAGCATATTCTCATTTTTCATCTATAATAATTACATCAGGAAATCTACTACTGTATTACTCTTTTTAAAAATTGAAAGATTGGGATTGATATATACACACTACTATATATAAAATAGATAACTAATAAGGACCTACTGAATAGCACAGGGAACTCTACTCAGTACTCTGCAATGGCCTATATGGGACAAGAATCTAAAAAAGAGTGGATATAAGTATATGTATAACTGATTCACTTTGCTGTATACCTGAAACTAACACAACATTGTAAATAAACTATAGTCCAAAAAAATTTTTTTAAAGTCTTAATTTGTTTGCACATTATAATTCATCTAGTAAGTTATATGAATGGCTAATATTCATCAGAGATAAATTATTAATTTAAAGTGAAATTTTTTTCTTTGTACAATGTCATGATCTTTCACCTCTTCCCATGTTTGACCTTGGAAATGTATATAAACTGATGAGGTGTGTATTATCTCCTCTATTAGATTATCTAGATATGTAAACTTAGTGCTTAGCCACAAAGTTAGGAAGTAGCAAGAATGGCACTGGAATATTTTCACAGTTTTATGCTCCTTTTAGTGAACTGTCATACTATGTCACCTCCAACCACTCAATGTGGATGACAACCCAGATTCTTATAATCTACTTTTTGGTGTTCCTTATCATAGGCTTTTATCCCTCTCTCCTTTTGTGTCACTCAGCTCCAGTTAGGCTCTTGGCAAATAAATCAAAACTATTCGCTGTACTAGAGTCATTCATCGATTTGTCCGTCCCTCCTATATACATATCCTGAACATCCATTATGAGCCAGGCACCAAGTTAGACACTACAGATGAAGAGAAAGATGTCGTCTATCCTAAGAGACTTCACAGTAGAGAAAAGCACAGACTTAGTGAATCAAGTGTGAGAAGTCACTGTGATGATAGATGGTGAGGACAGAAGGAAGCACAGGTGGCTGCTAGGATACATGAGAGACACAAGGGGGAAATCTCGATATCCCTATAGGCATTTCCTTAAGGCAGTTCACATAAACCAAATCGAGCACACAAAACAAAATGCACCTCTCAAAACTATCATCTCATTTGGAATATATTACATTTAAATGGTAACTCTTCAAGTAGTAACCTGACAATCTAAGATTTTCCTAAAAGTGGAGATCATGCAAGTGGTGATGGGACTTACTCTGTAACTTGAGAGAAGGAAGGCTTCATATTTTATGTATGAAATAATGGAATTAGAAAGTCTTCATTGGGCCACGATCATAGTAATAATTATTTGAGTCAAGAACCAACAGTGGATTATTCTAAAAAGATTGAGGGTTAACAAGTATTTTGAATATCTTCAAAGTCTCTCCCCATAATATGTATAGCTGATTCACCTTGTTACACAGCAGAAACTAACACACCATTGTAAAGCAATTATACTCCAACAAAGTCGTTTAAAAAATAAAATAAAACACTCAAACAGCATTACAACAACAACAACAAAAATATTTATTAATCACAAATGGAAAACAGGAACTTTAGAGTGAAGAAGCCTGATAGACACTGCCCAAACCAGACTGTTAAGCCAGCGTCACGTGCCTCCTGACACAATGCACTGAAAAAGACAGAGTATCACTTCTGTAGCATTTTTGCAAAAATGTTTAATTTGGGTTTTATCATAAAGAAACAATAGACTCTCTCATACTTAGGGGCATTCTATAAAATAACTTACCTGTACTTTGAAAAAATAACAAAAATTAAATATAAAGAAAGACTAGAAGAATCTTCTAGATTAAAGAAAATTAAAAAGACCTGAACCTAAATGCAACACAAATTAAAATTTAATTTTGTTGTATAAAGATTGTTAATTAAACAACTAGCTAAGTTTTGATAATCTATCAGTATAAGATAATAGTATTGTATGAATATTAATTTTGTATTTTGATAATTTTACTCATAAGTAAGTAAAGTTTCTATTTCAGAAAGCCAAACAAAAATATTTAGGGATTAAGGGAAGTCATTTATTCAAAAATATGCACATGTATATGGATAAAAACAAAAGAAAGAAAATGGAGCAAGCAGTTAGCATTTTGGGGTATCTGAGTGCACAATATAAGAAAATTATTTTTTCCATTCTTGCTATTTTTTTCTGTAAGTCTGAAATTACATCAAAACAAAAGTTAGAAAAATCAAGTTAAGTATATTTTTATGACTTTTATAGTATATGCACATTGTAAAAACTTCAAATATAAAAAGTATGTAAAAAAATAAACACCCAATATCTCATCACCAAAATATATAATTGTTAACAATTTAGAAGTTACATTCCAGTCTTACATTTTCATGGAAACACATATGCACATTCTTATGAAATTTCAACATTGAAATTTCATTTCACTTAATAAAAACCCCTTTATATTGTTAAATATTCTTACATATTTTAATGACTCTATAATTGTCCATACTTCAAATGTACTGTAATTCATTATCACCCCCTCTTCTTCAATATTTAGATTGTTCCCATTTTTTGCAATATTATATAATGCCAAAATAAAAACATAATTGTTCATAAGGTTTTGTATGCATTCACTATTTCTCTAGAGTTTATTCTTAAGAGAGGAATTTCTAGATAAAGTTATATAAAACTTTTTACTCCCCTTGACCATTACAAACCATATTTTCTATTCAATTCATCATTTCTCTATTTTCAGGGTCTTCAATCATGTTTCTGTTCCCCAACCCCCTCTCAGCAATGTCCATACTTCCAAAGCACAGAGAAGAGAGGAGGTACATCTTCCATTCTTTCTAACCAACCTACTGAAGATCATGCTTTTTTTTTTTTTTTTGCCCATTTTCCTCTTTTCTTCTGGCTACAAGGAAGGAGCTGCCCTTTCTCCTACCCAAGGTCAATTTTTCCACAGGGCCTTTGCATCACCTAGCTCCCTATCTTTCCAGTAACATGAAATATGGACTATTCCTTCCATGTTCTTTACACCAATTTAAATATTCAATATTTAAACCTCCTTGGTTCTCTTCCTAGATAACAAATAGAATACTCTCTAAAGTAAACATTTACTGAGCATTGTACATACTGTTGCTATTTTATCACCTTCCATTCTTCAACCTATTCCAATTTGCTTTTGTCCAAATTACCAGGTAATAATAGCTTTTTTCTAAGATCACCAATTGCCTCTTTGCCCATAAAGCTAAATGCATACTTTTTATACTCCACTTCACTTGCCTTTGCAATAGCTTTGAACATACTAAACACAAATTCCTGTCTTTTCACTCTATATTTCCTTATCAGGCAGTGCCACCTGTGCTCATGATTTAATTATCATCCACATACTGACAACTCCCGAATACAAGTTAAGTCTTAACTTCTTCATTGATATACACATTGTATGCACCTAAGACAAGAATGTCTTGAAGGCACGTCTATTTTTGTGATGAAGTAATAAGTACATTCAGACATCATAGCCACTTAACACTATATATGTCGTTATCAAACTCCACTGAACTTGTCTGCTCAGTGGAGTTTGATAAAGATTAGGCAAATATTCTCCAAGTAATGTCTTAGGAATTCAGTCTCCTTCCACAATATCCTTCTGCTATTTTGTAATCCTACCCTTTCTAACCTGTGCCCAAGAGAAAAGAGAGTAGGAAATCACCCAAACTAGAAGCAACAATTTTGCATCTGCTCATATTCTGTTGGCCAGAGAAGTAGCACTTCCTAGATCCCAATGAGCTGGGAAATGTAGTTTTCTAAGTTGCTCAGGAGGAAAGGAAACATGGTACATATACTGTCTCGGGTGCTCCCTCTGCCCACCAAATGTAAAACCTTAAAACCTTTCATCCCAATCAGGAACTTTCTCAGTTCTCCTAACTTAAATAAATAACAACGTCATCTAATCAGTGGTGCAAACCCCAAACCTAGGAACTACTCTTGACTCTTCCTTTTTATCAGCTCCTATATCTGTTCTATCACCAGGTCTGCATTTCACCTTTACATATCTTTCTAATCTGTCCACCCTTTTCCATTTCCACCATTCCCATCCTACCTAAATCACCAGAAAGTATCATCTAGACTGAGGCAGTCTTCCTTTGTTTTCATTTCCTATGTTCACTATTCATCCCATCAAATCCATTCTACGCCCTGTTGTCAGTGCTCGAAAAATGAAAATCTCATTATGTTGGATCCATGCTTACCCCTACATTGATCCCCCTTCCCAGTTTAAAACCTTTTAATCATTTGCCTTAGGATAAATGTCATAATTCTTAACATATCATACAATATCCTGAATAATTTGGTTTTCATTTAGAGCAACTCCGCCAAACCCCTATTATATGTTTTCCAGTCACTCTGTACTTTTGAATCTTTCAATGTGCTGCTCTGTTTTTTGTCTCAAGACTTTGGCTGTAGTATTTCCTTCACTCTAAATTCTTCCCTTGTTTCTTACTACAATAATTAGTATTCTCTTTTTAAATCTCAACTCAAACTTTGTGGGAGGAATTTTTTCTTTGATCTTCTAATTTAGGGAAGATTCTCCTATTATGTCCTCTGTCAGCTTGGCATATCTTTTTTTTTTTCATTTTATACATCACTGTTGTAATTTTATATGTAACAGTGTGGTTACATAAAATATACCTATCTCTTCCACATGTAGTAAGAAAATAAGGATAGCGTGGAGATCCTTCATTTCTACATGCTATTCACAGGGGCTAACTCACAGCAGAAGCTCAGTAAATATTTAACAAATGAATGAATGACCCAACAGATGGGTTCACTATTATAAACTGTTTCCCAGGAAAGCCTATACCAATTTATGTTGCCATTTTCAGTGAATGAGAATCCCATTCCATTACATACCATCATAATATCACATTAATTTTCTTTCTATTGAGGTTCAGGTTTTTTTTTTTTTCCCATTAAACTGTATATACTCTTTTTAAGGTAAGGGTTTTTATGGCTGTAATAATTTAAACTCACATTGTACATGGAGAACTCCACCTCTTTATTCTTTTTGAAATTCCTGTAAAACAAGAAATTCTAACTATTCTCTTTTATTTTCTATCCAAGAGAGTTTGCAGCTTCAATTTTCCTCCACTATACAGGCCATATGGGAAATCATAATTTTTTCTGTCTGCTCTCTACATGAAGTGCAACTAGCTGATGCTATCTTTTGCCAACTTGGAGTATAGGCTTTCATTTCCCAAGGTTTTATACACTTTCAGATGTAATTTGCAGTAGGAGAATGATATGAGCAACATAGCAAACTATGAAACTCCAGGCCTTTGTTCCTACATGGAAAAATGAAGTAGACAGCTACAGACTAAGTGGAATAACTTCGTGGAAGCACCAGAAATCACTCAAGTTTCTGGAGCAACTGAACCAAGTCCCATTCAAGAATAAAAACACACACAAGAAAAAAGTAGAAAAGTTTGTGTGTTTTTTATTTTTCTCCTCATCCTTGCCTCCATCCCCTCCTCAGTGCAACACAGCTTGAACTATTGGGAAGAAGCTATACAATTGCCTGTTTCTCCATCAGAATGAAAGGAAAGGATTGGAGCTAGCTTGCAATGTTTGGCTTGCCTGGGGCTGCACAAGGGATTTATTTCTGTTTTACCTGATGTGGAGCTCAGACAGGAATGAAAGCATAGTTTTTCAATATCAGGTTGGAGACAACTAAAGTAGTAGAAAGCATTCCAGCAGGTGAAAAAATGCAGGGGAATTGGAGACCCATGTATGCCTGACAGTAAAAGATTATAGGCAGAGGAATACATAGAATATCTAAGGCCCTGAGAAGAAACAGGAGTGAGACTTTTAGGAAAATTAAGACATTGAAAAGCAGCGGTATACATGGGGGAATTGGGAAACACACACACACACACACACACACACACACACACACACACACACA